>NC_035448.2:99259381-99859381 GCF_002127325.2 Helianthus annuus | reverse complement strand
CAGTATTGACGCAATCCACAATACCTTGGTACAATTCAGCCCGAATCTTAGCCTGGTTTCTCTCACAAAATTCTAAGCGTGACGTCTCAATTTTGATGTAAACATCAACCACAAACTGCTGTAGCAGCCTACCACCGAACAAAAGCACATTATCGGTAGATCGAATCTGGAACTTGTAACAGTAGTACTCTCGCATAGCCACGGTTGTTCGACCACTTCGTGTGTTTGCCTCTGAACGATGAAGATGTATTAAAAACAAACAGTTAATAAAAATAAAACGCATTACACTATTTTTATGATCTTCACTTAAAAAAGGATAACAAATTGTTGGTACCTTCCATTTCTCCTTCGATGTTGTCATTGTTGCGAACCTCATTGATTGATACTCCGTGACGTGGTATGTTACCATGCCAACCCGACTCACCATTAGGAAAAAATAGAGGATACGACAATGGATCGTAACAGCTGAAGTACGGCTGAATAGTTTGACTATATTCAGACCTACCGTACACAATAATACTTCGTTTATACGAAGTGATATTTTCATTACCTTCAACCCAAATACCAGCAACCTATATAATTGTGAACTATAAGTAAGTAAAATAAGCAATACAATTAAATAATTGCAATTAATATAATATTATATATACCTCCGATGTCGTTGGTCGGTTGTACACCCTTTGGTCAAGTTCAACCGAAGTATTCAAAGTGACTCTATAGTTGTCCAGAGGTCCAGTTCCGCAAGTCTTCTAAATGTATCGACATATGGGTTTGTAGAAAGAACACGTGTTAAAATCTGAGTAATACGCCGATCAAGATTTGGCCATCGGAGTCTGTGATCTAACTCAGTATCAGGATCGTAAAAATACAACTGCAAGTACCTAGGGGTCCCATCCCTCGGAACTAATTGGTCGATTCTGTGATATATTCCTTTATGTGCACGAAAAGTATATACGCCGTCTCTCATATTGTTCAATGTATCATCCAATGTCACACCCATTGAGGCAAAAGAAAAATTGGTATTATAAGCACGGATGTTTTGCCTAAACATATCTCCAATTTCATCTTGAGACGTGAAAAGTCGGTACAATTCCTCTGGAATTTCTAAGTTTGCTAACACAGTTTTCCCACTCATACAACAAAAGGTATCAAATTCATACTGAAATCGTTTTGCTCCACAATTAGGACATGCACCTCGTTCCTTTAAAACACGATGCTCTCCAGGTACACCATTGTAAACAAAATTATAAGGATCATCTTGCACGCTCCCATCTTGGAAGGAAGGTTGATCAATTACTTCAGCAAATTGGGGTAATAAAGTACGCGGATGAATTCGAATACCTAAAAAATTGGTGTATTAAGTAATGAAGGTTGTAAAAGATGTCAAGTTCGAAAAAAAGAAATCATTGTTAAATAAATAGAAACCTCGTGATGTTCTATGCCTGACTACGTCAATTACAGATGGGAATGTGGTTGTCGGCGTAACATCATCTATCGGAGTTTGGTTGACTTGACTGCCATTTGAAATACGCATTCCATTATCGTTTCGTGTATTAGAACATCCTTTATTGTACTCCTTGCGTTTTATAGTAGAAACACTTGAGGCGTTCTCATTTGTTGTTTGTGTAAATTGAGTAATATTAGTTTGTAAACTTCTTAACGGCGTCCTTTCTGTTGACCTATTACTCATTAAAGATATTGATGAAGCACTTTGGGAGGCATCACCACTCCCAAATTTAGATACTTTGTTATTTTCTTTGCGTGCAGCATAGTATCTTTTGTGATACTCTTTTCGTTTTTCAGCTTTAGTAGATCCGCTCGAGCTAGAAGCATGATTACGATGGTTTGGTTGTCCATTAGTCATTGTAAATTGACAAAGTGACAAATACCTTGCAAATTAAATAAAAGAGAGTTATCATAGATGATGAAATTCTCAAATCATTACAACATTCAAACACATGACTTAGAGAAAAACAAACTGAATGATAACATTGAAATACATAATGATAACATTAAAATACATGACTTAAGCCGAATATCATGACTTAGAGAAAAAAAACACAAATCCTTAAAATGTTGACATACATAATGATAACATTAAGTGAAAGCCAAACTAAATACTTGGTGAAACAATGGTCTCCACAAACACCGCACCCTTAAAACCTCGAAACCAAGTAACGGGATAAAAACATTCGAAGGGCTTCATATCCATTTCAATTGTAAACAACTTCCCTAATTTAGTCATCACAAACCAATTACCATTTGTCACATAATGTGTTATATCGCACCACAATGACAATGATATCGGGGGGATCGGAGGACATGATAAGACCTTAATCCAGTAATCCCCTTGTAGCGTCCATAGGTCAATTGTCATCTCAAACATGCCAGTGCTAGCAAACATGTGAAGCTCATTTTTTACATTCACTAAAACACCTTGAACCATTCCTGTAGAAGGAACAGGTGGAAAGCTTATCTCCTTGAACTGCTCCGAATTAACATCAAAACAAATCACCACATTCGTACCTCCAATCCAACATTCGCAAACAGTGAAATATAGAGTACCACCACAAAATGTGCCAGCTGACCAATTGAAATGAGGGCTTAGGTACTCTTGTCTTGTTATGAAAGGAATATTTCTCCAAGAGTCTACTTCCCTAGAATAAACATAGACACCAAGTACACCACTCCTACGCTTTATATGCAAGACCTTGTAATCATCGTCAGCGTCAACGTACAAACCAATGGCATCAAGGTTATTTATATAGAATCCATGAGAATCAGGGGTTGACAAATGCTTGAAAGCAGTAGTTGTTGGATTCCAAAGAAGCAGCTCGTATGTATGATTCAAGCAAACACACAACAATCCGTTCAAATGTGAAAGTATTGAGACATCATTATTTTGGTGATGGAATGGAAATGTAACTATGGAGCTTGGCCCATAGTCATTGGATTGAAAGATGATCGGATGAACAGAGCATGTTAGGTCGTCAATTAGTAGAACTCTCTGGTTAGATGAAACTAATGAGCGAGAACAATGTATCCTTACGAAATCTTGTGTTGACAGTAACGCGTACCATTGCTTACATACACTCTTAGAACGACCTACATCCTTCGCTGGCACCCTCGTTAATATCTCAAACACGATTGTATGAACAGGAAGGTCAGCCATGGTTATACCTTCGTTTAACACAGATAATGATTATTTAGTTGTCCAATCTAAGAAGATTATAGTTTGGTGAAAAATAGGTGTAACCATTACTTGTAAAGCAAGTAATATAACATACTTGTAATATCATATTATAAGATTAGACAAAGTAAAATATACTTCTACAATTACTTCAATATGAGGGGAAAAAAAGGGCAAAATACTAAACATCAAGAGAGACTTTAATATTCAACAACTAAACATATAACAACACCAAATGTTTCTAACTTAAACACAAACTTGGATAACGATCCATAATTTAAATATCCCGTGCCTCGACCATATCTGGTTCATACGTAATCGTACTCAACTCCGTAGACTTCAAAATATTAACTGAAATAACAAATAAAATATAACTTTTATTAAATTACATGAGCCATTAAATCTAACTAATTTTTAGAATGTTCATGTGTAAAGCATAACATACTATCTGGTAGATGAACCAACTTGACACGCGATACATATATGATAGACTTTTGTTGCACGGCTCGAATGGTATGTATAACATCGGAAGGCTTCAGAGCGGACAAAAACATTTGTATTGTGTGACAACTGTATATTACGGTTTTGGATTAAAGTTCTGCTAATAATAATATTTTCTTACATATAATGTAAATATTATGTTTGTAATATGTTAATAATAAATAATAACTTACGTCTTATCTCGAAGAGAAAGTTCAAAACAACATCGATCACGTTTGCCTTCTATTATTCTCCCAACCACATCTATAACAAAATCAGCCAAATCGTATACACTATATTATACATACATATATAAACTTTTATATATTTAATAAAAAAATATAGATAGAGAATTTATATGTACCAACAATAATTTTTTGAGGTCTCCTGTCATGCTTCAATTCTATAATGGAAGGGACCAATGGATATAAAGAAGCACCCCTTGGAATCGTAAGCATAAGTGAAGAAAGCTTTGTATATTCGTTGATGACAATTTTTTTCTCGGACCAAACTAACACGTAATTCTGGTACTTTGGGTACTCATGATATTTGAGATTCTCAATTTGGAAATGATTTAAGGAAAAAAAACCACCCATCAATGCCGCGTCATTATATATGTGTATCAAATGTTGTGGTACGAACGCAACAATTTTTTGTCTCTAAAAAGAAAAGAAATTTAGTGGTGGAAAAACGCTTACTCGTATAACACAAAGTAAATTAAAATAATGTTCTTACGTGTTGATCAAGAAAAATAACCACTAATCTCTTTTCATCGACGTCATGCCAAATAAACTCCACCTTAACAAAGATTATATTATACCATGCTCTATCATTTGTCAATGATGAAAATTCTTCAACGGAAAAATGATAGACATATCCTATTAAGTGTTTAATGTTAGTTAACTAAAAAAATAAAAACTCCAGAAACTTAAATTTAAACTAAAACATGATTAAAATTAAACAACAACAAATTTAAATTTAAAGTAATACATAATTAAAACTTACATAATTAAGATTCAAACTAATTCGAGAAAAAAAAACTACAGTCATCATCAAAATTGTTCTAAGGTTCCCAAACCATTTCTTCATCCAATGGTGGTTCGTAAACCGCCCCAGGGTCAGTTTCGTACCCTTCAGCCCAGCTCGGTAGTTCTTGTGTTTGACTGTGGTTTTCCACATAAGGGGGGTTTGAAGGTGGAGGATGCATAGGCAGTATAGGAGTGTTTACCACCGGACGATGATGCCCCTCCTCAATTTGTAGTCCACCAAATTGTAGTTGAGCGAATGTATAGTCATACGCCCAATTCAACTCTTCATCCGTCCAACCAAATGGATCATCGTGTTCAAGGTTTGTCACCGGATGAGGGTTTGCCACCGGAGGTGGGTTTGACACCGGAGGTGGGTTTGACACCGGAGGTGGGTTTGACACCAAAGGTGGGTTTGTTGATCCTTGTGGTTCAATGGGAATTGGATAACCACCACCCATACCTCACAATTGATATTTGTTTGGAGTGATTTATAAACTGAAAAATACAATTTTGATTGTATATAAAGATCAATTTTAAAGCAAATAAAAATAGTTTGATTAAATATAAAAAAAAGGATTGTGTAAACTTAAACATACAATTTTTATTGGATATAAAGATCAATTTTCTTACCATGTTAAAAATTAACATCAAAGTAAACTGAAACACAAGGATTGTGTAAATTTAAAAACAAAATCTTTTATTGTAACATTTATAACATCAAAGTTAAGTCAGATGTTTATTGGATTTATATTTTTTTGACCAAAAGAAATGGAAGCAAGTGCTGAACACGCCCTTTTGTGCCTGAGGATAGGCCCGTATGAGGGGAAGCCCATATATTAAATTACATGATTATTGGATAAAACGTGTGCCCTTTTTAACATCTTCTAGTAACAATCATTTTGTTTTTATTGATAATATTAAATTTAAAATTTAAAATTTATAGAATAGATTTTAATGCTAAAGACAAAGATAACCGATAATAATATATTAATTGTTATAATCATATATTAATTATTAAAATCTAAAAACATATATTAGCGTTTTAAATATTTAAAAAGATAAAGATTTTGTAAGTCTATAAAGTAAAAGTACATCAATTTAAATGGTTACAATGAAAAATATTAACACTAATTTGAGTGAATATTTGCATACTAAATTTAATGTTAACATCGGAATTAACACTAAAAATATTAACACTAATTTGAGTGAATATTTGCAAACCGACGTGCCCGCCCACCAAAATTTCAAGAAAACCGATAAAACTAATTATATTATCCTTCCGCTAAACCAGACGCCGATTCAAGAAAAGGAAACCACGATTCATCTTAATAACCACTATACTCAACATCACCATATATCCGCATTTAACTATCAACCTTCATGCAATAATATTTAATTGTTCACATACAATAATATTTAGTTAACTTTTCTTGAAAAGTTTGTTTTAGCTTTTACCCTATATTTATTGTTCACATACAATAATATTTAATTAACTTTTCAGTTTTGATAAAAGAACATTTTACATTCGAAATGAACTTTAGAAAATGAACACTAACTATTAACGATTTGACGTTTTTATATTTTATTGAATCATTCTTATAAAAATGATATTTTAAGTTATCTTTTTGGTTTTACTGTTAATGAAAAAATCGGGTATGGAATATTTTAAGCAAAAAATGTTTTATAATTTTTAAAATTAGTAGTGAAAATTAAAGAATAAAAAAATAGTCGTTTAAATAAATTACGGGTAAAGTGCCATAAGATAAGTATTTATTGGAGGGTTTTTTTAGATTGGATGTGATGGTATGGTGTTAACAACCAGGGCCGGCTCAACACTTTGAAAGGCCTAAAGCGAACTATAAATGTGGGGCCCTTTCTAGTTATAACTTACATTATTTTTTGTTGCTTTAAAGCAAGTATATGATGGTATTCTTAAATATTATACTGATATTTTGTAAAAAAAAATAGTAGATTATGTTATTATTATTACATGAAGTATTTTAATTTCAAAGCATATATGTTTGCTGAAAAATAAAAAACTTGTAGTAAATCATGAAATTAAAGCTAATATAATCATTTCTAGAAATAGAAAATTAGCTACTAACGCAACATATATTAGTAAATAAAAACAGACACATATGAAAAGAGAAAACAATGAGAGGAAGAATATGAAGTTGGAATCCTAAAAATAAAAAATCTAACTTTAATGACTAAAAACTCCTTTGTCCATTCATACTTTTATAACTCTGTAAACCAATAACAAAAGATAATATATAATTTTTTTATCCAAATTGAAGGCCTTTTATGGAGTTGTGGCCTAAAGCAAAGGCTTTAGTTGAATTACCCTTCAGCCGGCTCTGTTAACAACAATACTAATTGAAAAAGATGATAATATTCTCACACCTTAACTCCCCTCTATCTCTTTATATATACATAGATATATAGAGAGAAAGAAATAGTAAAAAAGATGTTGGAATAGAATGACTCTTAAAAAAGATGGTGCTCTTTATGACGTTTTATTTTAGTATGTATCAGGTTTGGGTGAGCAATAAGAATATGTATCATGAGAAGGCTTTAAACATGAACATTCATTGGTAGACGATTGAAGAGAGGGAAATCAGGCGAAAACACAACATATTAATGATCATTTAGTTAATAATATAGGTTATTTGGTTAATAGTAACGAAATGATATTTCACGCAATAGCCTTTTATCAATCAAATTTAAAAGTTTCTATAAGAATAATAGTTTTTGTGACCAAATGGTACATATTATAATAACTTATTCCTGAATTAAAGAATTTTTACATCTCATATTGTAATACTAATGAATTTCATAATCAACAGCCCAAAAAAACAAAGAGGCAGTTAAACAATACAGATCAAAAAACCACAGTTATTTCAACATTTACAACCTTCTAAAGTTAAAAGCCACTGTTAAAAGTTACAAAAAAACCAAGAAATTTGGAAGAACTTACAATAATGCAAGAGGCAGATGTAAAAAGCCGACAAAAAATGTGAAACCTTGATGTGAGAGCCGAGAAACAACGCAAGATCCAGATGCAAAGAGTCAATATATTCTGAAATCGAAGTAAAATAGAAGTTGTTAGGTTGATGTTTTGAAGGTTTAATTGATGCAAGACTTAAAAGTAGGATTTAGTTCAACTGAGATAAACTTACAATTTGAAAGTTTAATTCGTCTGAGTTGAGTGATTGTAGAGTGTTGAGCTTGATGAAGTATTTGTAGAGACTGAAGCAAGCATGCTCTCTTTCACACAACAGTAAAATCTTGCTTTACAGCTGTAGATGTAAAAGCAGTAGTCAGTTGAGTGTAGTTGAGGGTTTGTGTACTTATAGAGACTAAACCAAGCATGAGACAACAGTAAAATCTTGGATACTGACATGACTTGGTTTTTGAAAAGGTTGAGATGACTTGTAAAGCAGTACACGGTAAGTAGTAAAAAAAAACAAAAAAGGACAAAAGTCAAACAAAAGATACTGACATGACTTGGTTTTTGAAAAGGTTTGAGATATATTAAAAGATATCATTCTAACTAAAGACTTAAGAATATCAAAAAAGTCTTTGGATTATAAGTTGAAGTTGGATTCTAACTAAACCATTTGGTATTTGAAAGGGGTATTTCCAGCTATAAGTTGAAGTTGGATTCTAACTAAACCATTTAAAGTTACTGCAGTTATGGTTTATTTTTTTTATCAGCCTGGACTCTTTAACTGCTTCAATTTTTGTTCTTAATAATTTAATTGGTAATCTGTCACATAACTCATCTAGTTTCTGTTATTTTTTCCTAAAGATCTTTTTCTGTATCCATTTAGTTATTCATAGGACAAAAGTGACTTGTAAACTTATATGGTTCCGTTATATCTATATCTATGAGCATTATGTTAGTTCACCATATAGAACTAATGATACCTGCGTGATAACTCTCAATACCCTCCAAATTTCATGTTGTGCCGCACCCCACGATTCTTTAGTGTTGAGTTTATTTGCATTTTCAACAGCATCATCTATCCCTATCCCTGGGAAGCATTTTGACTCGTAATCGTTGTGCTTTGATGGTGCGTAAATCTGGCATAGACAGTAGACACAATTATTGTTAGATAATGTGTTTCAACTTTATGTCTTTTTTTTCATTATACGTTATACTTCTGCTGACTATAAAAGCCAAACATCAACTTTATGTCTTTTTTTTTCATTTTTATTCATCGGTAAGCTGCTTAAGAGGGCAGGAAAGTAATTCTGGAACACTTACCTCGGGATATTGGCAGTTTTTACCCAGGAATCGTAAACCGTTTGTGATGAGTTGTCTAGATCTTGAACCTTCAAAATGACAAGATGGAATGAATATGGATTTTTTTTAATTTTTTACGTCTAGCGGTGGAAAATGGTGGGTTGGGTAACAGGCCATACTTGGTATGAGTCAAAACCGTCAGGTCAGCTTACGTTGACCCGAATTCACATGTTAAAGACGATATAAACTATGCAGAACTATAGGATGCTATATGCATTAAAAGTACACCTTGGGCGACTATGAACCGTTCAATCCATTCAACCCGTTTCCTTTTAAAATAAATTTCTTTTATGTCTGTTAAAGATAAAACATAGCCGAAATCGACTTTGGACCCGTTCAACGTGCTTTCTTTTTTACTAACTTTTTGGTTTGGCCATTTATATGTAAGTAGGCTGAAACTGCCACATGTATTTACCTGTTTTGTAACTCATGTGATTAACTGATCAAGTTGTGGAGTGGCTGATGCCTCAGCAACCGCAATGTCGACATTTATGTACGCAACAACTTTCGATGCTAACTTTTCTCTGTTTTCTTCAACCCATTCCGTCGATCCAATCTTAAAAAAAAACATAATAATTATTATAAATATTAAAAAAACTAACTAAGATTTGTGTTAAGAGAGATAGAGACCAATCCATATTCTTCTGCATCCCAATTTTGCAAAAGATAATCGTTCTTCGCGGTTTCCAACCTTCTTTACGTAGCTTCTCAAATCTTTCAGCAACCTGCATTTTATGTAATGATCACAAAAAAAAATTATATAAAGGTGTTCCCGGTGCGGCACATGCTAAAAACTTCCCTGAACGCTTTATTACTATTCCACTCCGACATGAATTCGTCGACCTGAGTTCAATAAGCGAATATAAGCGTTTAATGTGCTTCCCAATATTAATAAAATTTAGAAATCAGACAACTGGAGTGTTTAACAAACCTCTGAGGTTGAAAGCTCTATAAGGGCATTAACGTCCTTACTTGCAGCCAGCCTTCTTGCATCGTTCAAGAGGGAGCGGTTTTGGTAAAAGCAAGTATTCTGGAAAGACAGAAAACGAAAAAATTGATGACATCCATTTTAAATTCTAAAACACAAAATCTAGCCTTAAATGAAAATACTAACATACCTCTTCTTCACGTTTATTCCTCAGCTCACTAATTTTGTGATAGGCCTTATCCTTTTTCTCGATCACTACACACAATTCCTCCTCTAAAGAAGCAATCACATTGTTTATGGCCTCCTTTTCAGTCTCGAGTATCTTAAGTTTGGCCTTGATAGCTTGATGATCCTTGCGGACCCCGTCAAGATCAACGCCAATAGACTACAAACAACATGGAATCATAATAAGCATTAATAAATAAACTTTTACACTGGTATATAGAAGAAGAGGCGTTCTTACTTTGACCTGGTCTTGAATGGTACGATTGAGGAATCATTGTTGACTTCAAAGTTGAAATCACCAGGTGGAGGTGCATATTCTTGTGGAAAAGCACTTGCAAAAATCTGTAACGATTTATAAAACCGTTAGATAGTAATTCTTTTATTTTAATGATAATAATAACGGAAGTTAAAACACACCTGTGAAGATGAACCAAGACGCTTGGAGGCCCGCCAAATAACTTCGAGATTTTTATCCCCTTTTTGCTTAGCTTTATCTTGGTAATCAATCCGGCCGAAGAAAAGAGAATCAAATCCAACCTAAATGATCATAACGACTAAAGTTTAAAACTTTAAAACAAGTAATAAAAGTGATATTAACAGTTTTTATAAGCGTCAATAAACCAGAATATATGACCTCTGCCCCTAACAGACAAGCCTAACGTTGTTTGATCAATCATATTACACAAAAACTAAATGCATACTAAGAAAACATATTAAATAAAATCAGAAGCATATCCCCCGCTTGCGGCGGTACCCTACCAACGTCAATACCTTCCACCATGCGGAGGTGACCTGATGTAGTTAATCTTGTGAGGGGTGACACCCTACGGCGTGGCGGTGATCCGCCACGAGGATGGTGATTGGCCACGAGGACTGTAGCTCCTGCTTCCGGCAAAAAAGTAAGTTATTTTCATGTACTAAAGTGAATAAACATTATATGGCAATTAAGTAACAAAACAAAAAAATAATCTCGTGTTTCAGAAATCTCACCTCTGAACGTAGCTAGGACTCCGTCGGTACCTGTTGACTGGGCTACGGCCGCGGCGGCGGCGTCTATCACCACCGCCACCACGGCACTCACGAGCAAACTGGCCAACGTCACCACAATGGTAGCATTTCAAATCAGAACCACCAGAGCGACCACGACCTCCACACGCCCTCCGCCACCTCCGGATCCTCTACAGTTGTGAGACATTTCTACTCTTCAACCGTTCTTACCTGGTTTAGTCATTAATATATGAGAACTCAGAAAATAATAAACCCAATGCGCAAATATGTAACTCTAGACGTTAAACTTTACCTAGTTTACAAATCGGGGGAAGTTTTTTCCCTTTCATTCTCAACTCATCAGCTTCTTCTTTCGTCAACCCTTCCGGTGATTCTTGTATAAGCTTTAGGTAAACCGAGTTGCAGGCTTCCATAGAATCACATGGTATTTCGACCTGTTGTGCGGATCATAATGTTTACCCCGAAAAAGATACAACACACCACCAGTCCTAAGAAGAATCTTACCACCAGTCTTCTCCTTTCATTTCAACTAACATTAACCATAAATGCTTCACTTAAACAGTTAACTTAATCTACTTACAGAACCTAAGTGATGAATCAAAATTGTCTGAACAAACTTGTAGAACGCGACAGAGGTTTCGCATGTCGACAGTCGGAACGCCAAGACACCGCACCTCACAAACTGGATCCCTTCGCCAATGCCAATGAATCAGCGCCAACATGTTTTGTTCAGTCGTTCCTCCATTCATAATCTAGTTTTGTTGATTCAACAGTTGCAATCATTGAATCTTTGTTCCTCCTATAAAGAATGAACAAAACATATGATTATACTAATCAATTAATCATCATTCAGCAAATATATCTTCAAACTAATCAGATTTTATCGAGCAAAATGTAAGCAAAAAATCAAGAAAAAAAAAACTAAAACAGTAAGCAATGAAGCACAAATTAAAAATAGAGTAAAATGCCATTTTCGAGCCTGAGGTTTGACCAGTTTTGCGACTTTCGTCCAAAGGGTTGTTTTTTCGCATCTAGATCCAAAAGGTTGGAAATCTTGCCATTTTAATAAACAGGCAAATACCATTCATTTAAAAATTGCAAGATTTCAAACCTTTTGGATCCTAATGTAGAAAAACAAACCTTTGGACGAAAGTCGCAAAAAAACTGGCCAAACCTCAATGACGAAAATGCATTTTGGAATTAAATATAGAAGCCACCACATTGGGTGGGTTTAAAAAAAACCCTAATCTCAAGGGTTTGATAAAAATTCTCCTTAAAACAAACATCAGGTATCACTTTCATCTCCATTCCCAAACTTTTAAACTATACACACTTAAGTGTTGCAGTACCAAAAATTTATGACAGATAGAATTATTACATGTAACGATTTGCAACATACCAGTTACTTTACTGAAAACCGACTCATGGTAACATCATACTCTAAATGCGACACAAAATGCAAACCACACGGACCATCTGTGTACTTTTGGAAAGCTAGGAACCAAATCCAAAATTTTGGTAAACCATAAGGACCATCCGTGTAATTTACTCTTTGTGTTTGGTATATACAAAAAATTAAAGCAAACAGTTTCTTAATAAACAGGCAAATACCATTCATTTGATCAGGTATTTCAAGATTGTATCCATTAGATCTTGTACCTTCGTAGGTGTGGTTGCTGGTAGACTAACTTGTAGCCGTCGAAGATTCAAAGAGGGCATCGTCTCTCTATCCTCACCAGCAAAAAGGACCTGAAAACCTCCTTCTAACATCATCGAACCACAACAAAGCTGTAAAAACAACTTCTACAAATAAAAAAAATTAAATTGATTCAGATCCAGATCTAGATAAACCTGCTACCACAAAGCAGACTGTAGAAGCAGTCAGATGAAACGTGAAACTGTAGAAGCAGTCAGATCTGAACGCAAACCCATAAGATTTGAATGTAAAAGACTCAGATCTGCAAAGTAATGTCATCTTCATCTTCCTCACCCCATCTTCATCTACACCAAACCAACCGAAAATGTCAAAAAATGACCTTGAGTTGACGAAAGCAAGAAATGGAAGAGAAACAGGGAAGAAAAGGAGAACCAACAAAAGATTTACGTACCTGGTTAACTCGTTCTGAGATTTGTGTATACGGTTTGAGTCCTCTTCCCTCTTTGCGAGAGAGAGAGAGAGAGAGAGAGAGAGAGAGAGAGAGTGAGAAGGTGAACGAAGGAAGATGAGTGTTTGAATTTTGGTCTTGCGGGGTTTGGTTTTCACCAGGTTTGTGCTTTTGGGGGGTTGAAGATGAAGAAGATTAGGGTTTGAAGAATGCAAGAGCGGCCGAATGAAATGAATAGGGTTTGGAGAGAGATACGAACATTATATTGGATCCGGAATATAAAATACGGGTCAAGAATATCCGGTTCAAGCTCCGCGTGTGTTGAATGGGTTTTTCAACCCTTTGTGCTTAATAGGTTTGTACAATGGGCTTCAAAGACTTGTAAAGTGGCAAATGACCATTCTATCCTTCCTATATGCTTTATAAAGTAGTATAGATATATATATATATATATCCTTGTGTCGACAGTGACCAAATGTCGTCCGTGATATGTGCACGCTCCTCGTCATGACTCTAGGATGATCGTTGCCGGTGATGACGTTTTAGGTTCGTTATAGTGCTTATAATATGTTTCGCGTCGGTTTAATATATATATTATTATCTTGTCATTATATATGTTTTTGTACGGTTCGTCCGATGTCCAATTGTCTGTTGCTCGCGTCTCGTTTAAGGTTATCATGTAAAGGTGTTTCATATGTGCATATTTTTGTGTATTATTTTCTGATAAAGGTATACATGAAGTTTCCTGTCCATTTTCGTACGTTTAAGCATTTTTAAAGCCTTCATGTATGGGGTATTTTTTTGTATTTGGTTACTATGATCCTAATGTATTTATACACATACACATATGATGGTGATAAAATATATACATATATTTTTATCCCTAAAGTGTGTGTGTATATATATATAATACCCTTTTTAACTTACAAAAATATATATAAGTGTTTATTAAATCCTTGGAAGATTAGGGCTAAAACCTTTTCATTAAAACTTCCTTAATCACGATTAAGGTCACTAATCGCGTTTAGCCTCGTTAATCACCCCGTTTATCACACTAAACTATGGCGTTTTCCATGTTTTAAAAACGTATTTAATCCATGTTTAAGCCCCTTAATCACAAACAATCTCAATTCAAGTTTCAAAACCCACTTTTTCAAGTAATATTTCACAAATAATTATCCTCATAATCCTTGAACTTTATATATTTTTAATAACAATATGATAACACTTTTAAATATTTTAACAAGATTACTTACACCATCATATTTAACACACTTTAAGGTCTTGATCTTTTGTCTAAACACATTGATTAACACACTTTTTAAAACCATCATAGTGTAAATCATGGTGTTTAACCTTTATAAAAGTCATAACATGTTAAAAATCACTTTTATATTGAGGTAAAGTCCAAGGATTATGTGGATGATGATCTTGATAAGATCTAACCATCTTGATGTTTAGATCATCATGTTTAGATCTAAACAACATGATCAACACAAAATACATCACATTAGTAGACTTTTTATGTTGAGATTAGTGGTTTATGTCACGGCCCCTGACCCTATCCTGGGAGCGGGAGCCGCGAACCAGTCAGATGGTATTGGTGTTTATTTATTTGGCAGCGGAAATTACATCAGGACCCTAGTTAGGAAATATTTTATCAGAGTAAAACACCATATTTTATATAATTAAACATATTGGGATAAACCCAAGTTTTCATTACAAACTGATTCATAGGAATAAATCCCATTTTATTTTAATAAACGCCTTCTTTTATTTAGGTAACTTTTATAGCCACTTTTCCAAGCCTTCAGTGCTGTCCAGGTGGCTTCTAATTGGCTTTCACATTGTGTTACCTGAAACACGTTTAAAAACATTTTGTCAGTGGGAAATACTGGTGAGTGAATCTCAGTTTAATCAAGAAAAGTTTTATTAATTTAAATAGTATTGAGAGCGATTACAATGTTTGCATCTACCCAATTACTCATTCTGTACTGTCAATCCTGACTGGTGGATCATATTACACATTGGCTAACTCTTCGTCCAATGGTAACATTACTCACATTTTGTATACAAAACCCCAACATACCGGAAGTAATCGTAGAATTACAAAGACTCAATCACTGCTAAATTGCATTGTAAAATATTTAAGGTTTTGTAAAAACTGTTTACAAAAAGGAGATTACTCACATTGCTATCTTAGGGTTTTCAGTAAGGATTTCCTGGGAATAATCTATAAATTACAAAATGCACGTGTGTTAGTATAATAACCCATTTTAACATTAGTAATACCCTCCCCGAGACGGCATTCCAACGACTACGTCGGGCAGAACCACGACAGCCGTTACGGAACCCTAGATCAATCGGGCAGAGTATCTAATATGTCTCCAGGGGTTATGATACTTACATCGTAGCAGAACCTCACTATTTAGGGGGTATTAGACCCGAGTATAATGCCTACACTTTAGAAATTGAGATTGAGAAAAGAAAACTGAATGAATTCGACTAAAGGCCCGGTGCCTCCTTTTATAGGGGCTGATCTTGGGTTTCTCGCGGCCCGCGTAACACAAGACCGGAACCTACGCGGCCCGCGTCAACGCTGGTTGTAGGATCGGTTTCGACCTGAATGAGTCGTTCGGAAGAGCTCTCGTACGTTTCAGAGGCGGAAACTAAGAAACGAACTTGAAAACAGCTAGAAAATCACTTTAATCCTCTTTTATATTCAATTAACAGTGTTTACAGCGAGAGGAAATACCGGCAGCACTTCGGTATCAACTGACCCTATCGTTACAAATGAACTCGTTTGAACACTATTTATAGCACACAACCTATCGTTTGAAACCATTCAAACGGTCAACTATTCAAACGGTTACATCTCAAACGATCAACATTCAAATGGACGTCTTCAAACGACAGCTTCTCAAACGGTCAACATTCAAATGGGCTTCTTTCACAAAACTGTTGGGCTTTCAAATGGAACCACCTGATTGGGCCTTCAAACGGTCACTTCTAATAGGACCAAAATGACTTTTGTCTTATGTGAGGCTAACATTCAGTTTTCTATTTCATGACATCTCATGTGATGTCACCTAGGTGATGTCACTTGTGATGTCACCTATGTGATGTCACATGTGATGTCATGCTTGATCAGATCCGCACCCGCACCGAGACCGAGACTCGATATTAAGACGAAGACGACAGATGACTGCACTAACAGACTCCCCCTCAGATGTTGACGAGTCTTAAGTGTCGAGTCTTCAAATCTTCAATCTTTATCAGTCCTCTGAGCTTCTCCCTCTCTCTCTCTGTATTCAGACTCCCCCTATCGATTTGCTAGTATTTCTTTGTTCTTCAACAACATCTTCAGGATCATTGTCTGGCCTTCACATGATCAATCTTGATGCCTGGCTTTAGCTATGTCCACTGAATCCGAAACCTGGCTACACCTACACATTCTTAACCCAGAAGTAAATTTTCTAATTTTAACAATTTGCATGCACCAACACTAACTCTCTCTCAGATCATTCACATATGATGAACCATTTTTGATTTAAAAACATATTTTGACAATTAGAAGCACTCCCCCTCACAACAATGTCATCATGTTTAGCACTCGGAATTTTGATAATCAGCTTTCCAACATCAGTTTGTCGAAAATCTTTTTGAATTTTTCAAAATTTATGCTAAAACACACACAAAATCTTTTTGGATTTTTCAATGTAAAGAAATGAAATGCAGACAATGAAATATTTACAAACAGATTTTTGTGAGTTCGTGTAAGAGGATCATATCAGTTTATGAGACATGTCACTAACACCGTTAGGCTAGATTACATTTTCAGTTCTAAACAATTTACCTAGATTGTCAGTATATCGGTCCACTGAAATTTTCACACAAAGTTCAACTGATCCGAGATACGATATTAATGTTTTAAGAACTTAAACTTATCCGTGTGTCCCACTACTTGAATATACTCCCGTATCCAGATCCCAATATTCAGTCTTACAGGTGAGTATACCAAAGCTGATATCTGTATAGGGGTTAGATGCGAGGGCCGTGAGAGCTCAGGTCGATACTTCCGTATACGCAGAGAGATGACGGCTTCGACTTTTGGTGTGTCCCCTTTAGAGTATCTTTTAATTTCAACAGCAGCGACTATCAATTTTATTGTTTCATCAGCATGCTGAGGGTGAAGCTATGTTTCAAGCTTTTTGCAGAAAGCATTATCCGGGGACTAGGTCAGTACTTCCATACAGCAGAAGTCCCGGGATAATACCCCAGATATCACTGAGCATAAAGACCTAGTATCTCAGAATAAGGGACCTTTCAAACAAGATTTCAAGGATTACCTATATATCCAAGTTTGTGTTAACCCACAGAACAAGCAAGTTTGAACTTTTAGATTTATATCTCGTCACAGTTTACTAAATGTGTAAAAACCTACTGACATATCCACAGTAAGACTGTTATCACCTATTAACGTTTCAAATCTTTAGCATGTTGTGACAGTCCACTGATGTACTATCATTTCCTTTTTTCACAACGAAACTCATTTTTTAAATTTTATCATGTTTTTGTCTTTTTCAAATTTTTCTAATGTTTTTGGATTTTCTGAAATTTTCTACTCCCCCTAAAATGCAAACACATTTCAAAGGAAATTTGAAAACTACTAGACTATTGACCCACTTGAAAACATAGAAATCAACACAAACTGTACAGAAACTTGACAACTGATATCGAATCACATCAAATCTCCATTCACTAGGCATAAACAATCTGAACTCCCCCTTTCAACAAACCATTTTCTCATTTAGATTTCAAAACACTTAAGTTTGTTTTAATCAAAATGATTTTTCCGGAAAATGAGTTTGTGTTCACCATTTTTAAGTTTACCACTTATGAAGCATGGGGATATGGTTCATCATCTTGTTTATCAATCTCATATGAATAGTAAATCAAGTACAACTTAATGTCCCTGATTTACCATTTGCAGTTCAGAAACCTCTGCATCACTTGTAAACATAATCTCTTCAAATTATAACTAATCAACTACCACTTGTAAGTAAATCCAATCACAAACCATTTGTAGGTTTTCCTGTAGGAATGAGACATCTACAAGAAACCTCTTTACCACTTGTAAGATTAGACAGAAAGATGCCGATTCCTGCTTCTCAATTACCAACCTGGAAGCTCCGGCGTAGTCCTTTAACCTGTAAAATTCAAACACTATTCAAAATCTTTTACACAAACTTTTCAAACACAAGAATGATACCGATTCCTGATCCACGATATAAACTTGGGATCTCCGGCGTAGTCCTAAGACTATCATGGGAAGTAGACTTCCATCCAAGTCTTTTCAGACTTGATGGATTTCAACTCTTGCGCAGTGGGGTTGTATGTTGCCTTTTTAGTTGCGTAAAAGTCTTTAACCCCCTTCGCTTTCCCATTCAACATTTTTCCAAAAATTTTCTTTACACTTCCATTAAATGTTTTCTCGACATCAAATTCTTTTTTCTCAGTGTAAAACTGTTTTGAAATATCAACTTTTCCAATTTTCTTTTTAACTTCTTCAAATTTCAATATGGAAATTCATCATCATTCACTGAAATTTTCTCCTCAACCTGTGGCTCTTCTGTCTTTGTGGAACCAGATTCATCACCGACATTCACATCAACCTTTTTAGCAACCCACATTTGGTTGTCTTTTTCTTTCTTTTTGTAAAAATTCTTCTTCGAACACTCACCAACCTCATATTTTGAATTTTCAAAAATTTTAAGTCTATTGGTTGGTGGTTCAACATCAACGACTTTGTCTTTTAATTTCTGAGAAACTCCCTGTTTTGTTTTTGCATTTGTCGAACAGTTCCATGCAATGTGACCAACTTCATTGCACTTGTAACAAATTCGAGTCTCTCTTTGATAAAACACTTTAGATCCATTCTTCTTTCTTTCAGCAAGAAACTCTTGATTTGACTGTCTCCAGAATGGTTTCTTCTATTCATCTTCTGAGCTTCCACCTGACACAAATTCTGTTTTTGTTTTAGAATTTTTATCATTTTTATAGTTTTCTGGTGGAACAAAGCCTAATCCTTTCTTTTTGTAGCTACGATTTTGGTTAGGTTTCTTTTGAAAACCAGGACCAGAATTGTAGCTCTTTTTCTTGTTTAGACGTTGTTGAACTCTTGAAGTGTACTTTTTAGGTTTTTCAGTAAGATTTAAATCTTTTATTTCAGAAATATTGATTTCTGTCATTTTGAAAACCTTTTTGATCATGTCAAAACGAACACTTCTTATTGGAAATTCTTTGTCACAGTATAATTTGTCCGAATCATTTAAAGTGTATGCAACTTCAAATGTTTCATCATCCAAATTTGCTTTTGATAACAAAAATTCTATACTGTAAGACCGTTTAACCGACGAATTTTGACTGTTGACTGACGAATTTGACCCTCCAAACTCAGATTTTGACTCGGACTCCTCATCAGTATCCAACACCTGATCGACCACCTTTTTAATTAACTCAGACTCATGATCGGTATCGGACGAGGTAAACGTGACATCAATGTTATCGGGTAAAACGTCAGTTGTGTCGGTTTTTAGCTTTATATTGACTGCTTTCTCAAGTTGCTCCTCGTTTGGTTTCCTAGGAGAATACCCATCCCAAATTGGAGGCGGACACTTGTTATAGCTAACAGTCGGTTTCTTACCACAATCTTTCTTCTTCTTTTGCTTCTCGTCTTGAAAAGCTTCCATACCTGCAACAGTTGGGTAAATACGATCAATGAGATAATCAGAACTAGAATAGCTTAGCAATAATCGTCTAATCCTCTCATTCTCAATCTTTTCTGTCTCCAACTCTTGCTTCCACTTAGCACTCTCTTCGATGTAGAAGTTTATCGCCTTTTGCTTTGACATCATGACTGCATTCATCATCGTCAGTGCTTGTTCTCTTTCTGAGTTTGTCTTTTGAAGACCAGTTACTGTTTTGTTCAAGACATCGTACGATTCTTTCACATAGTTGAGATTGAACAGTAACTGCTCTTTCTTCTTCTCATACTCAGCTATAATGTCGTCTTTTGCTGCACAATCTTTGCAAGCTTCCAAGCACTTTTCACAAGGCTTGACAACTTCGACAATCTTCTCAACTTCAATTGTCTTAACAACATCAATCACCTTTTCTACTTCGATCACCTTTTCTTCTTCTTTCTCAACCTCGGTAATCTTTTCAGCAACACTTTTAACATTCTGAACATCATCTTCAGATTCCTTCTGTTGTTCTCTAGCAGCTCTTTTCTCCTTTAGTTTCTCCATCCGTTCTGCAAAATAGAAATGAAAACTTTCAGGAGAAAGATGAGATTTAGCAACATTTATATGTTTCTCCTCCTCATCATCACTGCTACTGTGATCTGGTGATTGATCAAACTGAACCGATTTTTCAGAATCATCATCTGATACACCAGAATCAGACGGTGTTTTATCAAAAACCACTTCTTTTTCTGGAATAGTTTCATTCTGTACACTTTCATCTGAACTCTGCAAACCTTCATCTGAACCTTCTGAAATTTCTCCAGATCTTTCTGAAAGTCCATCAGAATTTTCTGAAATTTCATCAGATGTAAAAGATCTTTCATTCTCACTAGATACATTCACACCAATAGATTTCATCCATGTAGTAAACAAATCTGGCTCTCGGACAATCTTGGCAATGAATGCTTTGAACTCTCCCTTCTCATCAACAAACATATCCCAACTAAAACCTTCCGGTAGTTTCTCATCATCTTGATCGATTATGCGTGCTGCTTTGCCTTCAGATGATATGTAATCACTCCAGCTGAAATCTACCAAACATGCTCTTTTGGGATCTTCAATCTTCCTCCCATGAGTCGTCTGTGGTTCTTGAGATTGACCAACTTGTTGATAGATAGCTTTGCGGTAGTAGTCATCTTTTCCGAATGGATTCTATGCTCCGCTAGCTTCTCTTCCCTTGCACTCCCGTTTGAAATGGCCTTTCTCCCTGCATCGAAAACAAGTAACTTTAGATTTATCAAAACCTAAAGTAGATACATGAGCATCTAGAAAGTCATTTCTCCCGGTAATGGTTTTGAACTTCTCAGCACGTCGAAGAACACTTACAAGACACCATTTGATATCCATGAGTTCCATTTCTTCGGCGTCTATCTGATCGTAATCCTCTTTGGTGAGCATAGGATTTCCGATCCGACCAGCAACAAGCCCTTCATAGGATAACAATACAGAACCAAGAAGTGTCATATGGTCTTTTGCAGTGTCTTCTGAAAAGCTTTGACCTTCTGGAAGGTTGAGAGCTATATTGCATTGAATCACGTATCCATTTCCAGTCTTTGTACCCTGAGACTGAAAGCTTGTATTTGTTTCTTTAGGATTGACACTCGGAAATGATGAAAACCCGCTGCTACTCTTGTTTGAACCCTGATCAGCGTTATCTGATGAATCCCCAGCACTGAATGCAGTTTGAATTTTCGGACTTCTCTCAGACTCGGTGGTTGGAATACTACCCCTGTAGTACATTTTCACATCCTGTTGACCACTCGGACTATTCATCCTAGCGATCTTTTGCTGTTCCAGATCCTGACTTTCGATTTTTTCGATAAACTGTGAGATTGTCAGCCCGTCATAAACACCCGTATTCTTCAATATCATCAAATACGTTCCCCACTCCTTCTGAGGTAACGCATCAGCCAGCTTATCCACCCACTCTTCACGATCTTTATCAACACCCAACATCGACAATGATCGCACCAAGTGACAATATCTCTCAATCAGCTTCTTTGTATCCTCTCCCGGTAAGCTGCTGAACAGATCAAACTCTTTCTTAAGCAACGCTTTCTTGCTCTTTATCATGTTCTCGCTTCCCTCAAATTTAACTTTAAGAGCATCCCATATCGACTTTGCAGTTTTGTCGTGCTGTAGCAGAATGAATATATCTTCTTTGATCGCTTGCTGCAACAAACTGATCATCATCTTCTCGGCTTTGTACATCACCCGTTCCTGATCCGTGAATTCGGATAACTGTTTGATAACTTGCAATTTTGTTCGAGGCAACACATACTTCTTCAATATACACTCCCATGATCTAAGATGATTTGCCTGAACCCAGTTCTCGAATCGATCTTTCCACCCATAATATTCTTCGATACTCATCAATCTCGGTGGCTTTTGAGTGGTTCCCGTCTCGTTCTCTAAATTCATGGCCTGAGCAATCGCAACTGGACTTGATGGTGTTGCAAATGCGTTGTAGAACTCGGTATCCATGTTTCGGTATTGAAGAATTTCTCAAACAAGATTTCAAACGATCGTAAAACACCTGATAACAATCAAACAAAAACACAATCAGTTTTAAAGACTTATCAGTTTTCTAAATAAGACTGATACTCGAACGGATGAATATTCTGTACGGATAGAAGGTTGACACACTGTGCGGACAGAAGGTTAACACACTGTGCGGACAGCTAAGACCCGGATCAAATATGGATGACTTGACTCTTTTACGTGCAAACTGACCGACTTTCAAATGACCTGAGCCTTTGAGACTTTTGAACTCCAAACTCAAAAATCACTAAACCAATAGCTGATTGGGCCGCAAAGTTTGTAGTGGTAGACAATTTCTTTTTCCAAAACCTTACAAACTGTTGTGATATCCAACAACTTTGATCGGACAACTTTAATACCCTTAATTCTTATAGGACCGCAAATATAAAACCACTTAGACTGGTGGCCGACAACATTAATTCCAATACATGAACTGATCCTTGTTTCTCGAAAATTTGATTGAAAATTCAACTTATTTACTATACATCACAATCTCATTAGGTCGCCAATTAACAAACAAATTCACGTGATTTTTATTTATATATAAAGTGCCTAAACTTTTGATTACACCTTAATTCTCATTTGACCAACATTGTAGTGGATCTGACAATTTGAAAAATTGGGTTTTTTTAGATTGGATGTGATGGTATGGTGTTAACAACCAGGGCCGGCTCAACACTTTGAAAGGCCTAAAGCGAACTATAAATGTGGGGCCCTTTCTAGTTATAACTTACATTATTTTTTGTTGCTTTAAAGCAAGTATATGATGGTATTCTTAAATATTATACTGATATTTTGTAAAAAAAATAGTAGATTATGTTGTTATTATTACATGAAGTATTTTAATTTCAAAGCATATATGTTTGCTGAAAAATAAAAAACTTGTAGTAAATCATGAAATTAAAGCTAATATAATCATTTCTAGAAATAGAAAATTAGCTACTAACGCAACATATATTAGTAAATAAAAACAGACACATATGAAAAGAGAAAACAATGAGAGGAAGAATATGAAGTTGGAATCCTAAAAATAAAAAATCTAACTTTAATGACTAAAAACTCCTTTGTCCATTCATGCTTTTATAACTCTGTAAACCAATAACAAAAGATAATATATAATTTTTTTTATCCAAATTGAAGGCCTTTTATGGAGTTGTGGCCTAAAGCAAAGGCTTTAGTTGAATTACCCTTCAGCCGGCTCTGTTAACAACAATACTAATTGAAAAAGATGATAATATTCTCACACCTTAACTCCCCTCTATCTCTTTATATATACATAGATATATAGAGAGAAAGAAATAGTAAAAAAGATGTTGGAATAGAATGACTCTTAAAAAAGATGGTGCTCTTTATGACGTTTTATTTTAGTATGTATCAGGTTTGGGTGAGCAATAAGAATATGTATCATGAGAAGGCTTTAAACATGAACATTCATTGGTAGACGATTGAAGAGAGGGAAATCAGGCGAAAACACAACATATTAATGATCATTTAGTTAATAATATAGGTTATTTGGTTAATAGTAACGAAACGATATTTCACGCAATAGCCTTTTATCAATCAAATTTAAAAGTTTCTATAAGAATAATAGTTTTTGTGACCAAATGGTACATATTATAATAACTTATTCCTGAATTAAAGAATTTTTACATCTCATATTGTAATACTAATGAATTTCATAATCAACAGCCCAAAAAAACAAAGAGGCAGTTAAACAATACAGATCAAAAAACCACAGTTATTTCAACATTTACAACCTTCTAAAGTTAAAAGCCACAGTTAAAAGTTACAAAAAAATCAAGAAATTTGGAAGAACTTACAATAATGCAAGAGGCAGATGTAAAAAGCCGACAAAAAATGTGAAACCTTGATGTGAGAGCCGAGAAACAACGCAAGATCCAGATGCAAAGAGTCAATATATTCTGAAAT
Source organism: Helianthus annuus (assembly GCF_002127325.2). NCBI lineage: Eukaryota > Viridiplantae > Streptophyta > Magnoliopsida > Asterales > Asteraceae > Helianthus > Helianthus annuus. Next base: position 99,834,832 of record NC_035448.2, on the reverse strand, counting down.
CGAAGTAAAATAGAAGTTGTTAGGTTGATGTTTTGAAGGTTTAATTGATGCAAGACTTAAAAGTAGGATTTAGTTCAACTGAGATAAACTTACAATTTGAAAGTTTAATTCGTCTGAGTTGAGTGATTGTAGAGTGTTGAGCTTGATGAAGTATTTGTAGAGACTGAAGCAAGCATGCTCTCTTTCACACAACAGTAAAATCTTGCTTTACAGCTGTAGATGTAAAAGCAGTAGTCAGTTGAGTGTAGTTGAGGGTTTGTGTACTTATAGAGACTAAACCAAGCATGAGACAACAGTAAAATCTTGGATACTGACATGACTTGGTTTTTGAAAAGGTTGAGATGACTTGTAAAGCAGTACACGGTAAGTAGTAAAAAAACAAAAAAGGACAAAAGTCAAACAAAAGATACTGACATGACTTGGTTTTTGAAAAGGTTTGAGATATATTAAAAGATGTCATTCTAACTAAAGACTTAAGAATATCAAAAAAGTCTTTGGATTATAAGTTGAAGTTGGATTCTAACTAAACCATTTGGTATTTGAAAGGGGTATTTCCAGCTATAAGTTGAAGTTGGATTCTAACTAAACCATTTAAAGTTACTGCAGTTATGGTTTATTTTTTTTTATCAGCCTGGACTCTTTAACTGCTTCAATTTTTGTTCTTAATAATTTAATTGGTAATCTGTCACATAACTCATCTAGTTTCTGTTATTTTTTCCTAAAGATCTTTTTTTGTATCCATTTAGTTATTCATAGGACAAAAGTGACTTGTAAACTTATATGGTTCCGTTATATCTATATCTATGAGCATTATGTTAGTTCACCATATAGAACTAATGATACCTGCGTGATAACTCTCAATACCCTCCAAATTTCATGTTGTGCCGCACCCCACGATTCTTTAGTGTTGAGTTTATTTGCATTTTCAACAGCATCATCTATCCCTGGGAAGCATTTTGACTCGTAATCGTTGTGCTTTGATGGTGCGTAAATCTGGCATAGACAGTAGACACAATTATTGTTAGATAATGTGTTTCAACTTTATGTCTTTTTTTTTCATTATACGTTATACTTCTGCTGACTATAAAAGCCAAACATCAACTTTATGTCTTTTTTTTTCATTTTTATTCATCGGTAAGCTGCTTAAGAGGGCAGGAAAGTAATTCTGGAACACTTACCTCGGGATATTGGCAGTTTTTACCCAGGAATCGTAAACCGTTTGTGATGAGTTTTCTAGATCTTGAACCTTCAAAATGACAAGATGGAATGAATATGGATTTTTTTTAATTTTTTACGTCTAGCGGTGGAAAATGGTGGGTTGGGTAACAGGCCATACTTGGTATGAGACAAAACCGTCAGGTCAGCTTACGTTGACCCGAATTCACATGTTAAAGACGATATAAACTATGCAGAACTATAGGATGCTATATGCATTAAAAGTACACCTTGGGCGACTATGAACCGTTCAATCCATTCAACCCGTTTCCTTTTAAAATAAATTTCTTTTATGTCTGTTAAAGATAAAACATAGCCGAAATCGACTTTGGACCCGTTCAACGTGCTTTCTTTTTTACTAACTTTTTGGTTTGGCCATTTATATGTAAGTAGGCTGAAACTGCCACATGTATTTACCTGTTTTGTAACTCATGTGATTAACTGATCAAGTTGTGGAGTGGCTGATGCCTCAGCAACCGCAATGTCGACATTTATGTACGCAACAACTTTCGATGCTAACTTTTCTCTGTTTTCTTCAACCCATTCCGTCGATCCAATCTTAAAAAAAAAACATAACAATTATTATAAATATTAAAAAAACTAACTAAGATTTGTGTTAAGAGAGATAGAGACCAATCCATATTCTTCTGCATCCCAATTTTGCAAAAGATAATCGTTCTTCGCGGTTTCCAACCTTCTTTACGTAGCTTCTCAAATCTTTCAGCAACCTGCATTTTATGTAATGATCACAAAAAAAATTATATAAAGGTGTTCCCGGTGCGGCACATGCTAAAAACTTCCCTGAACGCTTTATTACTATTCCACTCCGACATGAATTCGTCGACCTGAGTTCAATAAGCGAATATAAGCGTTTAATGTGCTTCCCAATATTAATAAAATTTAGAAATCAGACAACTGGAGTGTTTAACAAACCTCTGAGGTTGAAAGCTCTATAAGGGCATTAACATCCTTACTTGCAGCCAGCCTTCTTGCATCGTTCAAGAGGGAGCGGTTTTGGTAAAAGCAAGTATTCTGGAAAGACAGAAAACGAAAAAATTGATGACATCCATTTTAAATTCTAAAACACAAAATCTAGCCTTAAATGAAAATACTAACATACCTCTTCTTCACGTTTATTCCTCAGCTCACTAATTTTGTGATAGGCCTTATCCTTTTTCTCGATCACTACACACAATTCCTCCTCTAAAGAAGCAATCACATTGTTTATGGCCTCCTTTTCAGTCTCGAGTATCTTAAGTTTGGCCTTGATAGCTTGATGATCCTTGCGGACCCCGTCAAGATCAACGCCAATAGACTACAAACAACATGGAATCATAATAAGCATTAATAAATAAACTTTTACACTGGTATATAGAAGAAGAGGCGTTCTTACTTTGACCTGGTCTTGAATGGTATGATTGAGGAATCATTGTTGACTTCAAAGTTGAAATCACCAGGTGGAGGTGCATATTCTTGTGGAAAAGCACTTGCAAAAATCTGTAACGATTTATAAAACCGTTAGATAGTAATTCTTTTATTTTAATGATAATAATAACGGAAGTTAAAACACACTTGTGAAGATGAACCAAGACGCTTGGAGGCCCGCCAAATAACTTCGAGATTTTTATCCCCTTTTTGCTTAGCTTTATCTTGGTAATCAATCTGGCCGAAGAAAAGAGAATCAAATCCAACCTAAATGATCATAACGACTAAAGTTTAAAACTTTAAAACAAGTAATAAAAGTGATATTAACAGTTTTTATAAGCGTCAATAAACCAGAATATATGACCTCTGCCCCTAACAGACAAGCCTAACGTTGTTTGATCAATCATATTACACAAAAACTAAATGCATACTAAGAAAACATATTAAATAAAATCAGAAGCATATCCCCCGCTTGCGGCGGTACCCTAGCCACGTCAATACCTTCCACCATGCGGAGGTGACCTGATGTAGTTAATCTTGTGAGGGGTGACACCCTACGGCGTGGCGGTGATCCGCCACGAGGATGGTGATTGGCCACGAGGACTGTAGCTCCTGCTTCCGGCAAAAAAGTAAGTTATTTTCATGTACTAAAGTGAATAAACATTATATGGAAATTAAGTAACAAAACAAAAAAATAATCTCGTGTTTCAGAAATCTCACCTCTGAACGTAGCTAGGACTCCGTCGGTACCTGTTGACTGGGCTACGGCCGCGGCGGCGGCGTCTATCACCACCGCCACCACGGCACTCACGAGCAAACTGGCCAATGTCACCACAATGGTAGCATTTCAAATCAGAACCACCAGAGCGACCGCGACCTCCACGCGCCCTCCGCCACCTCCGGATCCTCTACAGTTGTGAGACATTTCTACTCTTCAACCGTTCTTACCTGGTTTAGTCATTAATATATGAGAACTCAGAAAATAATAAACCCAATGCGCAAATATGTAACTCTAGACGTTAAACTTTACCTAGTTTACAAATCGGGGGAAGTTTTTTCCCTTTCATTCTCAACTCATCAGCTTCTTCTTTCGTCAACCCTTCCGGTGATTCTTGTATAAGCTTTAGGTAAACCGAGTTGCAGGCTTCCACAGAATCACATGGTATTTCGACCTGTTGTGCGGATCATAATGTTTACCCCGAAAAAGATACAACACACCACCAGTCCTAAGAATAATCTTACCACCAGTCTTCTCCTTTCATTTCAACTAACATTAACCATAAATGCTTCACTTAAACAGTTAACTTAATCTACTTACAGAACCTAAGTGATGAATCAAAATTGTCTGAACAAACTTGTAGAACGCGACAGAGGTTTCGCATGTCGACAGTCGGAACGCCAAGACACCGCACCTCACAAACTGGATCCCTTCGCCAATGCCAATGAATCAGCTCCAACATGTTTTGTTCAGTCGTTCCTCCATTCATAATCTAGTTTTGTTGATTCAACAGTTGCAATCATTGAATCGTTGTTCCTCCTATAAAGAATGAACAAAACATATGATTATACTAATCAATTAATCATCATTCAGCAAATATATCTTCAAACTAATCAGATTTTATCGAGCAAAATGTAAGCAAAAAATCAAGAAAAAAAAACTAAAACAGTAAGCAATGAAGCACAAATTAAAAATAGAGTAAAATGCCATTTTCGAGCCTGAGGTTTGACCAGTTTTGCGACTTTCGTCCAAAGGGTTGTTTTTTCGCATCTAGATCCAAAAGGTTGGAAATCTTGCCATTTTAATAAACAGGCAAATACCATTCATTTAAAAATTGCAAGATTTCAAACCTTTTGGATCCTAATGTAGAAAAACAAACCTTTGTACGAAAGTCGCAAAAAAACTGGCCAAACCTCAATGACGAAAATGCATTTTGGAATTAAATATAGAAGCCACCACATTGGGTGGGTTTAAAAAAAACCCTAATCTCAAGGGTTTGATAAAAATTCTCCTTAAAACAAACATCAGGTATCATTTTCATCTCCATTCCCAAACTTTTAAACTATACACACTTAAGTGTTGCAGTACCAAAAATTTATGACAGATAGAATTATTACATGTAACGATTTGCAACATACCAGTTACTTTACTTTACTGAAAACCGACTCATGGTAACATCATACTCTAAATGCGACACAAAATGCAAACCACACGGACCATCTGTGTACTTTTGGAAAGCTAGGAACCAAATCCAAAATTTTGGTAAACCATAAGGACCATCCGTGTAATTTACTCTTTGTGTTTGGTATATACAAAAAATTAAAGCAAACAGTTTCTTAATAAACAGGCAAATACCATTCATTTGATCAGGTATTTCAAGATTGTATCCATTAGATCTTGCACCTTCGTAGGTGTGGTTGCTGGTAGACTAACTTGTAGCCGTCGAAGATTCAAAGAGGGCATCGTCTCTCTATCCTCACCAGCAAAAAGGACCTGAAAACCTCCTTCTAACATCATCGAACCACAACAAAGCTGTAAAAAAAACTTCTACAAATAAAAAAATTAAATCGATTCAGATCCAGATCTAGATAAACCTGCTACCACAAAGCAGACTGTAGAAGCAGTCAGATGAAACGTGAAACTGTAGAAGCAGTCAGATCTGAACGCAAACCCATAAGATTTGAATGTAAAAGACTCAGATCTGCAAAGTAATGTCATCTTCATCTTCCTCACCCCATCTTCATCTACACCAAACCAACCGAAAATGTCAAAAAATGACCTTGAGTTGACGAAAGCAAGAAATGGAAGAGAAACAGGGAAGAAAAGGAGAACCAACAAAAGATTTACGTACCTGGTTAACTCGTTCTGAGATTTGTGTATACGGTTTGAGTCCTCTTCCCTCTTTGCGAGAGAGAGAGAGAGTGAGAAGGTGAACGAAGGAAGATGAGTGTTTGAATTTTGGTCTTGCGGGGTTTGGTTTTCACCAGGTTTGTGCTTTTGGGGGGTTGAAGATGAAGAAGATTAGGGTTTGAAGAATGCAAGAGCGGCCGAATGAAATGAATAGGGTTTGGAGAGAGATACGAACATTATATTGGATCCGGAATATAAAATACGGGTCAAGAATATCCGGTTCAAGCTCCGCGTGTGTTGAATGGTTTTTCAACACTTTGTGCTTAATAGGTTTGTACAATGGGCTTCAAAGACTTGTAAAGTGGCAAATGACCATTCTATCCTTCCTATATGCTTTATAAAGTAGTATAGATATATATATATATCCTTGTGTCGACAGTGACCAAATGTCGTCCGTGATATGTGCACGCTCCTCGTCATGACTCTAGGATGATCGTTGCCGGTGATGACGTTTTAGGTTCGTTATAGTGCTTATAATATGTTTCGCGTCGGTTTAATATATATATTATTATCTTGTCATTATATATGTTTTTGTACGGTTCGTCCGATGTCCAATTGTCTGTTGCTCGCGTCCCGTTTAAGGTTATCATGTAAAGGTGTTTCATATGTGCATATTTTTGTGTATTATTTTCTGATAAAGGTATACATGAAGTTTCTTGTCCATTTTCGTACGTTTAAGCATTTTTAAAGCCTTCATGTATGGGGTATTTTTTTGTATTTGGTTACTATGATCCTAATGTATTTATACACATACACATATGATGGTGATAAAATATATACATATATTTTTATCCCTAAAGTGTGTGTGTATATATATATAATACCCTTTTTAACTTACAAAAATATATATAAGTGTTTATTAAATCCTTGGAAGATTAGGGCTAAAACCTTTTCATTAAAACTTCCTTAATCACGATTAAGGTCACTAATCGCGTTTAGCCTCGTTAATCACCCCGTTTATCACACTAAGCTATGGCGTTTTCCATGTTTTAAAAACGTATTTAATCCATGTTTAAGCCCCTTAATCACAAACAATCTCAATTCAAGTTTCAAAACCCACTTTTTCAAGTAATATTTCACAAATAATTATCCTCATAATCCTTGAACTTTATATATTTTTAATAACAATATGATAACACTTTTAAATATTTTAACAAGATTACTTACACCATCATATTTAACACACTTTAAGGTCTTGATCTTTTGTCTAAACACATTGATTAACACACTTTTTAAAACCATCATAGTGTAAATCATGGTGTTTAACCTTTATAAAAGTCATAACATGTTAAAAATCACTTTTATATTGTGGTAAAGTCCATGGATTATGTGGATGATGATCTTGATAAGATCTAACCATCTTGATGTTTAGATCATCATGTTTAGATCTAAACAACATGATCAACACAAAATACATCACATTAATAGACTTTTTATGTTGAGATTAGTGGTTTATGTCACGGCCCCTGACCCTATCCTGGGAGCGGGAGCCTCGAACCAGTCAGATGGTATTGGTGTTTATTTATTTGGCAGCGGAAATTACATCAGGACCCTAGTTAGGAAATATTTTATCAGAGTAAAACACCATATTTTATATAATTAAACATATTGGGATAAACCCAAGTTTTCATTACAAACTGATTCATAGGAATAAATCCCATTTTATTTTAATAAACGCCTTCTTTTATTTAGGTAACTTTTATAGCCACTTTTCCAAGCCTTCAGTGCTGTCCAGGTGGCTTCTAATTGGCTTTCACATTGTGTTACCTGAAACGCGTTTAAAAACATTTTGTCAGTGGGAAATACTGGTGAGTGAATCTCAGTTTAATCAAGAAAAGTTTTATTAATTTAAATAGTATTGAGAGCGATTACAATGTTTGCATCTACCCAATTACTCATTCTGTACTGTCAATCCTGACTGGTGGATCATATTACACATTGGCTAACTCTTCGTCCAATGGTAATGTTACTCACATTTTGTATACAAAACCCCCAACATACCGGAAGTAATCGTAGAATTACAAAGACTCAATCACTGCTAAATTGCATTGTAAAATATTTAAGGTTTTGTAAAAACTGTTTACAAAAAGGAGATTACTCACATTGCTATCTTAGGGTTTTCAGTAAGGATTTCCTGGGAATAATCTATAAATTACAAAAATGCACGTGTGTTAGTATAATAACCCATTTTAACATTAGTAATACCCTCCCCGAGACGGCATTCCAACGACTACGTCGGGCAGAACCACGACAGCCGTTACGGAACCCTAGATCAATCGGGCAGAGTATCTAATATGTCTCCAGGGGTTATGATACTTACATCGTAGCAGAACCTCACTATTTAGGGGGTATTAGACCCGAGTATAATGCCTACACTTTAGAAATTGAGATTGAGAAAAGAAAACTGAATGAATTCGACTAAAGGCCCGGTGCCTCCTTTTATAGGGGCTGATCTTGGGTTTCTCGCGGCCCGCGTAACACAAGACCGGGACCTACGCGGCCCGCGTCAAGGCTGGTTGTAGGATCGGTTTCGACCTGAATGAGTCGTTCGGAAGAGCTCTCGTACGTTTCAGAGGCGGAAACTAAGAAACGAACTTGAAAACAGCTAGAAAATCACTTTAATCCTCTTTTATATTCAATTAACAGTGTTTACAGCGAGAGGAAATACCGGCAGCACTTCGGTATCAACTGACCCTATCGTTACAAATGAACTCGTTTGAACACTATTTATAGCACACAACCTATCGTTTGAAACCATTCAAACGGTCAACTATTCAAACGGTTACATCTCAAACGATCAACATTCAAATGGACGTCTTCAAACGACAGCTTCTCAAACGGTCAACATTCAAATGGGCTTCTTTCACAAAACTGTTGGGCTTTCAAATGGAACCACCTGATTGGGCCTTCAAACGGTCACTTCTAATAGGACCAAAATGACTTTTGTCTTATGTGAGGCTAACATTCAGTTTTCTATTTCGTGACATCTCATGTGATGTCACCTAGGTGATGTCACTTGTGATGTCACCTATGTGATGTCACATGTGATGTCATGCTTGATCGGATCCGCACCGAGACCGACACTCGATATTAAGACGAAGACGACAGATGACTGCACTAACAGACTCCCCCTCAGATGTTGACGAGTCTTAAGTGTCGAGTCTTCAAATCTTCAATCTTTATCAGTCCTCTGAGCTTCTCTCTCTCTCTCTCTCTGTATTCAGACTCCCCCTATCGATTTGCTGGTATTTCTTTGTTCTTCAACAACATCTTCAGGATTATTGTCTGGCCTTCACATGATCAATCTTGATGCCTGGCTTTAGCTATGTCCACTGAATCCGAAACCTGGCTACACCTACACATTCTTAACCCAGAAGTAAATTTTCTAATTTTAACAATTTGCATGCACCAACACTAACTCTCTCTCAGATCATTCACATATGATGAACCATTTTTGATTTAAAAACATATTTTGACAATTAGAAGCACTCCCCCTCACAACAATGTCATCATGTTTAGCACTCGGAATTTTGATAATCAGCTTTCCAACATCAGTTTGTCGAAAATCTTTTTGAATTTTTCAAAATTTATGCTAAAACACACACAAAATCTTTTTGGATTTTTCAATGTAAAGAAATGAAATGCAGACAATGAAATATTTACAAACAGATTTTTGTGAGTTCGTGTAAGAGGATCATATCAGTTTATGAGACATGTCACTAACACCGTTAGGCTAGATTACATTTTCAGTTCTAAACAATTTACCTAGATTGTCAGTATATCGGTCCACTGAAATTTTCACACAAAGTTCAACTGATCCGAGATACGATATTAATGTTTTAAGAACTTAAACTTATCCGTGTGTCCCACTACTTGAATATACTCCCGTATCCAGATCCCAATATTCAGTCTTACAGGTGAGTATACCAAAGCTGATATCTGTATAGGGGTTAGATGCGAGGGCCGTGAGAGCTCAGGTCGATACTTCCGTATACGCAGAGAGATGACGGCTTCGACTTTTGGTGTGTCCCCTTTAGAGTATCTTTTAATTTCAACAGCAGCGACTATCAATTTTATTGTTTCATCAGCATGCTGAGGGTGAAGCTATGTTTCAAGCTTTTTGCAGAAAGCATTATCCGGGGACTAGGTCAGTACTTCCATACAGCAGAAGTCCCGGGATAATACCCCAGATATCACTGAGCATAAAGACCTAGTATCTCAGAATAAGGGACCTTTCAAACAAGATTTCAGGGGTTACCTATATATCCAAGTTTGTGTTAACCCACAGAACAAGCAAGTTTGAACTTTTAGATTTATATCTCGTCACAGTTTACTAAATGTGTAAAAACCTACTGACATATCCACAGTAAGACTGTTTATCACCTATTAACGTTTCAAATCTTTAGCATGTTGTGACAGTCCACTGATGTACTATCATTTCCTTTTTTCACAACGAAACTCATTTTTTAAATTTTATCATGTTTTTGTCTTTTTCAAATTTTTCTAATGTTTTTGGATTTTCTGAAATTTTCTACTCCCCCTAAAATGCAAACACATTTCAAAGGAAATTTGAAAACTACTAGACTATTGACCCACTTGAAAACATAGAAATCAACACAAACTGTACAGAAACTTGACAACTGATATCGAATCACATCAAATCTCCATTCACTAGGCATAAACAATCTGAACTCCCCCTTTCAACAAACCATTTTCTCATTTAGATTTCAAAACACTTAAGTTTGTTTTAATCAAAATGATTTTTCCGGAAAATGAGTTTGTGTTCACCATTTTTAAGTTTACCACTTATGAAGCATGGGGATATGGTTCATCATCTTGTTTATCAATCTCATATGAATAGTAAATCAAGTACAACTTAATGTCCCTGATTTACCATTTGCAGTTCAGAAACCTCTGCATCACTTGTAAACATAATCTCTTCAAAGTATAACTAATCAACTACCACTTGTAAGTAAATCCAATCACAAACCATTTGTAGGTTTTCCTGTAGGAATGAGACATCTACAAGAAACCTCTTTACCACTTGTAAGATTAGACAGAAAGATGCCGATTCCTGCTTCTCAGTTACCAACCTGGAAGCTCCGGCGTAGTCCTTCAACCTGTAAAATTCAAACACTATTCAAAATCTTTTAAACAAACTTTTCAAACACAAGAATGATGCCGATTCCTGATCCACGATATAAACTTGGGATCTCCGGCGTAGTCCTAAGACTATCATGGGAAGCAGACTTCCATCCAAGTCTTTTCAGACTTGATGGATTTCAACTCTTGCGCAGTGGGGTTGTATGTTGCCTTTTTAGTTGCGTAAAAGTCTTTAACCCCCTTCGCTTTCCCATTCAACATTTTTCCAAAAATTTTCTTTACACTTCCATTAAATGTTTTCTCGACATCAAATTCTTTTTTCTCAGTGTAAAACTGTTTTGAAATATCAACTTTTCCAATTTTCTTTTTAACTTCTTCAAATTTCAGTGATGGAAATTCATCATCATTCACTGAAATTTTCTCCTCAACCTGTGGCTCTTCTGGCTTTGTGGAACCAGATTCATCGCCGACATTCACATCAACCTTTTTAGCAACCCACATTTGGTTGTCTTTTTCTTTCTTTTTGTAAAAATTCTTCTTCGAACACTCACCAACTTCATATTTTGAATTTTCAAAAATTTTAAGTCTATTGGTTGGTGGTTCAACATCAACGACTTTGTCTTTTAATTTCTGAGAAACTCCCTGTTTTGTTTTTGCATTTGTCGAACAGTTCCATGCAATGTGACCAGCTTCATTGCACTTGTAACAAATTCGAGTCTCTCTTTGATAAAACACTTCAGATCCATTCTTCTTTCTTTCAGCAAGAAACTCTTGATTTGACTGTCTCCAGAATGGTTTCTTCTGTTCATCTTCTGAGCTTCCACCTGACACAAATTCTGTTTTTGTTTTAGAATTTTTATCATTTTTATAGTTTTCTGGTGGAACAAAGCCTAATCCTTTCTTTTTGTAGCTACGATTTTGGTTAGGTTTCTTTTGAAAACCAGGACCAGAATTGTAACTCTTTTTCTTGTTTAGACGTTGTTGAACTCTTGAAGTGTACTTTTTAGGTTTTTCAGTAAGATTTAAATCTTTTATTTCAGAAATATTGATTTCTGTCATTTTGAAAACCTTTTTGATCATGTCAAAACGAACACTTCTTATTGGAAATTCTTTGTCATAGTATAATTTGTCCGAATCATTTAAAGTGTATGCAACTTCAAATGTTTCATCATCCAAATTTGCTTTTGATAACAAAAATTCTATACTGTAAGACCGTTTAACCGACGAATTTTGACTGTTGACTGACGAATTTGACCCTCCAAACTCAGATTTTGACTCGGACTCCTCATCAGTATCCAACACCTGATCGACCACCTTTTTAATTAACTCAGACTCATGATCGGTATCGGACGAGGTAAACGTGACATCAATGTTATCGGGTAAAACGTCAGTTGTGTCGGTTTTTAGCTTTATATTGACTGCTTTCTCAAGTTGCTCCTCGTTTGGTTTCCTAGGAGAATACCCATCCCAAATTGGAGGCGGACACTTGTTATAGCTAACAGTCGGTTTCTTACCACAATCTTTCTTCTTCTTTTGCTTCTCGTCTTGAAAAGCTTCCATACCTGCAACAGTTGGGTAAATACGATCAATGAGATAATCAGAACTAGAATAGCTTAGCAATAATCGTCTAATCCTCTCATTCTCAATCTTTTCTGTCTCCAACTCTTGCTTCCACTTAGCACTCTCTTCGATGTAGAAGTTTATCGCCTTTTGCTTTGACATCATGACTGCATTCATCATCGTCAGTGCTTGTTCTCTTTCTGAGTTTGTCTTTTGAAGACCAGTTACTGTTTTGTTCAAGACATCATACGATTCTTTCACATAGTTGAGATTGAACAGTAACTGCTCTTTCTTCTTCTCATACTCAGCTATAATGTCGTCTTTTGCTGCACAATCTTTGCAAGCTTCCAAGCACTTTTCACAAGGCTTGACGACTTCGACAATCTTCTCAACTTCAATTGTCTTAACAACATCAATCACCTTTTCTACTTCGATCACCTTTTCTTCTTCTTTCTCAACCTCGGTAATCTTTTCAGCAACACTTTCAACATTCTGAACATCATCTTCAGATTCCTTCTGTTGTTCTCTAGCAGCTCTTTTCTCCTTTAGTTTCTCCATCCGTTCTGCAAAATAGAAATGAAAACTTTCAGGAGAAAGATGAGATTTAGCAACATTTATATGTTTCTCCTCCTCATCATCACTGCTACTGTGATCTGGTGATTGATCAAACTGAACCGATTTTTCAGAATCATCATCTGATACACCAGAATCAGACGGTGTTTTATCAAAAACCACTTCTTTTTCTGGAATAGTTTCATTCTGTACACTTTCATCTGAACTCTGCAAACCTTCATCTGAACCTTCTGAAATTTCTCCAGATCTTTCTGAAAGTCCATCAGAATTTTCTGAAATTTCATCAGATGTAAAAGATCTTTCATTCTCACTAGATACATTCACACCAATAGATTTCATCCATGTAGTAAACAAATCTGGCTCTCGGACAATCTTGGCAATGAATGCTTTGAACTCTCCCTTCTCATCAACAAACAGATCCCAACTAAAACCTTCCGGTAGTTTCTCATCATCTTGATCGATTATGCGTGTTGCTTTGCCTTCAGATGATATGTAATCACTCCAGCTGAAATCTACCAAACATGCTCTTTTGGGATCTTCAATCTTCCTCCCATGAGTCGTCTGTGGTTCTTGAGATTGACCAACTTGTTGATAGATAGCTTTGCGGTAGTAGTCATCTTTTCCGAATGGATTCTGTGCTCCGCTAGCTTCTCTTCCCTTGCACTCCCGTTTGAAATGGCCTTTCTCCCTGCATCGAAAACAAGTAACTTTAGATTTATCAAAACCTAAAGTAGATACATGAGCATCTAGAAAGTCATTTCTCCCGGTAATGGTTTTGAACTTCTCAGCACGTCGAAGAACACTTACAAGACACCATTTGATATCCATGAGTTCCATTTCTTCGGCGTCTATCTGATCGTAATCCTCTTTGGTGAGCATAGGATCTCCGATCCGACCAGCAACAAGCCCTTCATAGGATAACAATACAGAACTAAGAAGTGCCATGTGGTCTTTTGCAGTGTCTTCTGAAAAGCTTTGGCCTTCTGGAAGGTTGAGAGCTATATTGCATTGAATCACGTATCCATTTCCAGTCTTTGTACCCTGAGACTGAAAGCTTGTATTTGTTTCTTTAGGATTGACACTCGGAAATGATGAAAACCCGCTGCTACTCTTGTTTGAACCCTGATCAGCGTTATCTGATGAATCCCCAGCACTGAATGCAGTTTGAATTTTCGGACTTCTTTCAGACTCGGTGGTTGGAATACTACCCCTGTAGTACATTTTCACATCCTGTTGACCACTCGGACTATTCATCCTAGCGATCTTTTGCTGTTCCAGATTCTGACTTTCGATTTTTTCGATAAACTGTGAGATTGTCAGCCCGTCATAAACACCCATATTCTTCAATATCATCAAATACGTTCCCCACTCCTTCTGAGGTAACGCATCAGCCAGCTTATCCACCCACTCTTCACGATCTTTATCAACACCCAACATCGACAATGACCGCACCAAGTGACAGTATCTCTCAATCAGCTTCTTTGTATCCTCTCCCGGTAAGCTGCTGAACAGATCAAACTCTTTCTTAAGCAACGCTTTCTTGCTCTTTATCATGTTCTCGCTTCCCTCAAATTTAACTTTAAGAGCATCCCATATCGACTTTGCAGTTTTGTCGTGCTGTAGCAGAATGAATATATCTTCTTTGATCGCTTGCTGCAACAAACTGATCATCATCTTCTTGGCTTTGTACATCACCCGTTCCTGATCCGTGAATTCGGATAACTGTTTGATAACTTGCAATTTTGTTCGAGGCAACACATACTTCTTCAATATACACTCCCATGATCTAAGATGATTTGCCTGAACCCAGTTCTCGAATCGATCTTTCCACCCATAATATTCTTCGATACTCATCAATCTCGGTGGCTTTTGAGTGGTTCCCGTCTCGTTCTCTAAATTCATGGCCTGAGCAATCGCAGCTGGACTTGACGGTGTTGCAAATGCGTTGTAGAACTCGGTATCCATGTTTCGGTATTGAAGAATTTCTCAAACAAGATTTCAAACGATCGTAGAACACCTGATAACAATCAAACAAAAACACAATCAGTTTTAAAGACTTATCAGTTTTCTAAATAAGACTGATACTCGAACGGATGAATATTCTGTACGGACAGAAGGTTGACACACTGTGCGGACAGAAGGTTAACACACTGTGCGGACAGCTAAGACCCGGATCAAATATGGATGACTTGACTCTTTTACGTGCAAACTGACCGACTTTCAAATGACCTGAGCCTTTGAGACTTTTGAACTCCAAACTCAAAAATCACTAAACCAATAGCTGATTGGGCCGCAAAGTTTGTAGTGGTAGACAATTTCTTTTTCCAAAACCTTACAAACTGTTGTGATATCCAACAACTTTGATCGGACAACTTTAATACCCTTAATTCTTATAGGACCGCAAATATAAAACCACTTAGACTGGTGGCCGACAACATTAATTCCAATACATGAACTGATCCTTGTTTCTCGAAAATTTGATTGAAAATTCAACTTATTTACTATACATCACAATCTCATTAGGTCGCCAATTAACAAACAAATTCACGTGATTTTTATTTATATATAAAGTGCCTAAACTTTTGATTACACCTTAATTCTCATTTGACCAACATTGTAGTGGATCTGACAATTTGAAAAATTGGGCCACAACTTCACATGCAAACCGGTACATTGATTAGATCTATTAATCCACTAACCGACAAACTTTGACACCACTTAAATGTTTGCTTATTGAACCGATGTTTGTGATTGGACCTTCAAAAAATGTTAAACTGACAACTTATCCATCGATGATCAACACCATTTAATAAAATATATTCAGTGAACACATGCAAGATTATTTAAAGGCTTGTGATAGGGCCAACAACAACTGATTCTAATTGGAACTCAATTCTCGCCGACAACCATGGGCTTTAAAGGTGATTGGGCTGATTATTATTCAGTCAAAACTATTAAAATGTATAACAACTCAATTAAATGGCTATTGTAATTTTCAATTAAATGGCAGACAATGACTTTCTAACAACTCAATGTTATTGGACCTCAATTTTACCTCACATTTAATGCACGTTCAAATGATTTTTATTTTCAAGTGGCAGATTCAAACGGAACTATATGTTTTAAACGATAATTTTCAAACTGTATACTTTTTTTAAACGACAGTTCAAACGGAGGATGTCTTTCAAACGATCGGAGCCTGATTCAAACGATAGGACAGCAGTTTCAAACGATACTTCAAACGATAGAACTGTTTCAAATGATAGGAACTGTTTTCAAATGGAAGCTCTTATGACGTCAGCAATTCACGAACAATTTCAAACGAACAGGCAATTTTTATCCGTTTTAGTACGAATCTCAGTCTGAAACTTTCAAGGCTTTGTTAGTTGTCAATTTCGAACACCGTCTGAAGTTTTGGGCCAATTTTAACCGTAAAAAGTATCGGTTTTGAACAGAAGGTGTAGAAAAACAGATTTCCAAGCTGAATATGGCAAGAACTCCTCGTCCTGAGCTCTGATACCACTTGTAGGATCGGTTTCGACCTAAATGAGTCATTCGGAAGAGCTCTCGTACGTTTCAGAGGCGGAAACTAAGAAACGAACTTGAAAACAGCTAGAAAATCACTTTAATCCTCTTTTATATTCAATTAATAGTGTTTACAGCGAGAGGAAATACCGGCAGCACTTCGGTATCAACTGACCCTATCGTTACAAATGAACTCGTTTGAACACTATTTATAGCACACAACCTATCGTTTGAAACCATTCAAACGGTCAACTATTCAAACGGTTACATCTCAAACGATCAACATTCAAATGGACGTCTTCAAACGACAGCTTCTCAAACGGTCAACATTCAAATGGGCTTCTTTCACAAAACTGTTGGGCTTTCAAATGGAACCACCTGATTGGGCCTTCAAACGGTCACTTCTAATAGGACCAAAATGACTTTTGTCTTATGTGAGGCTAACATTCAGTTTTCTATTTCATGACATCTCATCTGATGTCATCTAGGTGATGTCACTTGTGATGTCACCTATGTGATGTCACATGTGATGTCATGCTTGATCGGATCCGCACCGAGACCGAGACTCGATATTAAGACGAAGACGACAGATGACTGCACCACTAGCACTGGTCAACAGCGTAGCCCATCCGAATCACCAACTAGGCTCGACATGTGTTGGGCCACGTGGCGGTCCAGGGTTCAGCCACCATTCACCCTCTCACGGCCCGCGTAAGGTTGAGGTGTGGCTTACGCGGCCCGCCTCAACTTAAAATTTTAATTTTTAATTATATTTAAGGTATTCGGGGCCCGTTTTCGCGTATGGGGTGTTTTTAGGGACGTATTGGAATATTTTAAATATTTTTAGGGTGTCGGAAAAATTATGAGGGTGTCGATTTACGTTAGGGTTGTTATATCCTCCCCACCTTGTTTTAGAGCTCGTCCTCGAGGTCTATTGGAACAAGTGTGGATATTTCCTTTGCATTTCTGATTCGAGCTCCCATGTGTACTCAGGTCCTCTCTTGGAGTCCCACTTCACTTTGACCAGAACTAATCTCTTATGCTTCAGATTCTTAACTTTCCTATCTTCAATTTGTAGAGGCCTTTCTACAAATTTAAGTTGTTCATTTACCTCTATATCCTTAAGAGGCACTACAAATGATTCATCAGCTAAGCATTTCTTGAGATTTGATACATGAAATACATCAAGTATTCCTGCCATTTCCTTTGGCAGTTGTAGCTGATAGGCTACAGGTCCTATTTTTCTAATAATCTCAAAAGGTCCAACATACCTGGGACTTAGCTTCCCTCGTTTGATGAATCTTACCACTCCTTTCCAAGGAGAGACTTTTAACAATACCTTATCACCTACCTAGAATTCTAACGGCTTACGTCTGTTATCAGAGTGACTCTTATGTCGATCACGTGCTGCTTTCAGTCGTTCCTTGACTTGAATGATCTTGTCGGTTGTTTCCTGCACTATCTCAGGTCCAGATAGTTGCTTTTCCCAATTTCTGCCCAACAGACTGGGGTTCTGCACTTTCGTCCATAAAGTGCTTCGAATGGTGCAGCATTGATACTTGTGTGATAACTGTTATTATAAGAAAATTCTATTAAAGGTAAGTGATCGTCCCAATTACCTCCAAAATCAATTACACAAGCTCTAAGCATGTCTTCCATTGTCTGAATTGTCCTTTCGCTTTGTCCGACTGTTTGAGGATGATAAGCTGTGCTTAGATTTAGTTTGGTTCCCATTGCTTTTTGGAAACTTGCCCAAAAATGAGAGGTAAAACGGCTATCCCTATCAGAAACAATTGATAAAGGAATTCCATGTAATGAAACAATTTCATTTACATATAATTTGGCTAATTGTTCCATACTAAAAGTTTCTTTCATTGGTAGGAAATGAGCTGACTTGGTTAGCCTATCTACAATCACCCAGATTGTATCATTACCTTTTCTTGTTTTGGGTAATTTAGTAACAAAATCCATTGTTATCAATTCCCATTTCCAAACTGGCATTTCTAGCTGTTGTAGCAATCCTAAGGGTTTCTGGTGTTCAGCTTTAACTTGTGAACAAGTTAAATATTTTGAAACATAAGCTGCTATGTCCTTCTTCATTCCTATCCACCAGAAATTTTTCCTTAAATCCTGGTACATCTTATCATTTCCTGGATGCATCGTATACTTAGACTTATGAGCTTCTTCTAATATACGGTTACGTAGGTTTCCTAATTTAGGTATCCATATTCTTTCCTTATGGAATCTCCAAATTCCATCTGTTTCTTGTTCTAATTCCTTAATCATTCCTTTTAATTTTTCAGTATCATCCTTGATTACTGATTCTTGTGCTTTTCTAATCTGATCGTTTAAATCTACTTGTAGATTTAATTTAAGAGAACGTACCCTTTTTGGCTTTTCATGATACTTTCAACTTAAAGCATCAGCCACTACATTGGCTTTCCCTGCATGATACTAGATTTTACAGTCATAATCACTAAGAATCTCCATCCAGCGTCTTTGTCTCATATTCAACTCTTTTTGCCCAAATACTTACCTTAAACTCTTATGATCTGTGAATATGGTAAACTTACTACCATAAAGGTAATGTCTCCAAATCTTAAGGGCAAAAATTATGGCTCCTAATTCTAGATCATGGGTTGAATAATTTTCTTCATGATTCTTAAGCTGTCTAGATGCGTAAGCTATAACCTTTTGACGTTGCATCAATACACATCCATAACCTAACTTAGAAGCGTCATAATAGACTACAAAGTCTTCAGTTCCTTCTGGTAACGCTAATATGGGTGCATGGGTCAATCTTTGCTTAAGGATTTTAAAGGCTTCTTCTTGTTTTGGTCCCCATTCAAACTTAATGGATTTACAGGTTAACTTAGTTAAAGGAATTGCTATTCTAGAAAATTCTCGAATAAATCTTCTATAATAACCGGCTAATCTTAAGAAACTTCTATCCTCGGTCGTTGACTCAGGAGTTTTCCATTTGGTAATCGCCTCGATCTTTGTTGGATCCACATGAATTCCTTCATGATTAACTAAGTGTCCAAGAAACTGTACTTGTTCTAACCAAAATTCGCATTTTAAAAACTTAGCGTAAAGCTTTTCCTTTCTTAATAGACTTAAAAGTGCATGCAAATGCTTTGCATGATCCTCTTTATTCTTAGAGTAAATGAGAATATCATCAATAAAAACAATTATGAATTTATCCAAATATGGCTTACATATTCGGTTCATCATGTCCATAAATGCTGTTGGGGCATTGGTTAAACCAAATGGCATGACAGTAAATTCATAATGGCCATACCTTGTTCTGAATGCAGTTTTAGGAATGTCCTCTTCCTGTACCTTTAATTGATGATATCCCGATCTTAAATTGATTTTAGAGAAAAATCGAGCTCCTTGAAGTTGATCGAACAGATCATCGATCCTCGGTAATGGGTATCGATTCTTAATCGTGACCTTGTTCAATTCATGGTAGTCAATACACATACGCATTGATCCGTCCTTCTTTTTGACAAACACTATTGGTGCTCCCCATGGCGATGATCTTGGCTGTATAAATCCTTTCTCCAACAATTCGTCTAATTGTTTCTTCATTTCCTGCATTTCGGCGGGTGCCAAACGGTAAGGTGCTTTGGCAATCGGTGCTGTTCCTGGTAGTAGATGGATTCTAAATTCAACTTCCCTATCTGGCGGTAGTCCTGGCAATTCTTCTGGAAAAACATCTGAAAACTGAGACACTACTGGAATGTCTTTTAGTTCTTTTCCTTTAGTGTTAGTGATTATAGAAATCAAATACACTATAGATCCTTTTCTTATATAACTTGCAGTTTTCATCACAGAGATGAATTTAGTGGATCTAGATGGTTTATCTCCTTTAATTGTGATCTTTTCACCCCTTGGTGAATTTACTTGAATTGACTTTTGATCACACAAAATATTGGCTTTATTGGTTGTTAACCAATCCATTCCTAACACGACATCAAATCCTACTAGATTCATTGGGTAAAGGTTTGCAATAAATTTTTGGTTTAAAATTTCTATTCTTGCTCCCTGCAAGATTTCAGAAATCCTAACGGTTTCTCCATTTGCTGTCTCTACTAGACATTCTTGTGGTAGTTTAGTTAATGATTGATTTAAAAGTTTGCAAAACGAAGTATTAATAAAACTTTGGTTTGCACCAGAGTCAAATAATACTTTAGCAAAAATATCATTAACTAAAAACGTACCAGCTATGACGTCCGGGATCATCTTGGCTTCATCTGCAGTCAGAACAAATGCTCTAGCATTTTTAGTGTTCTTGTTGTTTGCAGCTGGAGTCAATTTCGGACAGTTCGGCTTGATATGACCTCGTTCTCCACAGTTGAAGCATATCATGTTGCTAGCCTTCCTCCTGCAGTTTTCTTCCTTGTGTCCTGATATTTTGCAGAAATTGCAATATACGGAGCATCTTCCAGAATGCTTCCTTTTGCAATACTTGCAATAGGTTGCAGATGTAGAACCTACATTTTTCCCACGGTTGAAATTACCAAAACGGAATTCTTGAGTAAGCCTTTGGGTTAGGTTTCTCCTCTGGTCTTCTTCTCTAGTACGCACTAGTTCATCAGTCAAGGTATTTGCTAGTTCTACAGCTTCTTCTATGGTTTGAGGTCTAGCTGCTTTGACTACATGCCTAATCTCTCCAATTAATCCCCAGATGTATCGGGAGATTAATACCGGTTCAGGTGATGCAAGGGTTGGTACTATCCTAGCATATTCAAAGAATGTAGTAGTATAACCTGTTGGGATTGAACCCTACCAAAGGAACAGATAATAAAAGCCAAAACTGGATCACAGCAGTAGATTCAAAATAAGCAGATGTCTGGTTGCAAGTCTCTCCCCTTGAAAGTGGTTTCAACATCTGCTGACCTCCTATCTGCTGATCATGCAATCTGCTGACCTACAACTGCTGACCAAGACAAAGTCTGATAGAAGAACTAAAGCTCTGCTGCTCAATCTACTGTCTTGGTTCAAGCTCTGCTGATCATGACAAGTACCGCTGGGTTCACAGCAGTGGAAGGAAGCAGCAACAGTTTGAGTCTGTTTTATGTATTGAAATGTAATATCAGTAGTTAGCATAGCAGTGTTTGTATAGATCAGAGGTTACAGTTTGTTAGGAGGTCAGATGTCACTTTCATGGTGACGTCAGCTTTGATGCTCAGTGGTTTGCAAGTGCCTATAAATAGAACAGTACTCTGTACAGTTCTGTTTAGCTCATTCACCATCTTCTTTCTGCACGAACAAACACTGAGCTCAGGCTGAGGGGGAGTTTGCATATCATACACACATTGTAATCAGAGTTTAAAAATAAATTTAATCATTTGATTCAGTGTTAGAAAATGTATGATTGATAGCATTTCTTCTGTTTGATTGTGAAAAGTTTGGTTCCATTAAATTCCGCTGCACTACTCTTTCATTTGTTCATCTAAATTCAAACACAAATCACAATCAATCCAAACTCAGATCCTAACAATTGGTATCAGAGCTAGGACAGTCAAACTTGATCTAACAATCATTTTGACGTAAATAGTTCAGCTCGAAATTGTTGATACTGATCGTTTGTTCGTTGTGTTGAAAAACAGAGTAAGGTTTAATCATCGATAAAGTTGATTAATCAGTACCTGTAAAACAACCGAAAAGATGTCGTAATCACAAGATGATAAAAATAACATTGGCTCTTTGTTTAAACCACCTATGCTGAAAAGAAATGAGTACAACATCTGGGAGCGAAGGATGCGTCACATCCTCACTCAACAAAACACTGGATGTTGGAGGTCTGTCGTTTTCGGTCCTCATGCTCCTATGGTGCCAGCGCAGAGGACGCCAAAAAATCCATTCCTAAACCAACTGAAAATTACACTGAATTGGATTTTCAGAAGATTGAACTGGATGCCAAAGCGTTTAGCATCATAGCCTTTGCACTCCCCAACGAAATCTATGCTGGACTGTTACATTGTGACAGTGCAAAAGAATTGTGGGATGCATTGAAGGAACAGTTCGGAGGAACAGAGGAGGTTATCGAAAACAATAGGGAAATTCTGAATCAGTAGTATGAAACGTTCTGTCACATCAAGGGGGAATCACTAACCCAACAATTTGAACGTTTCAGTTGTCTCATCAGTGAACTAAGGCTTGTTACGGTTACATTCCCAAATGCAACCCAAAATAGCAGGTTCCTTAGATCATTGCCAGAAAAATGGGACACAATTGTTTTTGTCACCAGGAATTCAGCTGAATTCAAAGATCTGACCCTGACCCAACTCCATGGTAGACTCCTGACCTATGAAAGGGAGTTGAACCAAAAAAGGAGGTTGCAAGAGTCTGGTAAAGTTGCTGATGACTATTCATTCGGCAGCACAGCTCTGTTTGGTCAGGAAGAATCTGGCAGTAGTAGTAAGGATTAGAGTTATGATCATTTTATTGACATAACAGCTGGGGGTAACTTCGTCAACTCTGATTATCACTCTACAAATTATGCTTTCACTGCAAATACTGAAAACCAGATGTCAGATAATTTGTGTTTTGAGCTGAATGATTTGCAACATTTTGATCCCACTGACTTAGAGGAGATGGACATCTTGCATCAGTTGGCCTTGCTTAGTGTAAGAACAAGCAAGTTCTACAAAAGAACAGGGAGAAAATTTCTAGGGCTTCATGGAAATTTAAGGGTGGGGTTGGATAAATCGAAAATCAAGTGTTACAAGTGTAGTAGGCTAGGTCACTTTGCTAGAGAATGTAGGAGTCAAACTACTGGTCCCATAATAACTCACCCTAGCACAAATCCAAGACCACAACAACAAAACATTGTGCACTATACCCAATATGCCCCTGCAGCACATGTTAACACTGCTCATTATGCAGCAACCCCTGTGCCGGTGCATTATGTTCAAACCACTGTTCCACAAATTCAGTATGTTCAAGCCCCTGTCCCTCAGGCACAAGTGCAACCTGCTGCACCTCAAACAGCTGCTCCAACTGTGACACAACCAGATCAGCAAAGCTTTTTCACACAAGGCTTTGTTGATTGGAGCAGCATGCCTGAAGAGCTTGGTGATGAAAATTTTGCTCTATATGCTTCTAATGATGCTTTTAATGATGAATTTTGTTTGATGGCATTAGAGTCAATACCAGAAGGGGATGAAGCTGAAGGTGAATAGCTAAGTGCTGAAACAGTGGATGAAGTAGTTGAAGCAGTGGTTACTGCAATTGCTGGTGAACTACTGCTGGAAGAAAATTCAGAAACCCTGATTGAACCACTGACCGACCCTTGGTCCAAAGAAGACAATGAGGAAGAAGAGCCGAAGAAAGCTGGTGATAAAGAAGAGAGAGCTGATGAAGAAGATAATCATCAATGTGATTGTGCCATGATGGCTGCTGCTAAGGTATCACCTCAAGTTCTTGAAAAACTGTGTTCAGACAACTGTATTATTGCATTTGCTAACATTAAAGAGGTGAATGAAAACCTTAGAGATAAAATCTTGTCTGATGAGGTCAAATTTGAAAAGTCATTGAAAGAACTTAGAAACAAATTGGCTGAAAAAGATAAAGAGATCAGCAGTTTGAAAGAAGAACAAAGCATAACCAAGACTCAACTCCAAACTATGGTAGAAAAATACCAAGTTTGCAAAAAGGAGTTAGAGTCTACCCAGATCACCTATGAAAGGTGGGTGGAGTCTTGCAAAGGGTATGAGGTTATGCTTGAGAAACAGCTTAAAAGCAATGTCAAGTTTGGTATAGGTCATAGAAAATATGATGACATTGCAAGCACTGCTGCAATGCAAGCTGTTTCTTCTGAAATCATACCAACCAACAAAAATGGCCAAGAGGTTAAAATAACCGACAAACTTGGTAACAAAATTACTCTGGAAAGATCTGTGGGATCCTCAGCTTTTGAGGAAATTGAGAAATACCAATTTAAACCCACATGGTCTGATGAGTGTGATATCCTTGAAAATTTCAAACCAATGGATTTCACAACAATTGATGGTGTAAAAGCTCCAAAAGCAAGAGTCATTCCTATCAAAGATATCCCAACAGAGGATCAAAACTCTGTTGCAAAGGAATCTGAGAAAAGAAAGAAACGAGAAAAGATCAAAAACTTGTTTTGTGAATTCTGTGTAAAGAAGAATCATCTAACAAAAGATTGTTTTCATCTAAAAGCATATGATATAAACAAAACAAGCAACATTTCACCTGCTGCAAGCTGCACCATCTGTGGTAAAAATAACCACAAAACTAAGGAATGTGTGTATCTCAAAAACTTTGATGAAAAGAAGAAAGAGTACACTGCAAAAACATCCTTAAGTTCATCAGCATCATCTGTTAAGTTCACCAAGAAACAACCACTGTTCATCCCTGTCCAAACTGCTGTCACAAAACAGTTGAACCAAACATCTGTTCAAAGGGATGTACAGGTGACAGATGCACCTCCAGCCAATCAATTCAGAAAAGGCAAGGAAAAAGCATCATACCAAAGGATTCCACACGTTTATGAGACTTACAAAAAACCCTCTAAACCAAAAGTGAACAGGCATCCTTTTGGTTATCAACAGATGATAGGTCAAGACCCCCAACAGTGGTTAGAGAAATACATTCCCAAAAATGTACAAACCCCTGAGCTAACCACTGTCCATGCATCTGCCTCCATCCCAGACACTGTTGAGACCCCATCCAAAGCCCTGTTGGCTTTGGAAACCTTTTTGAACTAATCCTTTACTTCATGTGCAGGGAGCTTCTGCATGCTTAGATAGTCTTTGGTATGTAGATAGTGGAGGCTCCAGGCAGATGACAGGATGTAAAGCCCTTCTTCAAGATTTCAAAATTCATGGAGGGGGTGATATATCCTTTGGTAATAATAGTAAGGGAAAAGTTCTGGGGTCTGGTACTGTAAAGTCTGGAAATGTAAAATTTGAAAATGTCAATCTTATTGATAATCTGAAATTCAACCTCCTGAGTGTGTCTCAAATGAGTGATAAAGGGTTTGGATCATTCTTCACAAAGGATTGTGGTAGGATTGTCGGACCAGAAATGGTTAGTAAGATTGAAGCAATAATCAAGAAAGGCTCAACAAAACTTGTTGCTCAAAGAAGTGGCAATGTTTATGTTGTTGACTTGTCAAGAGAGTGTCCCAGAGCTGATGCCTGTCTGTTCTCAGCTGCCTCTAACAAAGAGACAGAGTTATGGCACAAAGGACTGGAACACACAAATCTCAAAACAATCAATGAAATTTCAAAAAATGGCTTAGTAAGAGGCTTACCACAAAAAATGTTTTCATGTCCTGAACACTGTGTTTCCTGTTTAAAAGGAAAACAGCACAAGAGCTCTTTTAAGTCCATTGAAGAATCCAAAACAACCCAGTGTTTGCAAATGCTGCACGTGGATTTGTTTGGCCCAGTGCAAGGCATGATCTCAAAAAGAAAAGATATTGTTTGGTTATTGTTGATGACTTCTCTAGGTTTACATGGACCTTCTTTTTACACTCCAAAGATGAGACTGCAGGTATTTTGCAAGACTTTGTGATACAGGTTGAAAAGCAATTTGACCTTCTAGTAAAAGTCTTCAGGAGTGACAATGGCACAGAATTCAAAAATAAGGAGTTGGATGCCTTCGGTGTGAAGAAAGGGATTGTAAGGCAGTACAGCATTCCTAGAACACCAGTGCAAAATGGGGTTGTTGAAAGAAAGAACAGAACACTGATTGAGGCTGCCAGAACCATGCTTGCAGATTCAGGTTTGCCATTATCTTTTTGGGCAAAGGCAGTAAACACTGCTTGCTATGTCCAAAACAGAATTTTAATCAACTCCAGGCACAAAAAGACTGCTTATGAAATTCTGTATAAAATAAAGCCATTAATCTCATATTTCAAAGTTTTTGGTTGCCCATGCTTCATTTTGAACTTAAAAGATTCTATCTCAAAGTTTGTAGCCAAAATCGATATGGGATATCACCTGGGATACTCGTCCACTGCTAAGGCCTACAAAGTGTTTAATACACGGACCAAAGCAGTGGAAGAGACCTTGAATGTAAAGTTCAATGAACTTTCATCACTGAAAATCCCTGCAAATCCTGCAGAATTGTTCGATCTTGAAAAATTCACTTTTGAAAATACTGCTGTCAAGACTAACACTGCAGGTTCATCAGAGGATCATCACCAGACTATGGATATGAAATCATCATTCCTCAAAAGTCTGCTTCAAAAGGGGGAGCATCAGTTGTTCAAAACAGTTGTCAAAGCTCAACCACTGCTACCTCAACAATTGTTGACCAAAGTAGCCCCTTAACCACTGCTTCCACAACATCAACACTGCTGACAAAAGTCCCCAAACAGTGGATAAAAGTCAGCATGTGTCCACACCATTACCTCCTATTCCACCACCTTTTAAAGCCACTGCTGGATCATCAAAGTCACCAGCAGTGGTTAGCTCAGATGATACACATCTGCAGCCTTCACCATAAAATGCCATCATTCCCTACCAAGGAGAGCTAATCTTCTTGAAATCTCATCCACCAGATCAAATCATTGGCAACATCAATGAAGGGGTGCTCACAAGAAAGCAGTCCCAAAACATTTGTCTTTTTGATGGCTTTCTATCACTCCATCAGCCAGTCAAGTACCAAGAGGCACTGAAAGACAACAGCTGGGTAGAGGCCATGCAAGAAGAGCTCCAACAGTTCAGAAGACAACAAGTATGGGAGCTTGTTCCACTGCCAGAGAATGTAAGTCCTATTGGCACAACGTGGGTCTTCAAAAACAAAACTGATGAAAGGGGCATTGTTGTCAAGAATAAAGCCAGGCTTGTGGTTCAAGGCTACAGACAAGAAGAGGGAATTGATTATGATGAAACATTTGCTCCTGTTGCAAGACTTGAAGCAATCAGACTCTTTCTGGCCTTTGCTGTCAACCACAATATCAAGGTGTACCAAATGGATATAAAATGTGCATTCCTCTATGGTAAGATTCAAGAAGAGGTATATGTCTGTCAACCTCCAGGTTTTGAGGATCCATTTTATCCAGATCATGTCTACAAGCTAAACAAAGCTTTGTATGGCTTGAAACAAGCACCCAGAGCCTGGTATGAAACTCTTTCCACCTTTTTCTTTCCATTGGTTTCACCAGAGGCAGGATTGATAAAACAGTGTTTTTAAAATGGAGAGGAAAGGATTTGATGATTGTCCAGATTTATGTGGATGACATCATTTTTGGAAGCACATGTAATAAAATGTGTGAAGAGTTCAGGCAACTCATGACAGCTGAGTTTGAAATGAGTGCAATGGGTGAACTCCAGTGCTTTCTTGGTCTCCAAGTAAAGCAGCTGCAAAATGGCACTTTCATCCATCAAGGCAAATATGCAAAAGAACTTTTAAAGAAATTTGATATGGATGATTGTAAGCCATGTAGTACACCCATTGCAACCAACAAATTGGTCATGTCTGAAGAAAAGGATGATTTGGTTGATCAGACCTTATATAGAAGCATGATTAGGTCTTTATTGTACCTAACTGCATCTAGACCAGATATCATGTTTACAACATGTGTCTGTGCAAGATCCTAATCATCCCCTAGAAGTCAAACCTTATTGCTGTAAGAAGGATATTCAGATACCTCAAAGGTGTTCCCACACTAGGTATCTGGTATCCAGCTGATGGTAAAATTGAGCTTTCAGGTTTCTCAGATAGTGACTTTGCTGGATGTGATAAAACAAGGAAGTCCACTTCAGGAGGGTGCCAATTCCTAGGCACTTGCTTAGTGTCTTGGCAAAGCAAAAAGCAAGCAGCTGTTTCCACATCCACTGCTGAGGCAGAATACATAGCTGCTGCAAGCTGTACAGCCCAACTTCTCTGGCTTCAAAATCAGTTACTGGATTTTGGTATCACTGCCTTGAAGACACCACTCATGTTGGACAGCCAGGCAGCAGAAAATATCGTCAAAAATCCAGTTTCCCATTCAACCACCAAACATATCGACATCAGACATCACTTTGTGGGGGATTGCTATGAAAAAGGTTTGATTTCTCTGCATCATGTTCCAACTAAGGATCAGCTGGCAGATGTGCTAACCAAAGCATTAGACACATCTACCTTTGAAAGCTTGATCTCTAGGATTGGTATGCTCAACATGGAATAACAGGCAAAATCCTGTTTTTCTATGAATAAAAGCATTAAAATGTTTTCAGAAAATCAAAAATCCATCCTTAAAAATAGCTAAAAATGAATTTTTCATTAAAATCCTAAAAGTCTGCCATAACCACTGATGGGTTCAAAAGTCTGTGCTGCTACAAAAGTCTGTCCACTGCTGAAAGTCATCCCCTGTTCTCATTTTCTTTGGTTAACCACTGATGGTCAAAATCAGTGGTGCATCCACTGCTAGGCTATCTACTGATGGTAAAAAGCATCCATTGTCATCCATTATCACTACAACTACTGTCTTCACCAGTCGTTTTTACAACCTGTACTGTTTAAAAGTACTGTCCTTCACCTCACCAGGGGATGGCATGCGGGCAGTACTTAGGGGTCAGACCTTTTGTAACTGCTGCCGCGTCAGCATTCATTCTTCTTCTATAAAACCCCCTTTTCAACACCCAAACAAGGTTTCACTGTCGAATTGAATTCTCAAAAATTCTCTTCTCAAAGTAGTTTCCATCACATTTCGTCAAATTCCTTCACAATTTCATCTTCGATTCTCATCTTCAAAATGACAAAATCGAAATCATCCGCAAAAGCTTCTAAAGGGGCCTCTCAAAAGGCTACCTCCACCGAAATCCCACACAAACCATCTCATAATCTACTGGGTCTTCTCACAAAACCCGGTACCATCGACACATTTGATTCCATCCTCGATCTGCTCAACGCCTCAAAGTACAAAACTTTGTTAACCGCTGATGCACCGATTTACCTGCAAACTCAGAGAGAGTTTTGGAAAAATTGCATCCTTGAAAAACAAGGAAAAGATGTCATAGCCATTAACTCTACTCTGCAGAAGAAAGCAGTCCGAATAACACCGCAATCAATATCTGAAGTCTTTCAACTCGATGATCTGCAAGGTAAAGACTCTTTCCCTAAAAACAAGTTAAAATTGACTTCATTGAGAGAGGGTATGCAGACACAATGAAGAGGGACACCTTACAAAAAGGTTTCTTCCCTTCTGCAACCAGATTTTTATTTCATACCCTTCTCATGTGTGTTTCAAACAAAACCACTTCCTTTAATGAAATACCAATGAAAATTCAAAACTTGGGGTATGCTATTTTACAAGGAGAAAATCTTAACTACTCCAAGGCAATTTTCAATGATTTGGTTAAAAATGTTGAAACAAAATCATTCTTACTGTTCCCAAGATTTTTAAGTTATTATTTTGAGAAAAAGTTCAGTAAGGATGATATTGCGATAATAAACCAAGGTGAATCTTTTCAAATAAACAGCTTAACTGCTGAAACATTTTCAAGAATGTTAGCACCTTGTAAAACACAAGCAGAGGTGCCTTAGCAGACTTTAGCAGCAAACACTGCTCCTCAGGTATCTGCTGCTGAGCCCACTGCTCAAGGTGATCAAGGCAGCCAAACAACTGTCTTGAAACCCACACCTAAAATCACCAAAAAACCATAGAAAAAGAAAAATCAAAAACCCCCCAAACCCATCAAAAAGGCAACTCTGGAGGATGAGATACCAGAGCAACTGCCTGTGATTGCACAAAAATCACAACAAACCACTGCTGCTACTTCCTCACAGCAGTTGGTAGAAATATCTCAACCTATACCTGAAACTCCTCCTGTCTCTTCACAAAAAGAACAGGTTGTACACACAGGGTCACCACATCATGAGGCTCTGGAAGCACTCGTTTCCATCCTCCACAGCCTAATACCCGGGGCAATTCCGCTTTCTAAACCTACCTTCACATCCCCAATTCCACCAAACACCAAACTGCTGTTGGATGCAATTGATTTGAACCTAGCACAAACCAGTCCTTCTTAATCACCCGTTCATGAGAAAATACCTCAACAAGAGACTGGGCTTGATGTATCAATCTTTGCTAACCCACCAACACAACCTGAGGAGGTTACACCCCTTGAGTTACACGTAACTCTTGGTGGTATTCCAAGTGAAGCAGCCACTACAAGTGTTGAACCTACAGGTTTACACTTGGCCGGTGGTTACATCAATAAGACTTCCTTAGAGGCAATTCCTTCTATAACACCTCTGTTATCTGCCAGTGAGTTTGTACTAACCACTGGTAACATCAAAAGATTATCAAGTGTTGAAGGAAGAAGACCCCAGTACCAAGAAAAAGGGGCATCAGTTGTTGATGTTTGGAGTACACTCCCTACCTCCACTTCTGATAAAACCACTGCTAGTGGGAAATCAGATGATCCCATTAAATTGGGTGATGGTTTAAAATACCAAGAATTGACGGAACGTGTTGATAAATTGGATACATCTGTTGCAGAAATTAAAGAAATGCTGCAACAGTTGTTAACAATTCAAAAGGTACCATCCACTGCTGTTCCATCTCAAACACCTGCTCCACCACCAGCAGATGTTACAAATGAGCTCTGGAACCTCTTTCAACCT
The DNA here is from genome assembly GCF_002127325.2 of Helianthus annuus. NCBI lineage: Eukaryota > Viridiplantae > Streptophyta > Magnoliopsida > Asterales > Asteraceae > Helianthus > Helianthus annuus. The sequence continues at coordinate 99,803,922 of NC_035448.2, read as the reverse complement.
TTTCTCCATCAACAATTTCAGTTGGCCGAGCAACAACATGAAAAACATGTTCAAAATCTCAAAAAGGCAATGGAGTCTAGGTTCAGGGATACAAGCGATGACATCAAGGCTCTTAAGGCCCACTTGTTGACAACCACTGGCACTACTCCTCCGACTGTGCTTTATATTGATGACCTCCCTGCAGATAATGCCAAAAAGGGGGAGATAATTAAGGAGTGGACAAAGAAAGGGATTGAAAATGGGCTATATCTTGATACAGTAACAGGTGCAATGCTCAGAGAAATTCCCTTGCCAGATGGTAGTAAGAAGGTTAATGTTACCCAGAATGCACTTGATGATGCTGTCATAAGTGTAAAAAGGGATAGAGCGGCAAAGGCCTTGTCAAGGTGGAATGAGGAGAAGAAAGTTTTCATGGAGCTGAATGCGCAGGGTTGTTCTGGTGAAAAGGAAGATCAAAATCCGATTCCAAAAGGAAAACTTACTAGAAAAGTAAGGAAACCCAAATCCACACCATCCAGCCTTCCTAAGCACACTCCAAAACCACTGTCCAAAAGCCACCAACATCAAACATCCATCCAAACAGTTGTTACAACAACTGCTCCCACTCAAACACACACCACTTCAACACACACCACCACCACTGCTTTACCACCACCATCAGTTCCTGCTCTAAAGCAGAAGACAGCAGATGTCAAAACATCTGTTGTAATGACAACAGTGGTTGAAACACCAGTTGTTTCAACAGCTGTTAGTCAGTCACAAACCACTGCCATCCAAATCACTCCCACTGATCCACCCAAAACATCATCTGCCCTCCCTAAAATAAAAAGGAGAAGGGTTGTCATATCAGATTGATGATTCTCCATCACCACCACCAAAAGCTTCAAAATCCCAAGCACTTGTCACAGTTTCAAAACCCATTCCTCTCTTTTCAGCTCAAATGTGCAAACCCTTACCTCCTGCAGGTGTTCAATTTCTTCTTGAACTTGTAACAGTCAGGGATGAAATTAAGTCTTTCTACAATGAGGATGACCCTGCCAAAAGGAGCTTACCATCGATTGAAGGATATCCCAGGCCAACCAATATTGAAGAATACTTGAAAATCAAGGCCAAGCAAGCAGAGGATATCTCAATCAAAAACAAACAAGGGAAATCTGATAGAGAGTATCAAAAAAACTATCAGTTTCTACTTACACAGGTCAGAGCTTTGGAACAGTTTGCAAAAAATGTATGTCAGCAAATCTCAGAGAAGGCAGATGAGTCCTTGAGAAAAGACTACATTGAAAATATAATGAGCTACAAGACATACAAGGGGGAGAAACACATGTTCAGAAACTGGACCATTCCTGAGCTTGAAGAGGAAGTAGCCAGGATTCATGAAATGATCAAGAATAAGGTCGAGCAGACACCCCAGAAAAATTCAAAAAGGTTGAAGCTGATAAGGCTTTAGAGCTAAAGAGAATGAAAGAGGAGCTGATAATTGCTGATTATGGGTCAAAGAACTCTGTGTCTAAGTGGGGAGAAGCGAGGGTCAGGGCCACCTACAAAAGGTTGGAAGAGCTAAGGAAGAAAGATCCAACAGCTCCACAAAAGCCTGATTACTCCAAAGCAGAGGTTTCGAAAGGATCATCAAAGCCACATCCCAAAAGAACCAATGCTCCTGCTGGTACTGCCATCTACAAAAGAAGGAGACAAAGCCAGTTAGGTTCTGAAACAGTTCAAGAGATTCTTACTGGAAATGCCATTGTGAAAAAGGGATTTTTGTTAATGTTGAAAGAAGAATCTGAACTGGAAAAGTCTGCAAACACTGCTCAGCCAGTTATGAATAGGCCAGCCTCACCAAACTCCTCAACAAATAAAAATCTCCCAAGAAACCCATCTCGCCTAAAAATACAAGAGTGGAAAACTGATAAACAGAACCACGTATTGACTATGGTCAGGGAAGATGGCGAAGTGAAGAAACTTACAAGGGAACAAGCTCTTGGCCTGAGACTTGAAGATTTGCAGGATCTCCTTGATCTTCCACTTAGCAGGGATGAAGATGATACAGATGCCTTAACCTTTGGACTACAATTCAAAGGGCAAATAAGGGAACTGTTGTTGAGGCAATAAAAATCTACAATAATGGAGAGTTTTGGCATTATCTGTTCCAGGGGGAGATTGTTGGGATTGAACCCTACCAAAGGAACATATAATAAAAGCCAAAACTGGATCACAGCAGTAGATTCAAAATAAGCAGATGTCTGGTTGCAAGTCTCTCCCCTTGAAAGTGGTTTCAACATCTGCTGACCTCCTATCTGCTGATCATGCAATCTGCTGACCTACAAATGCTGACCAAGACAAAGTCTGATAGAAGAACTAAAGCTCTGCTGCTCAATCTACTGTCTAGGTTCAAGCACTGCTGATCATGACAAGTACCGCTGGGTTCACAGCAATGGAAGGAAGCAGCAGCAGTTTGAGTCTGTTTTATGTATTGAAATGTAATATCAGTAGTTAGCATAGCAGTGTTTATATAGATCAGAGGTTAGAGTTTGTTAGGAGGTTAGATGTCACTTTCATGGTGACGTCAGCTTTGAGCTCAGTGGTTTGCAAGTGCCTATAAATAGAACAGTACTCTGTACTGTTCTGTTTAGCTCATTCACCATCTTCTTTCTGCACGAACAAACATTGAGCTCAGGCTGAGGGGGAGTTTGCATATCATACACACGTTGTAATCAGAGTTTAAAAATAAATTTAATCATTTGATTCAGTGTTAGAAAATGTATGATTGATAGCATTTCTTCTGTTTGATTGTGAAAAGTTTGGTTCCATTAAATTCCGCTGCACTACTCTTTCATTTGTTCATCTAAATTCAAACACAAATCACAATCAATCCAAACTTAGATCCTAACATAACCCTTACTATCTACCCCAATCATCCTAAGGTTCAGAAACTTGTTTGCTATCTGTTCCTTTTCATTGGGAGGGCAGAATTTTCTTTCTACCATATTTTTTAACTCCTCCCATTCCATGTTGTATACCCTATCACTTCCCCTTGACTGGAGGATAGTGTTCCACCGTTCTAGGGCTGAGTTCTTAAACAGATTGGAAGCAAACATTATCTTATCTTCTTCTGCACACTTGCTTATTTTTAGAACAGCCTCAGTTTTCTCTATCCAGCGTAGAGCTGCAATGGGTCCTTCATTGCCCGAGAATTCTATTGGTTTGCGAGACCAGAATTCTTTATAAGAACAACCATATGGCATGGTTCTTCTTCTTTTGGGAATGGGCACTTGAAGTACGGGTCCATTGTTCACGCTGTGTTCTGGTTCAGTTGGTCGCTTACTGCTATGCTTGCTTTTATTTTCGACTTCCTTAACATTTTGTAAAATAAATGGCATCGCATCTATGATTCCTTGTGCCACTATATGTTGAAGGGCACTATTATCCACTTGGTTTCCATTGTTATTGTTGTTTGGATTCTCGTTATTCAGATTATCATTATTCGAGTTGTTGTCGTTTTGAATATTATCATTCTAGTTTTCCTGATTCATCCAAAAATCCATATTGCGTTCGTTGTATTTCCATACGAGACGCTCTCCCACCTGTCGCATTCTTTCACTACTCTCTAAAATTTCCTCACCAAATGTCCTAAGTTCTTGTACGTTATCTACACTCATTGGGGGTGCAGGTTCTAGGACTGGGTTCGGAATCTGGGGTGCGGGTTCCTGGTACGGGGCTTGGTATGGGTAAGGATTCTCTAAAATCTCCCTAATGAATGCATCGTTATCGTAATAGAGATCTAGAGGATCTAACCCTGGGTAGGCTCCTAGATTGGGCATGGGCAAATCTTCATGGATAGAGTAACGTTGCACATAGTCCCTGTTGTCGTCCCACCATGGGTCGTAATTTGGATCTAGGGGATTTGGTGCAGGTACCCTAGGTATTTCTTCCGGATTAAAATCATGCATTTCTACTTGATTTTCAGGGTTTTCTATCTCCATGGGTTGATCAGGAATTGGTGGTTGTGGTTGGCGTGCTAACATTTGCTCCAGGTTTGGGTCAGCTGTAGTGGTTGCTAAAATATGGATATTGGCTATACCCCTATTAAGCATATCCTGGGCATAAGCATCGGTTTCTCTTTTGGCTACGGCTAGTGCTCTCTGGTCTTGTAACTTTTTCATACGTTTTCTACGCTCATGTGCTCCCCTACTGAACCATCCCCTCTTTTTCTGAGGAAATGGCTCTTCAGATTGAGCCTTAAATATATTCCTTCTTCCGCATCAGCAGAGTACCTTGAGAGGGCAGGCTGAGAAGAGGCACCTTTGCTTCTAGGCGAACCAGACAATTGACGGTACGCGTCAGATGGTCCTTGGTCGCTCATACTGTAAACTAACAAATAGTCAGATAACACATAACAAGAAAATACAATTATGCACGTATTCCTGTAATTTATTTCCTAACACTTTGAATTTTGGCGTCAGCAGAACACTTCTGTGGCTGAATCAGTGGCTTAGCTCTGATACCACCTTTCTGTCACGGCCCCTGACCCTATCCTGGGAGCGGGAGCCGCGAACCAGTCAGATGGTATTGGTGTTTATTTATTTGGCAGCGGAAATTACATCAGGACCGTAGTTAGGAAATATTTTATCAGAGTAAAACACCATATTTTATATAATTAAACAAATTGGGATAAACCCAAGTTTTCATTACAAACTGATTCATAGGAATAAATCCCATTTTATTTTAATAAACGCCTTCTTTTATTTAGGTAACTTTTATAGCCACTTTTCCAAGCCTTAAGTGCTGTCCAGCTGGCTTCTAATTGGCTTTCACATTGTGTTACCTGAAACACGTTTAAAAACATTTTGTCAACGGGGAAATACTAGTGAGTGAATCCCATGGAAACGACAAAATACAACAACATTAACATAACATAACAAAACATATTCAAATCTAGTATCTTGAGTGTGTTTCTAGTCATCCCTACTAGATTCATCATGGCATCAACATCAACTTGTAACATGTTTAAGATAAAGGTTCAATGCAAAAGCATTGGCGAGTACACAAGTTTGTAATAATATAGCATAATTGTGAAAGCATTTTCTCGAATCCACATGGTAATTGTATACAAGGTAAACTAGCATGCGATACTAAATGTCAAACCCAAGTGTCCACAAGAATTAAGTGTCCCTCGCCACAAAAGTAACGAGACTAGTTTATGAATAAAAGACTTAACAAGACCCCGACGGGCGGCGTGCTACTCCTATAGCGCTATATATGTTAAGTTCGGGTTAGCTAATTTAGTGATAAATAGCAAAGTATGAATCTAGCATGAACCTAAGTATAACAAGTAGCATGTATAATGGATTGAGAATATAAAGTATGTTTAAGTGTGTGTTTGTAAATTTTGTACATTAACATGTTACAACCCAAAGTGTTTAAAAAGAAATGGGTCAAATGTACTCACGGTTTTGCAAGCTTCCACTTGTTAATCCGTGAAGAGTTGTTGGTTTGGAGGGGGAACGCCGAGTCCTTCTACACGAGGAAACATAGGTGTGTGACTATTCGGATAATAACGGAGGATTAGGATTCGGAATTTAAATATACAAAATTAAGTATAGAAGAAAATAATCATCTAGTACTTAATACTCATTTTTGACACTATAAAACCCGTATAGGCTAGAATGATTTCATGGGTTTAAATGCCCATTAGAATCATAACGAGAAACTAAGTATTTAGATGATGTAACTTAGTACCTTGACGAATAATCATTTGATTATCATCAAGGGTTCAGTAATAATATATGTGTTTTATATATTCTATATTGTGTATTGTATAACTATAGTCCAACAATTATTTCAAGGATTTCATATAAGTCATGCATGGAGGTAGGAGGATAATCCTTCCTTTAAGACCTCTTACGTAGATTCACCAATGCACAAGTTGTTACAAGAACAACAAGGATGGTCATGAATACAATAAAAATGAAAATGAAATGAACTAACTACTCAAGGGATAAATCATCAAGTGAGGTGGTGGATTGAAGTTAGGAAGCCAAGGCTTCCAAATAATCACACACATCCAACACAAGTCTTGTTTCAAGAATAAGCTTGGTGGATACAACACTTGTGGGTTAAAACCCTTTCGAAACAGAAAGTTTGGAGTGATAAAACATCTCCGATTTTGTATGAAACAACCTTGTTTAAGCTCACTAATCATAGGTTTGATTAGAAGCATAAGAACATAGGTTTGTTAAAGAAAAACACAAGTTTAAAGAATGTTTTATAAAGTTTTCTTCCAAAACAAAAAGTTGGACCTCAAAAATGGTGATGTTCCACCTTGGTTTTCTATGGAAAACCTGTGGAAACACTCCTAGAGGTGTTCCATACTTTGTTGAGGAAGAAGAAGTGAAGAAAGATAGAAGAAAGGTGAGATTTGACTCACTTTTGCACTTAGATGTTTCTGCCTTGAAACTGACTTTCTCAGCTGATTTAGAGTGATTTTAGAGTGAGAATGATGTGTTTGCAAAGTGGAAGAAGTGTGGAATTAAGGTATGTTATATAGGTGAGGTTTAGGGTTAGTGGTTAAGTGTATTTAATGAGAAAACACACCAAACTAACACATTTTTGCCCAATACACGAGCTGGAAACAATAATCTACGGATTGGGGTCTCTGGCGGGGCGCGAGAGAGAAGAGGTGGGCCGGTCGCGGGGCGCGAGCCACCCACCCAGGGTATTTGTTTGACTTTTGGCAACTTTAGTCCCTTAAGTTTCAAGGTTAACATGTTTTAAGTATAAAAGGCATATTATAAGATGGTTTTATGTAACTTTAACATAAGAATAAGCATGAATAAGCATTGTAATGATTAATGATTTATAAACATGGGTGAAAGCGTATAAGTTAAGAAGAATTACGAACATTGTATCATATGTATAATGAATTCAAACGTATGAATATGTATGAATATGTAAAGCATGAAATGTAAGAAATAACGAAATTTATTTATGATCCAAGTCTCGGAGTTTACAACGATACAACGAAAATACGATTACAAGGAATACAAGATTCCAAAAATAGAAATACAAGACATGCTTTCTAATTAAGGAAAGTTACAAAAAGCAGGGCGTTACGGTTCAATATATGTTACCATATTAATATTCACACAAACACACTAATGAAAATACATTATTTATACAAACGAATTTGATATACATGCTTCATATATTTATACTCTAGGAACATATGCATGCTAGAAGCCATTCTTGCATCATACCTTGTCATTAACTTCGTACAAGCCTACCTTAACATGTATAGCACTATAGGAGTAGCACACCGCCCAATGAAGGGTCATTGTTACGTATCCAATCGTAATCGGTCTCGTCGCTTTGGTGACGAGATTACGCTAGTGGAATCTTTGGGTTGACAAGTATGTCATGCATGCTAGTTCATGTTATGTTATGCCTTAGTATACGTTTTGTCATGTGTATCTCGTTAAATTCTTTTTATACCTATGCAAGTACACTAAACTTATATGCTCACCAATGCATTTTGTGTTGACATGTTACTTTAATATATATTGTGATCATGATGCTTTGAAAGAATCTAGTAGGATGGCTAGAAACGCACTTAGTTTAAAATTAGTTGGTTATTTAATGACTTGGAAGTTACAATATTCGGAGTACCTTTCCAGAACCAAAATGAACCAACCCCACCTCGTCTCCAACACTTACCATGTTGGGTATGCACACATCCGGTTTGTCCTCATTTGGCTACTTAGTAGATTATCTAATTTCATTTTAGTCTATATTCATGATCAACCGAAATCATTAACTAAGTTGATGATCTTGTGCTTTGGTGAATCATATAATGAAGTTTAATGAATGCGAATCATCCTACCTCCTTGCATGTCCATTTTCATGGTTCCTTACTTATTATTCATTTATGTTATTCTTTACATATCTAATAATTAAATCCACAACTCACGAACTTCCGTTTCCCTATTAGGGTAACTTCGGTGTTCCAAAACTCAAGACTCCTCAAACTCACTTTTGTGAACTCTCTACGCAAACCGTGAGTATACATGACCCTCTTTTCATTTTCACACTTTTGGGTGCAATATATGTTACCATATTAAAATTCACACAAACGCAGTAATGCAAATCATTCGTACAAACGAATCCGATAAACATGCTTCATACGTTTATACTCTAGAAATACGTGCATGCTAGAAGCCATTCTTACACTATACCTTGTCATTAACTTCGTACAAGCCTACCTTAACATATATAGCGCTATAGGAATAGCACACCGCCCAGTGAAGGTTCATTGTTTAGTATTCATTCATAAACGGCCTCGCCGCTTTGGTGATGAGATTACACTAGTGGAATCTTTAGGTTGACACGTATGTCATGCGTGCTAGTTCATGTTATGTTTATGCCTTAGTATATGTTTTGCCATGTGGATCTCAATAAATACTTTGTATACCTATGCTAGCACACTAAACTTGTATGCTCACCAATGTATTTTGTGTTGACATGTTACTTTAATATATATTGCAGGTTTGTGATGATGATGATGCGTTGAAAGAATCTAGTAGGATGGCTAGAAACGCACTTAGTTTAAAATTATGTTCTGTTGTTTAAATGTATTCCCCTTAGCATGAAATGAAATTTGAATTATTTAAAAATATTGTCACAATTAGCAAGTTATGAAGTCTCGAACAATCTCATTTTCGTCTCACTCTGATGTTTTCGCCATCGGTTGGGGTGTGACATTAATATTCAAAGATAGTCACCCCTGTCAACATTTGCATTGTAATCTATGATGTCATACTCAACCTCATCCATATTATCTAACCCTTTTATAAACTCACTATCATCTGAATCATCATCCTTAGATGAATCATTAGACTCAGCCTCACCATCTTTATCATTCTCAGCCTCACCACCCTTAGCATTCTCAACCTCACAACCCTCTTCATTTTGTTTGTCAGCCTGTTCATTTTGTTTGTCAACCACATTATCTTGATGATCATGTCCTTGTATAGGAAAATCATTTGTGAAATCAGCATTATCGAAATCATAGTTAAAACTGTTAGTGAATGATGCATCCTCAACCTCAGTGTAGGATCGCGTTCGGCCCTGATTGAGTCGATCAGAAGAATTCCTATCCAAATCAAGAGGCGGAAACTAATGATTTGGTGCTATTTCAGTCGGATTCACTTTAAATTGCTGTTTTATTGATCTTGATAACATTTACAGACTCTGACAGCACCTCGGCAGCACTTCGTGGCTAACCGGAAGAATACACCTTCAACACACACCCTTAGGTTCACTTGAAAGTGCCACTTATATAGTCCAACAGGTTTCGCTTATACGGTCATGTCCGTATAAGCGGACCTATATCAATGACAAATAAGCGGAACTGTCATGTTCACATAAGCGGACCTATGACACTATGACGCATAAGCGAACCTATTAGACTGCCACATAAGCGAAACTATTTCTATCTCATGTTTCTAGGATTTCGTGCCATGTCTAATCTATACAACACTAAGACTCGATGTAAGACGTAGTCGACAGACGTAGTGCACCAACAGACTCCCCCTCGGATGTTGACGGAGTCTTCGAGTCTTCGATTGTCAATCTACAGTCTTTATCAGTCTTCAATCTTCCTCTGAAGAATTTAACATTGCAAGAATCCGCAAACTCTATCTTCATTATCAACAAACTCCTCTCTCTCGAATGTTGACACGGTGTCTTCAGACTCCCCCTCTTAATCTGCTGGGATCGTAGTCTGGAATTCACAGCTTCAAAATTTATCTCAAGATTGATACCTGGCACTATTCCATCACAGAATAGTCACCTGGCACACATTTACCTGCATAATCTCTACCCACACATAAGTTTCTTCAAATATGAAACCTTTTCAACAATTTAGAAACTATGTAAGAAACTGCATTAATGATTTTACAATCAGGATCTGTTACTGGCCTTTTTTTAAACAAATTTACCAATAATCACATACTCTCTCCCAAACCAGTTCTTTATGATTAGCACTTTGAACTTCGAAAATCAGCTTCTCAACACCAGTTGTCGAAAATCTTTTTGGATTTTACAAAAATTTATGCTAAAACACACTAAAATCTTTTTGAATTTTCTGAAAGAAAGTAACTAACACCACTTGGAAAAAACACGAAACAATGCAGAAATGAAATATTTACAGACAATATTTTTGTGAGTTCGTGCAAGAGGATCATATCAGTTTCTGAGACATATCATCAACACCGTTAAGCTAGATTACATTTTAAGCTCTAAACAATTTACCTAGATTGTCAGTATGTTTGTCCTCTTAAATTTTCACACAGATTTCAACTGTTTCGAGATATGCAATTAGTGTCTTAGATATTTAACTTATCCGTGTGTCCCACTACTTGAATATACTCCCGTATCCAGATCCCAATATTCAGTCTTACAGGTGAGTATACCACAGCTGATATCTGTAAAGGGGTTATGTGCGAGGGCCGTGAGAGCTCAGGTCGATACTTCCGTATACGCAGAGAGATGACGGCTTCGACTTTCGGTGTGTCCCCTTTAGAGGATCTTTTAATTACAACAGCAGCGACTATCAATTTTATTGTTTCATCAGCATGCTGAGGGCGATGCTTATACAAGCATTTGTGGAAAGCATTATCCGGGGACTAGGTCAGTATTTCCATACAGCAGAAGTCCCGGGATAATACCCCAGATACCACTGAGTATAAAGACCTAGTATCTCAGAATAAGGGACCTTTCAAACAAGATTTCAGGGGTTACCTATATATCCAAGCAGTTTTGTTAACCCACAGAATAAGCAAGTTTGAAATTTAGATTTATATCTCGTTATAGTTTACTAAATGTGCAAAAACCTACTGACACATCCACAGTAAGATTGTTTATCACATTTTGACTTTACATTTCTTTAGCGTGTCGTGATAGTCCACTGATGTACTATCATTTCCTCTTATATGCAATCAAAACTCATTTTTCTGTTTTATCATGTTTTTTACTTTTTCAAATTTTCTGATGTTTTTAGATTTTCTAAAATTTTCTTACTCCCCCTAAAATTCAAATACATCTTAAGAAAATTGAAAACAAACTATACATAACATGACAACTGATATCGAAACGCCTCAATTCTCCATCTGTTTGGCTTAAACAATCAGAACTCCCCCTCACAACAAACTATTTTCCCATAATGATTTCAAAACACTCAAGTTTGTTTTAATCAGAATGGTTTTTCCGGAAAACAAGTTTTGTTGATTTTACCACTTGTAAAATTGGGGATTAACTCATCACGTTGTTTTACCAATCTTTTGAATGATTGTTAATTCAAGTTCAATCTAATGACCTTGATTAACCACTTGTAGAGTCAACCTGGTTCTAATTCTGAACCACTTGTACCAACAACAATCATACAACTCAAACCTGTTTTTCAACCAATTACCATCTGTTGGTTGAATTCTCAAAGTGCCGATTCCTACTCCTCGCTTACAAACATGGGAGTTCCGGCAAGTCCTGTAAAAACTTCTCAAACACATTATACAAACATGACAAAGAATGATGCCGATTCATGATCCACGATTACCAACTTGGGATCTTCGGTAAGTCAGGTTTTTACTCTTTGAAAAATATATCCACCCAAGCCTGACCTTCCTTGGGTGTAACAACAATTTCTTCATCTTTTCTTTCAACGGATCTGTGAACTCTTCTTTTGGCAGCGTAAAATTCTTTAACACCTTTAGCCTTACCATTTACCATTTTGCCAAAAATGTATTTTACATTTCCGTTGAAAGTCTTTTCAACATCAAATTTCTTCTTGTCAGAATAAAATTGATTTGAAATTTCAACCTTTCCAACTTTCTTCATAAAATTTTCAGCACGCAACGGTGGAAAATTTTTATCGTTCATAGTTGGAAATTTTCTTTCAACCTTTTTTTCAACACGTGGCTCCTCTGATTTTGTGGAATCAGATTCATCACAAGACTTGTTACCTGAACCTTTCACAACCCATTTTTGATTTATTACATTTTCTTTTCTTCTTGAAGCACTCTTTGAACACTCTCCTTTTTCAAAAGTTGAATTTTCAAAGCCAGTAAACTTCCGGGTTGAAAGTTCAGTTTTCTCGACAACCTTTTCTTTCATTTTACCAGAGACTTCCTGTTTTGGCTTGAATGTCTTTGGACAATTTTTCACAACATGACCAACAGTTTTACACTGAGAACATGTTCTCTTTTCAATCTTCTTTGGAACATCATTCTTCTTTAGTTCTTCTTGCTTCTTGGCAAGGAATTCCTGATTTGTTTGCTTTCTGAATGATTGTTCTTTCTCAGCTTCTGATGTTTTCCCTGAAACAAACATAGTTTTTGGTTTATACATTTTTTCATTTTTATAGTTTTTCGGTGGTACAAAACCAAGACCTTTCTTTTTGAAATTACGATTATGGTTTGGTTTCTTTTGGAAATTATAACCACAATTGTAACCCATTTTCTTGTTAATTCTTTGTTGATCTCTTGAAGTGTATTGTTTAGATTTTCCGATAAGATTTAAATCTTTTATTTCAGAAATATTAATTTCTGTTGTTTTGAAAACCTTTTGAATCATTTCAAGTCTGACACTTCTTATTGGAAAAACATCATCAGAATATAATTTGTCAGAATCTTTCAAAGTATATGCCACTTTGAATGATTCATCAGTCAAATTACATTTTGATAGCAAAAATTGTTTGTCATAAACCCGTTTGTCCTTTTTGATTGTAGGCTTTGACACATCGGACTCAGACTTTGACTTGGGTTTGGACTCCATGTTTGACTCCTCACTATCATCTTTATCTAACACCTGATCGACCACACTTTTTATCAACTTTGATTCATGATCAGTGTCGGATGATGTGTATGTGACATCAATATTTTCTGGCAAGTTATCCGATGGCCCAGACTCCCATTCTAAATTTATTGCTTTTTCGACTCTCTCTGAATTTGGATTTCGAGGTGAATATCCATTTTCGACCGGGGGCGGACATCTATTGTAGACCACACTTGATTTCTTACCAGAAGTCTTCACTTTTTCTTCGTTTTTTGTCACAGATTTCTTTTCTTCGAACGTCTTCTCTTCTCCAAACGTCTTCAAATTCTCCACAACCGGATAAATCCTGTCAACAAACAAAAGTAGAACATGAGTAACTTTCTAATAATTTTTTAACTTTCTCAGTTTCTATCTTTTGTGTTGCTAACTACAACTCCAAATCAGCACATTTCTTTATATGAAAATTGGCATCATCAAGCTATCTCAGATACGCTATCTTCAGTGTATTCATTGCCACAGCTTGTTCACCACTCGAATCAGTATACTTGTTGATTTCTCTGTTCATTGTATCATATGATTCTTTCAATCTGTTTATGTTATGCAGCAACTCATTGTTCTGCTTGATTAAAGAATCACAGTTCATGCATTTTTCAGGAACTTTGACAGGTTCAGCATCAACTTTTACTTCAAATTCAGGAACCTCTTTGACTGTCCTGTTTATCGTAAAAATTCAGCTCTTCTCTTTCTCTCAGCTTCAGCTTCAGCTCTTAATCTTTCTTCCTCTTCTTCCTCTTCTTCAAACTTTCTCCCTCTTGCTTCAGCAGCTTCTATGACTTTTCTGCTTCTTTCTGCACATTTCAAATCATAGGCATTAGCAATGAAAGCATTAACATTTGAAGTGTTTTTGGACATTTCTTTGGCCATGAGATCTTGATCTGGGCAAAAATCGTCCCAACAGAAACCTTCAACCAACTTTTCATCATCTTGTTCTGCCAAACACACTTTGCTGTTTGTTGGAATATATTTAACCCATGAGAAATTTTCATATTTGCTTAGACATGCTCTTTTTGAACTATCAATTCCATCTCTCCCGTGAGCAGTTTGTGCCTGATTCTGTACTGGTGGTGTGACTTGATGATAAATCGCCTTTTGTGATAATCGTTGTTTCCAAAAGGATTTTGTGCTCCAGTAGCTTCTCGGTTTTTGCACTCCCTCTTGAAATGACCCTTTTCCCTGCAACGAAAACACGTAACTTTAGATTTATCAAAGCCTAAAGTTGAAACATTTGCATCACGAAAATCATCTCGGCCTGTAATCTGTTTAAACTTCTTAGCTCGTCTCATCACACTAGCCATGCACCATTTAATGTCCTTTAATTCCATTTCCTCAGCATCAATTTGATCGTAATCCTCTTTCGTGAGCATTGGATTACCAATCTTTCTGGCCACAAAACTACTATAAGACTCAAGAACCATTTCCAACAAAGACATTTGATTTTTAGCAATCTCTTCAGTGTAATCTTGATCATTTTCAAGACTAAGAACAATATTGCACTGAAGTTTTCTTCCATTCTTTGTTACAGAAATTTTTGGATCGAATGATGAAAATCTTGTGCTGCTTGATCCTTGGGATGACTTCTTTTCAGAAGAATCTTTCACACTGAAAGCAGTTTCGATTTTCGGAGAATGACTTGTCGTTCCAGGAACACCACTCTTGTAGTATAAGCTGATGTCTTGTTCTCCATCGTAATTCTTCATCCTGGCTATCTTCCTCTGCTCCATCTCTTGAGCTTCCAGGTGTTTGATGAAATCTCCCAGTGTCATATTCTTGTAATCTTTTCTGTTGGATCTCAGCATCATCAGAAACGTTCCCCATGTTTCATGTGGTAGCGCATCTGCAAGTTTTTCAATCAATTCATCAGTATCTTTCTTAATTCCAAGTTTTGTCATATTTCTCACCAAGTTACAATATCTGTCAATTATCTGCTTGGTGTTTTCAGTTTTCAAACCACGGAATAAATCGAATTCTTTCTTCATGAGAGACATCTTATTTTGGAGCATATCATCACTTCCAACAAATTTTGCTTTCAATTCTGTCCAGATTGAATAAGCAGTTCCATCATGTTGAAGCAATATCAGAATATCTTCTTTTATCGCTTGCTGAAGCAGACTCACTATTAATTTCTCATCTCGATATTTCTTTTTATCTTCAGTACTCATTTCTCGAATTGTTTGCTGTACACCATTTGTAACGGGTCTAACATATGGTTCTTCAGTGTGTTCCCACGCATCTAGATGATAAGCCTCGACCCAGTTTCCAAATCGTTCAGACCACACATTATAATCATCAATATCCATGAGTTTAGGTGGTTTCTGAGACGTTCCGGTTTCATTATCAATCAAAGCATTCTGAGTAATAGAGATCGGGCTAGCAAAGGCATTATAGAATTCAGTGTCCATTGTTCAAGGTTCAAAAATTCACAAAAATTCCAAGTTTAGGCAAAATGTTCAAATAAGCGGAACACTAGCTGTCACTAGAGCGGAACCTTCAAAGTGTCAAATAAGCGAATCTTCTGAATGTCACACAAGCGGATCTACCTGATGTCTGTTCAAGCGAATCTATCTGATGTCTGTTCAAGCGGATCTAACTAATGTCTGTTCAAGCGGATCTCTTGAGCGGAACTACAAGTTGTCTATTCAAGCGGATCTATGATGAACACAAAAGCGGAACTACTGATGTATTTTGGAGCGGAACTATCAACTTATGTGACACTGAAGCGAAACTAATTGTCCTTTGGAGCGAAACTACACTGACACTGAAGCGAAACTATCAAGTGTCTGTAAAAGCGGAACTAAGTTCGAAAGTCATTTCGTCCATTTTTTGTCCGTATTTTGGTCTGAAACTTTCCAGGGTTTGTTAATATTCAATTGCGCACACTCTGTGAAATTTTGAGACAATTTCGACCGATAAAATTTTGAAAATTTGAAGAAAGTGTAGAAAAACAGATGAAATGCAGCTGAAATGGCAAGAACTCCTCCTCCTGAGCTCTGATACCACTTGTAGGATCGCGTTCGGCCCTGATTGAGTCGATCAGAAGAATTCCTATCCAAATCAAGAGGCGGAAACTAATGATTTGGTGCTATTTCAGTCGGATTCAATTGAAATTGTTGTTTTATTGATCTTGATAACATTTACAGACTCTGACAGCACTTCGGCAGCACTTCGTGGCTAACCGGAAGAATACACCTTCAACACATACCCTTAGGTTCGCTTGAAAGTGCCACTTATATAGTCCAACAGGTTTCGCTTATACGGTCATGTCCGTATAAGCGGACCTTTATCAATGACTAATAAGCGGAACTATCATGTTCACATAAGCGGACCTATGACACTATGACACATAAGCGAACCTATTAGACTGACATATAAGCGAAACTATTTCTATCTCATGTTTCTAGGATTTCGTGCCATGTCTAATCTATACGACACTAAGACTCGATGTAAGACGTAGTCGACAGACGTAGTGCACCAACACTCAGGCTGTTTACCCTTATTATTAACCTGCTTACCAGCCCCCTCATTACCCTCTACAGCTTCATTAGTTACCTTATCAGCCTCTACACTATCCCACCGGCATTAAAGGCGGAAGCGCGCAGTGTGACTTGATCGGCTTTCATTGCATATGATGTAAGTAAACAAACTATATGAAATAAAACATGCATGATGTTCATCCATTACCATAATAAATGTTACACGTCATAAGTTGTTTGATCACAAGGACAACATAAGTTAATAAATTTTATAAAATAACTTGTTCAAAATACAGTTTTTAAATAGCAAGGCCTTGCATCCTATGTCTTGTTCGAAGCAGGATATATGGACCAAACCCTTCCAAATGTGGATGACATCGACTTCTTGACAAACTTGAAACTTGAAACCTTCTACACCAAGATCCACTTAATTTCTTGAAACATGTAAGTTTAAAAACATCAACAAAAGTTAGCGAGTTTATGTGTTTTAGTTGCGCATCAAATGAATCTTAAAAACATTTGAAAGTTCGAGTATCAAAATTGGTATGTAAAGCGTCAATGAACTTGTTGATCATTAATGTTTTGCAAGGAAATTAATATGTGTGCCAACATAGGAAGCACTCAACCCATAGACAATTTAGTGCCGATTTGGGACACAAAAGCACTCCAAGTGGTCCCACATGGACTCGTGAGTGGGGCTCACCCGTACCCGATAGATCTACCCCTTTTGTTCCTTGGTCATCAATAGGATTAATGGGGCCTAAGTTCACGCATATTCGCACATGATCCATCTATTCCATTCCATAGCTTAACCATACCATAGTAAACATGTATTTCCCCCCGAGGGTTATAAAACCGGAAACGTTTAAAAGAAAAGGGGGGCATGAACTCACAAGTTTGCGTCCGTAATATGTGCTAGCAAATCGGGTATCCAAAAGCGTGTAACAACCTACAAGTGCTCTAACTCATTAGACACTTGGGTTTATGTTAAATCGTGTACACGTTGCTCATCTTGAACGTTATTTTATTTAGAACCCTTGTGTATTTTAAATATATTGGCACTTGTTTCGTCTGTTCATTTTAATATATATATATATATATATATACTTCTTCTGTATATATTTTGCATTCGTAATGTGTACGAATGGGCCTCGCCCTTCGTGAGTCTTCGTGCCTCGCACTAATAAGAATGGGCCTAGCCCATGAGTGTCTTTGTGCCTGGCACAAATAAGAATGGGCCTAGCCCATTTGAGTTCCCGTGTCTCACACGGTATAAGTGGGCGCACCGGCGTAAGTTCGTTATATATATTCTTCAAATATATATATATATATTAAGTCTAGTGAACCTCATTCACGTGTACATGTATGTTGGGTTTGCTTGCTTATATTTGTTTCACAAATATATATGTATATCTCTTCAAGATATAATTCTTAAAAATATGTATTTTAACATCGTATTTTCGTTAATGTACATGTACGGTATTCTTTGTGAGTGTACACTTCAAAAAGTGTATTTGGGCACATCACTATGTACTTGCGTATTTTATACGTATATATATACCGTATTTATACTTATATTTGTGCATTCCATCATTGACATTTATGTCGTATTTATACGTATATGCATATCGTGTGTATACGTATACTTGTACATTCCATCATTGGTACTTATGTATGTATTTTATACGTATTTGTATACATGTACAATTTTTGTATTTTTTGTAATATCACCAAGTGTATTTTTGTACGTATTCCATATGTATCCGTATAATTGTACAATTCTTATATTCCATATGTTACACTTAGTGGATTTTCACCTTACACTTTCCGGAATTTTGTGGTATTGAAAATATTTATTGTCGAGTCTAAAAATTATATTATTTTTAGTGTTTCTTCGTAGTAACCGTATATATATATATATATATATATATATATATATATATATCCTTGTGTCGACAGTGACCAAATGTCGTCCGTGATATGTGCACGCTCCTCGTCGTGACTCTAGGATGATCGTTGCCGAAGATGACGTTTTAGGTTCGTTATAGTGCTTATAATATGTTTCGCGTCGGTTTGAATATATATATTATTATCTTGTCATTATATATGTTTTTGTACGGTTCGTCCGATGTCCAATTGTCTGTTGCTCGCGTCCCATTTAAGGTTATCATGTAAAGGTGTTTCATATGTGCATATTTTTGTGTATTATTTTCCGATAAAGGTATACATGAAGTTTCTTGTCCATTTTCGTACGTTTAAGCATTTTTAAAGCCTTCATGTATGGGGTATTTTTTTGTATTTGCTTACTATGATCCTAATGTATTTATACACATACACATATGATGGTGATAAAATATATACATATATTTTTATCCCTAAAGTGTGTGTGTATATATATATACAATACCCTTTTCAACTTACAAAAATATATATAAGTGTTTATTAAATCCTTGGAAGATTAGGGCTAAAACCTTTTCATTAAAACTTCCTTAATCATGATTAAGGTCACTAATCGCGTTTAGCCTCGTTAATCACCCCGTTTATCACACTTTAATCGTGATTAGATTTTTAGAAAATTTCGCCATAGTTTCCCCTAAACTATGGCATTTTCCATGTTTTAAAAACGTATTTAATCCATGTTTAAGCCCCTTAATCACAAAACAATCTCAATTCAAGTTTCAAAACCCACTTTTTCAAGTAATATTTCACACATAATTATCCTCATAATCCTTGAACTTTATATATTTTTAATAACAATATGATAACACTTTTAAATCTTTTAACAAGATTACTTACACCATCATATTTAACACACTTTAAGGTCTTGATCTTTTGTCTAAACACGTTGATTAACACACTTTTTAAAACCATCATAGTGTAAATCATGGTGTTTAACCTTTATAAAAGTCATAACATGTTAAAAATCACTTTTATATTGTAGTAAAGTCCATGGATTATGTGGATGATGATGATCTTGTTAAGATCTAAACATCTTGATGTTTAGATCATCATGTTTAGATCTAAACAACATGATCAACACAAAATACATCACATTAGTAGACTTTTTATGCTGAGATTAGTGGTTTATGTCACGGCCCCTGACCCTATCCTGGGAGCGGGAGCCGCGAACCAGTCAGATGGTATTGGTGTTTATTTATTTGGCAGCGGAAATTCAGGACCGTAGTTAGGAAATATTTTATCAGAGTAAAACACCATATTTTATATAATTAAACATATTGGGATAAACCCAAGTTTTCATTACAAACTGATTCATAGGAATAAATCCCATTTAATTTTAATAAACGCCTTCTTTTATTTAGGTAACTTTTATAGCCACTTTTCCAAGCCTTCAGTACTGTCCAGCTGGCTTCTAATTGGCTTTCACATTGTGTTACCTGAAACGCGTTTAAAAAAAATTTGTCAGTGGGAAATACTGGTGAGTGAATCCCAGTTTAATCAAGAAAAGTTTTATTAATTTAAACAGTATTGAGAGCGATTACAATGTTTACATCTACCCAATTACTCATTCAGTACTGTCAATCCTGACTGGTGGGTCATATTACACATTGGCTAACTCGTCGTCCAATGGTAACGTTACTCACATTTTGTATACAAAACCCCAACATACCGGAAGTAATCGCAGAATTACAAAGACTCAATCACTGCTAAATTGCATTGTAAAATATTTAAGGTTTTGTAAAAACTGTTTACAAAAAGGAGATTACTCACATTGCTATCTTAGGGTTTTCAGTAAGGATTTCCTGGGAATAATCTATAAATTACACAAATGCACGTGTGTTAGTATAAAACCCCATTTTAACATTAGTAATACCCTCCCCGAGACGGCATTCCAACGACTACGTCGGGCAGAACCACGACAGCCGTTACGTAACCCTAGATCAATCGGGCAGAGTATCTAATATGTCTCCAGGGATTATGATACTTACATCGTAGCATAACCTCGCTATTTAGGGGGTATTAGACCCGAGTATAATGCCTACACTTTAGAAATTGAGATTGAGAAAAGAAAACTGAATGAACTCGACTGAAGGCCCGATGCCTCCTTTTATAGGGGCTGATCTTGGGTTTCTCGCGGCCCACGTAACACAAGACCGAGACCTACGCGGCCCGCGTCAACGCTGGTCAACAGCGTAGCCCATCCGGATCACCAACTAGGCTCGACATGTGTTGGGCCACGTGGTGGTCCAGGGTTCAGCCACCTTTCACCCTCTCACGGCCCGCGTAAGGTTGAGGTGTGGCTTACACGGCCCGCCTCAACTTAAAATTTTGATTTTTATTTATTTTTAATTATATTTAAGGTATTCGGGGCCCGTTTTCGCGTATGGGGTGTTTTTAGGGACGTATTGGAATATTTTAAATATTTTTAGGGTGTCGGAAAAATTATGAGGGTGTCGATTTACGTTAGGGTTGTTATATCCTCCCCACCTTGTTTTAGAGCTCGTCCTCGAGGTCTACTGGAACAAGTGTGGATATTTCCTTTGCATTTCTGATTCGAGCTCCCATGTGTACTCAGGTCCTCTCTTGGAGTCCCACTTCACTTTGACCAGAACTAATCTCTTATGCTTCAGATTCTTAACTTTCCTATCTTCAATTTGTAGAGGCCTTTCTACAAATTTAAGTTGTTCATTTACCTCTATATCCTTAAGAGGCACTACAAGTGATTCATCAGCTAAGCATTTCTTGAGATTTGATACATGAAATACATCATGTATTCCTGCCATTTCCTTTGGCAGTTGTAGCTGATAGGCTACAGGTCCTATTTTTCTAATAATCTCAAAAGGTCCAACATACCTGGGACTTAGCTTCCCTCGTTTGATGAATCTTACCCCTCCTTTCCAAGGAGAGACTTTTAACAATACCTTATCACCTACCTGGAATTCTAACGGCTTATGTCTGTTATCAAAGTGACTCTTATGTCGATCGCATGCTGCTTTCAGTCGTTCCTTGACTTGAATGATCTTGTCGGTTGTTTCCTGCACTATCTCAGGTCCAGATAGTTGATTTTCCCCAATTTCTGCCCAACAGACTGGGGTTCTGCACTTTCGTCCATAAGGTGCTTCGAATGGTGCAGCATTGATACTTGTGTGATAACTGTTATTATAAGAGAATTCTATTAAAGGTAAGTAATCGTCCCAATTACCTCCGAAATCAATTACACAAGCTCTAAGCATGTCTTCCATTGTCTGAATTGTCCTTTCGCTTTGTCCGTCTGTTTGAGGATGATAAGTTGTGCTTAGATTTAGTTTGGTTCCCATTGCTTTTTGGAAACTTGCCCAAAAATGAGAGGTAAAACGGCTATCCCTATCAGAAACAATTGATAAAGGAATTCCTTGTAATGAAACAATTTCATTTACATATAATTTGGCTAATTGTTCCATACTAAAAGTTTCTTTCATTGGTAGGAAATGAGCTGACTTGGTTAGCCTATCTACAATCACCCAGATTGTATCATTACCTTTTCTTGTTTTGGGTAATTTAGTAACAAAATCCATTGTTATCAATTCCCATTTCCAAACTGGCATTTCTAGCTGTTGTAGCAATCCTGAGGGTTTCTGGTGTTCAGCTTTAACTTGTGAACAGGTTAAATATTTAGAAACATAAGCTGCTATGTCCTTCTTCATTCCTATCCACCAGAAATTTTTCCTTAAATCCTGGTACATCTTATCATTTCCTGGATGCGTCGTATACTTAGACTTATGAGCTTCTTCTAATATACGGTTACGTAGGTTTCCTAATTTAGGTATCCATATTCTTTCCTTATGGAATCTCCAAATTCCATATGTTCCTTGTTCTAATTCCTTAATCATTCCTTTTAATTTTTCAGTATCATCCTTGATTACTGATTCTTGTGCTTTTCTAATCTGATCGTTTAAATCTACTTGTAGATTTAATTTAAGAGAACGTACCCTTTTTGGCTTTTCATGATACTTTCAACTTAAAGCATCAGCCACTACATTGGCTTTCCCTGCATGATACTGGATTTTACAGTCATAATCACTAAGAATCTCCATCCATCGTCTTTGTCTCATATTCAACTCTTTTTGCCCAAATACTTACCTTAAACTCTTATGATCTGTGAATATGGTAAACTTACTACCATAAAAGTAATGTCTCCAAATCTTAAGGGCAAAAATTATGGCTCCTAATTCTAGATCATGGGTTGAATAATTTTCTTCATGATTCTTAAGCTGTCTAGATGCGTAAGCTATAACCTTTTGGCGTTGCATCAATACACATCCATAACCTAACTTAGAAGCGTCACAATAGACTACAAAGTCTTCAGTTCCTTCTGGTAACGCTAATATGGGTGCATGGGTCAATCTTTGCTTAAGGATTTTAAAGGCTTCTTCTTGTTTTGGTCCCCATTCAAACTTAATGGATTTACAGGTTAACTTGGTTAAAGGAATTGCTATTCTAGAAAAATCTCGAATAAATCTTCTATAATAACCAGTTAATCCTAAGAAACTTCTAACCTCGGTTGGTGACTCAGGAGTTTTCCATTTGGTAATCGCCTCGATCTTTGTTGGATCCACATGAATTCCTTCATGATTAACTAAGTGTCCAAGAAACTGTACTTGTTCTAACCAAAATTCGCATTTTAAAAACTTAGCGTAAAGCTTTTCCTTTCTTAATAGACTTAAAAGTGCATGCAAATGCTTTGCATGATCCTCTTTATTCTTAGAGTAAATGAGAATATCATCAATAAAAACAATTATGAATTTATCCAAATATGGCTTACATATTCGGTTCATCATGTCCATAAATGCTGATGGGGCATTGGTTAAACCAAATGGCATGACAGTAAATTCATAATGGCCATGCCTTGTTCTGAATGCAGTTTTAGGAATGTCCTCTTCCTGTACCTTTAATTGATGATATCCCGATCTTAAATCGATTTTAGAGAAAAATCGAGCTCCTTGAAGTTGATCGAACAGATCATCGATCCTCGGTAATGGGTACCGATTCTTAATCGTGACCTTGTTCAATTCATGGTAGTCAATACACATATGCATTGATCTGTCCTTCTTTTTGACAAACAGTATTGGTGCTCCCCATGGCGATGAGCTTGGCTGTATAAACCCTTTCTCCAACAATTCGTCTAATTGTTTCTTCAGTTCCTGCATTTCGGCGGGTGCCAAACGGTAAGGTGCTTGGCAATCGGTGCTGTTCCTGGTAGTAGATGGATTCTAAATTCAACTTCCCTATCTGGCGGTAGTCCTGGCAATTCTTCTAGAAATACATCTGAAAACTGAGACACTACTGGAATGTCTTTTAGTTCTTTTCCTTTAGTGTTAGTGATTATAGAAATCAAACACACTATAGATCCTTTTCTTATATAACTTGCAGTTTTCATCACAGAGATGAATTTAGTGGATCTAGATGGTTTATCTCCTTTAATTGTGATCTTTTCACCCCTTGGTGAATTTACTTGAATTGACTTTTGATCACACAAAATACTGGCTTTATTGGTTGTTAACCAATCCATTCCTAACACGACATCAAATCTGCCAGATTCATTGAGTAAAGGTTTGCAATAAATTTTTGGTTTAAAATTTCTATTCTTGCTCCCTGCAAGATTTCAGAAATCCTAACGGTTTCTCCATTTGCTGTCTCTACTAGACATTCTTTTGGTAGTTTAGTTAATGATTGATTTAAAAGTTTGCAAAACGAAGTATTAATAAAACTTTGGTTTGCACCAGAGTCAAATAATACTTTAGCAAAAATCTCATTAACTAAAAACGTACCAGCTATGACGTCCGGGATCATCTTGGCTTCATCTGTAGTCAGAACAAATGCTCTAGCATTTTTAGTGTTCTTGTTGTTTGCAGCTGGAGTCAATTTCGGACAGTTCGGCTTGATATGACCTTGTTCTCCACAGTTGAAGCATATCCTGTTGCTAGCCTTCCTCCTGCAGTCTTCTTCCTTGTGTCCTGATATTTTGCAGAAATTGCAATATATGGAACATCTTCCAGAATGCTTCCTTTTGCAATACTTGCAATAGGTTGCAAATGTAGAACCTACATTTTTCCCACGGTTGAAATTTCCTGAACGGAATTCTTGAGTAAGCCTTTGGGTTAGGTTTCTCCTCTGGTCTTCTTCTCTAGTACGCACTAGTTCATCAGTCAAGGTATTTGCTAGTTCTACAGCTTCTTCTATGGTTTGAGGTCTAGCTGCTTTGACTACATGCCTAATCTCTCCAATTAATCCCCAGATGTATCGGGAGATAAATACCGGTTCAGGTGATGCAAGGGTTGGTACTATCCTAGCATATTCAAAGAATGTAGTAGTATAACCCTTACTATCTACCCCAGTCATCCTAAGGTTCAGAAACTTGTTTGCTATCTGTTCCTTTTCATTGGGAGGGCAGAATTTTCTTTCTACCATATTTTTGAACTCCTCCCATTCCATGTTGTATACCCTATCACTTCCCCTTGACTGGAGGATAGTGTTCCACCGTTCTAGGGCTGAGTTCTTAAACAGATTGGAAGCAAACATTATCTTATCTTCTTCTGCACACTTGCTTATTTTTAGAACAGCCTCAGTTTTCTCAATCCAGCGTAGAGCTGCAATGGGTCCTTCATTGCCCGAGAATTCTATTGGTTTGCGAGACCAGAATTCTTTATAAGAACAACCATATGGCATGGTTCTTCTTCTTTTGGGGATGGGCACTTGAAGTACTGGTCCATTGTTCACGTTGTGTTCTGGTTCAGTTGGTCGCTTACTACTATGCTTGCTTTTATTTTCGGCTTCCTTAACATTTTGGATAATAAATGGCATCGCATCTATGATTCCTTGTGCCACTATATGTTGAAGGGCACTATTATCCACTTGGTTTCCATTGTTATTGTTGTTTCGATTCTCGTTATTCAGATTATCATTATTCGAGTTGTTGTCGTTCTGAATATTATCATTCTGGTTTTCCTGATTCACTTCGTTGTCCATCTGAATTTTAAACATTTACAACATTTTAATATCAATAATATTTGAATATAGCAAACCACATGACACGCACTTTTGGTCAAAAGCGTCGAGCATTGCGACTTTTACTCTATTCATATACTATGCGTCTATTACACACTAGTACTGAAATTAAAATTACAATACCAACCGAAATTTAAAACTACACTACTAGTAATAGGCATCCGTAGTTTTTTTTCATACACATACATACATATATTATTATATTATATTATATTATATTATTATTTCTACCGTTTCCACCATCATTTCAAGGATATGGATTCATCCAAAAATCCATACTACGTTCGTCGTATTTCCATACGAGACGCTCTCCCACCTGTCGCATTCTTTCACTACTCTCTAAAATTTCCTCACCAAATGTCCTAAGTTCTTATACGTTATCTGCACTCATTGGGGGTGCAGGTTCTAGGACTGGGTTCGGAATCTGGGTGCGGGTTCCTGGTACGGGGCTTGGTATGGGTAAGGATTCTCTAAAATCTCCCTAATGAATGCATCGTTATCGTAATAGGGATCTAGAGGATCTAACCCTGGGTAGGCTCCTAGATTGGGCATGGGCAAATCTTCATGGATAGAGTAACGTTGCACATAGTCCCTGTTGTCATCCCACCATGGGTCGTAATTTGGATCTAGGGGATTTGGTGAAGGTACCCTAGGTATTTCTTCCGGATTATTTCTACTTGATTTTCAGGGTTTTCTATCTCCATGGGTTGATCAGGAATTGGTGGTTGTCGTTGGGGTGCTAACATTTGCTCCAGGTTTGGGTCAGTTGTAGTGGTTGCTAAAATATGGATATTGGCTATACCCCTATTAAGCATATCCTGGGCATAGGCATCGGTTTCTCTTTTGGCTACGGCTAGTGCTCTCTGGTCTTGTAACTTTTTCATACGTTTTCTACGCTCATGTGCTCCCCTACTGAACCATCCCCTCTTTTTCTGAGGAAATGGCTCTTCAGATTGAGCCTTAAATACGAATATTCCTTCTTCCGCATCAGCAGAGTACCCTGAGAGGGCAGGCTGAGAAGAGGCACCTTTGCTTCTAGGCGAACCAGACAATTGACGGTACGCGTCGGATGGTCCTTGGTCGCTCAAACTGTAAACTAACAAATAGTCAGATAACACATAACAAGAAAATACAATTATGCACGTATTCCCGTAATTTACTTCCTAACACTTTGAATTTTGGCGTCAGCAGAACACTTCTGTGGCTGAATCAGTGGCTTAGCTCTGATACCACCTTTCTGTCACGGCCCCTGACCCTATCCTGAGAGCGGGAGCCGCGAACCAGTCAGATGGTATTGGTGTTTATTTTTTTGGCAGCGGAAATTACATCAGGACCGTAGTTAGGAAATATTTTATCAGAGTAAAACACCATATTTTATATAATTAAACAAATTGGGATAAACCCAAGTTTTCATTACAAACTGATTCATAGGAATAAATCCCATTTTATTTTAATAAACGCCTTCTTTTATTTAGGTAACTTTTATAGCCACTTTTCCAAGCCTTCAGTGCTGTCCAGCTGGCTTCTAATTGGCTTTCACATTGTGTTACCTGAAACGCGTTTAAAAAAAATTTGTCAGTGGGAAATACTGGTGAGTGAATCCCAGTTTAATCAAGAAAATTTTTATTAATTTAAACAGTATTGAGAGCGATTACAATGTTTACATCTACCCAATTACTCATTCAGTACTGTCAATCCTGACTGGTGGGTCATATTACACATTGGCTAACTCTTCGTCCAATGGTAACGTTACTCACATTTTGTATACAAAACCCCAACATACCGGCAGTAATCGTAGAATTACAAAGACTCAATCACTGCTAAATTGCATTGTAAAATATTTAAGGTTTTCTAAAAACTGTTTACAAAAAAGAGATTACTCACATTGCTATCTTAGGGTTTTCAGTAAGGATTTCCTGGGAATAATCTATAAATTACACAAATGCACGTGTGTTAGTATAATAACCCATTTTAACATTAGTAATACCCTCCCCGAGACGGCATTCCAACGACTACATCGGGCAGAACCACGACAGCCGTTACGGAACCCTAGATCAATCGGGCAGAGTATCTAATATGTCTCCAGGGGTTATGATACTTACATCGTAGCAGAACCTCGCTATTTAGGGGGTATTAGACCCGAGTATAATGCCTACACTTTAGAAATTGAGATTGAGAAAAGAAAACTGAACGAATTCGACTGAAGGCCCGATGCCTCCTTTTATAGGGGCTGATCTTGGGTTTCTCGCAGCTCGCGTAACACAAGACCGGGACCTACGCGGCCTGCGTCAACGCTGATCAACAGCGTAGCCCATCGGGATCACCAACTAGGCTCGACATGTGTTGGGCCACGTGGCGGTCCAGGGTTCAGCCACCTTTCACCCTCTCGCGGCCCGCGTAAGGTTGAGGTGTGGCTTACGCGGCCCGCCTCAACTTAAAATTTTGATTTTTATTTATTTTTAATTATATTTAAGGTATTCGGGACCCGTTTTCGCCTATGGGGTGTTTTTAGGGACGTATTGGAATATTTTAAATATTTTTAGGGTGTCGGAAAAATTATGAAGGTGTCGATTTACGTTAGGGTTGTTATAGTTTAACTTTGATTTATGTTTTGTTCAAGATGATTAACATGTACTTTATAAATCTACATAATATAACAAGCTTAAAAATGGTAGATGATGATCTTACAAATTTGCAAATGATTAGTGGATTGTAGGATGCAGATTAAGAAGATAAGAAAGCTCCAAAGTGATCTCGAATGGTTCTCCAAGCTTGCAAGCACCTTAAATCACCTTGAAATGAAGTTGTAAGGCTATAAAAGTGGTGTTTAATGGAGGTTGAAGGGTGGTCTTTGGTGCTTGGGTGTGGCCGAAATCAAGGAAGAAGAAAAGAAAGGTTTTCGGGTGTTAGTGTTGTAAGAAATGAGATGGTTATGATAATATGATGTTATAATTTCAACACTTGTAATTTTTGGTCAAAGAAAATCTTTCATCACCATACATATTCATCATGTACTCTAGTGTAGGTTGGGGGGGGGGTGGGGGATGGGCCGAGTTATGGAGGGTATGGCCAAAGATTTATTTATTTATTTATTTGCATAATAAACATGTGTTGAAATGTTAATTACATAGATATTTTGGTAATTAGGGTGTTAATGGTAGTTTAGGGTTTTGAATAAAGTCTAACAAGTTCCTTAGTTTAGTGTGTATTGATTTTTGGATAGTAAAAATGTCACTAGTTCGCTTGTCGGATCGAAATCGGGTAATATGTGAAAGGTGTGATATAATACCGGGAACGATGGTTTTAATTTACTAGTTATGGCGTTTATTGAAGGTGTTTACGACGTCAAATTATAGCTAACTACTTCGCTAGGTTACTAGTTTAGGAATGTGGGATGATAGAAGTATCACTTGTTCGCCTAACGGCTCGAAATCGAACAAGTTGTGAAAGATGCGGCGTAATACCGAAAGCTTATGTTTTGGATATCCTATTGATATCCCCAAGCTTGTTTAGGATGTATAACACTATATACAAGTCTTACGAACATTAAAATGCTGAATTTTTAGTGTTGCGGACAAATATTAATGTTACAGTTTGGCGCGAATCGAACACTTTATGTTTATACGCATTTTCCAAAAAGTTAAAGTGTTTTATCATTTGGTGCCCCTAATTAGGGGTTTTTATATGTATTTCAACTATAAAATGTTTTCATGCCATTCGTTGCTCGTTCGGACAGTTTTCAGAACTAGCTGGCATGAATAGTGTGTTCAGGTGAATAGTAATTTTCAGCATTTTGCCAACATATTCGGACATAGTTTGTTGTTTTCTCGTGATGCGATGAATATATCAATATTGTTTGTAATGTTTAACCATGTCCTATGATTGCTAGACTTTGTATGAGCTAATCATGCATAAATTAAGTCGTAAACGAACGCAAGCGTATAATTACTTGCTAAGTTGTACGGAATCACCATTATTTTTTGTCAGTTGTCACATACACCATTTACATTACCCTTTACAACTTCATTAGATTCATTACCAGACTCTAGACCAGCTGCATTTTCAACATCTACAACCTTATTTGTTCCCTGACTAGATACCACACTATCTTCTTTCCCTTGAAGTTATAGATTTTTTGATACTCTTCGTTTCTTTCTTCTTGGCTTTTGAATATATCAACAACAACCCCCCCCCCCCCCCAAATCAGTTTCCAATTTCTTCAATAACAGCTTTAGACAATTGTGTAGGACTAAAGTAATTTTTAACCTTAGTTTCATCATGTTCTATAAAGACCCTAATCACCTTTTTATTTGCGACATGTTTGCCCAAAAGCATAACATCACCATCGTTCCCTAAAGGGCATAAGCCAAGGTTTAATCTAACTCTGGAATCTTAAAATGGTAGACCAAACTAACATCGGGAACATATAGTTCAAGGTCTCTCACCATCCAGTCAATTTCATGCACAGAAATTCGTCAATATTGCAGTAGTCAACATAAGTTGACTTTCCAAGAACGTATCTTCTTCCTAGTAACTGTGTAAATACACCACGATAATGAAGTTTTATTGTGAAAAGGTTCTCATAACCATCTGCACACACAAAAAACACACATTAATGTTTAGAATTCGATATATTGTTGTTGATTGCATATTCTTGCACATATACAGTTAATGCACAAAATCAAGTTACGGTTTTAACCACACATACCGTATACAATCTCTGGTTCAAAGGGCTTAGCATACTGAGATTTGGACCGTATTTTCCAGGTATGGTTGTTCTTCGGATGTTGAGGATCGTCGTCTTCCGTTCTCGTTGGGGTTTAGTGTGTGTAGAGATGACAGTTTTAAGAACTTCAATCGGTGTTTGAAAGGAGGGAATACAACTGACATTTAGGGAGTAGGGGTGGAGGCATGCTTTTATTGGTTGGAAATACACATTCGGACGAAAATGCCCTAACATGATAAGCATGTGGGGTGACTAAACGTTGGAAACAAACTAGAGTTTGGCCCAAGGACTATCCGAGAAACGGGAGGACAAACGTTAAGGACTATAACTATAACTTTAAAAGTTTAGGGACTATAGGTGAAAATGGAGCAAACCACAGAGATTATCCAGACTTTTTCTCAAAAGAAAGTATATTTTAGGCAAAAAAACCCGACCGCACCCCTTGAAAATACGGTTGAACCCCTCATCCAGACCCCATCAAATAATTCCTGAATCCGCCACTGGCTTATGTAATGAGTGATTCCATTCCATTGACCAACCAAACACATTTTTCTTGATTCTCTCGTAATGGTCCATTTCATTCCTCCTCTCATCATTACATACCAAACACTACACAAAGGATTTCTATTTTGATTTCACATGTTAGTAATATACTGACAGGAATACCTTCCGGTTATATATATTAGCCTATATTGTTTCCTGGCCATTTACAAAACTATCACCATGTTTTTTTTCCATACGTACCTAGGAACCATATCGTATACTTCGTACGTTTTTCCAACTTCTTACGAGAACCAACCTCTGTATATTAGTGATAAAATAATTCGAAGACAAACAAACGTCCAATCTAAAACAAATGGACTCGAGACAAACTCAATCTATAGCTAAACCAACAAATGAAACCGTACTAATTAGTTTAAAACTGTTGAACAGGCACCAGACGAATCAGCAGCTTGTGTTCCTGCTAAATAAATTGTGATTTCAAGATTGTGGGGAATGCTGTTCTTGCATGGCAAGCGGAATAGCTGGTCTCCAGGTTGTGCCCTCGGGACTATCCATGAGGGCGATACCAAGTGTAGCCAAGTGTTTTCGGATCGCGTCTGATCGTTCATACTCCTTACTTTTGCGTGCAGTGTTCCTATCATTGATTTGTTCAATAACTTGGTCTTCGGTTAACTTTGCTCGCTTCAGTGCCTTTTCCCTCAGCTGCTGCAGAACCTTCAAAAAAAACCATATGGATCAGCAATGTCAGTTGGGTTGACCCGCAAACACTTTTTTGTCCGTTTTTCATACCTCATGGTAACTTGCTGGCATAAGCCCTAAAATATCAAGAACATTCCTGATAGCCTTCTCTATAGCAGCAAGTGACGGTATCCGTGCTTTTTGCTTCTTCCCCTGCAAATTGTTGCAAGTTAACTTGGGGAACAAGTTAAATTACCCGAGAGTATGCGCCTAAATTACCATGAAAAGATATGTACCTTACGGGTATGAAGAAGATCATTGGCAGTTTTCAAAGGATCAGAGATTGCAGAGAGGACAACTGGAGAGTGAAGATCTTCAGACATTGAAGTAATAAATACATCGTTAAAAGTTTTTATGCAATCGAGTATTTCAGTAGGTATATTTTCTTTCTGACTAGATTCATTTTGCTGGCCTACGACATCTTCACAATCTTGCAATGTCTGCAACCACGATAACCGATTTTGACTTTGGTTTAATGTTGCATATAAAAACCCGAAGGTTAATTATTTTTTATTTTACCACAGATTAAGATACCTGATATATGTAATAAGCGCGATCAGAAGCAGTTTCCAGCTGTACATCAGAGTAGTTGATAGGGGATCGGTAGTGTGTTCCAATCAGGAAAAGCCTCAACGCCAATGGATGATATAGTTCTATAACCTGAGAACTAATAATAATAAACTGCTCAAAGTTGATGTACATAGAATTGCAAGTTTTACTGTTTCGAATATATTTTACATTCAAAGTCGACCATCTCCGTATCTTCACTATGAATTAACTGATGGTATTTGTATAGTACCGTCACGCCAGCATTCTCCAGGTTTCCCAATAAAGATATTTGAAAAACATAGCTGAACATTTGACTTTGACTTGGTGACAAATTTACCATTGCAATTTACAAGGGGCGTAGACTAGTAGAGAGTACATAAAATTTAATAATTAAGCCTGACTAAGATCTTATTTATTTATCATTTCTTCCAATCTCCATAACGGGACCCACAATCACATACCGTGAAAATGTTAATGATAAACAAATAAGATAAAAAAACAAATATACATGACTAACAAGGATGAAAAAAAAATGGTGATGAAAGATCAAACTGTTATTTTACCTGGCGAATTGTGAAAAAGTTACCAAGTGATTTGGACATTTTTTGAGAGTCGCTTGTCACGAAACCGTTGTGTATCCAATAGCTTATGTTGCTTTTATCACATGCCGCACAACTTTGGGCGATTTCATTTTCGTGGTGGGGAAAAATAAGATCCATTCCACCGCCATGAATATCAAACGAGTAACCTAAATAAGCAGCACTCATTGCACTGCATTCTATATGCCATCCAGGTCTTCCAGCTCCCCATGGACTCTCCCAAAAAGGCTCACCCTCCTTTGCAGACTACAAGTAAAAAAATTGAAAATATAAACGGGTAAAAGCAAAAAGAAAAAAAAAATATTAAATCCTTATTTATGAATATTGAATCGGCTTCTTACTTTCCACAGAGCAAAATCAGCTGGATTCTTTTTCCTCGAGTCAACTGCTACACGTTCACCAGCTCGATTATCTTCTAACTTCCGCCCAGAAAGTCGCCCATATTGAGGAAACTCGTCAACAGAAAAATATACATCACCTTCAACTCTGTAGGCACGTCCATTGTCAAGAATCTGTAATGGAACAAAGAAATTGGAAGGACATAAAATATTACTTTGCAAAATGCAGTCGTTTTAATAACAACTTATATACTGCTATCATAAAATATCACTATGATTAAAAAACATACTTGTTTTATCATATCAATGATTTGGGGCATGTGATCAGAAACACGAGGTTCTACAGTAGGATGTAAGCAGTGAAGATAGTCCATGTCTCTATTAAACTCTTCACAAAAGCGTCTGCTTAAGCTGATTGGATCCTCTCCCAATTGAACTGCTCTAGCAATTATCTACAGAATTTGAAAATTGCACTAAGCTATCCTGTCATAATATATAACAAGCAGTTGGTACTTGAACGCATAGTCTTGTGTCGGGATGCATAGCTAACTAATCATTTGAGGAAATTTACTTGTTGAACCATCCACCTTTTAAGCATACAACAAGAACCTAAGGTCAACATGAAGTTCTCTGTCATATCGATCCGTGATATTTACATAGTGGCAGCTTCATTTCCTTTTATCCTATGTTCATGAGATGATCTTCTTGAAAGTGTTATTTGCAGTAAAAAGTAACAAGCTTTATGCTCATTTCTGTTTTAGCTCTTATACTTCCAACAACCAGAGATTACTGGATACGTTTGTTTGTAACTTTCTAAATTCGCGAATTGGAACTGAATTGGTTTGTATACGTATTACGTATGGTACGAAACTTAATCAAATTCGCCGAACCTTATCAAATCGGAACGCCGTACTGAAGCAAATTGGATCGCCGGACCATAGCGTTCTGGATCTGTAGGCGGTAGCGACTGGCGATTGGGTACACCACGATCCAATACGTGGATCGTGGCTACCCTAGTGATTTAGGTAACTATGGGACTACCCTTTATTTCATTTTATTCAAAAGGCGATAATAACAGTTGACCAGAAAGCTAATGAGCTGAAGGCAATCACATCTTCTACTACAATTTAGGCCTTAAAATTTGTACTTTAGGCAATGTATTTACTTTGTGAAAGATATTCCTAAAAATAATAAAGTAAATAAATTAATAAACAAAGTCCATTATTGTCTTGTTTACAAAAAACACAAACCAAGCAGTATCGTTATTTCATTTATAGGGGGAGGGGGGATGTTAAAGGTTGAGCGTTAATGGTGGAACCAGTAACACCATCGCTCAAATAGCAACAGCTATAAGCATTACACCCATGTTTGTTGCTTGTGAAAGTACAGAGCCTAAAAAAAAGTCACATATACGCAGCTGGAAGAGCTTAGCTAGACAGGGATTGATTTAATACTAAATGATAAGTGACTTACCTTATCATCAACATCAGTAAAGTTTCGAACATAATTGACTTCATATCCCATGAACCGTAGATATCTGCCTAAGTTTCAAGTAAAACAGATACAAAGCCACCTGATTAGCAACAGCCAGAATAACCAAACAAACCAAACTTAATTATCTAAACTCTTTGAGAGAAAGTTACGGTCACAATCACATTACTCTGTATGAGAAACACACAGCCTACCAAGATAAACAAAAAAAAAATACTTTAGCTTCTTGTAACTTTGTAAGCATTTAAAAGATGTTTACAAGTCTTTGGTGTAATTATAACAACTTCCATAGTAGCAAATTGTTTTTCAAGACAAACGGTTTATAATCTCGAAATTAAAAAGCACAAATATCCATCCATTTATCTATATTCAATTCTGATACCGATCGGGCCAAAGACCAAGTGGACGAACCAGATGGGCGGAGCCGCTCGGGCCATGAAAGTGGCTAAAGTGCTATGTGATCTTGTGTAATCCAACCAAGCCCAAGGAGATTATCTTATCTTTTGTTTATCTTTAATTCGAACTTTGAATTGTTTTCTTTTTATTTGGTATTTATGTTTTGTAAGACTCTTTGGTTGGATTAGTCTACGTTTTTGAATTATTCAGAAAACAAGTTTTTCTCTTGTTTGTTTCTTGATCCGGTCGGCCGGCAAGAGGGTGTTTTCCGGCGGATTCGACTTGGTTGGCCAAGCATCTTCGTCGTTGTTCGTTGTTTATCGTTCTACATACACGAATCCTTATCAAATTCTCTAAGCAATCCAATGAAAACACACACTAGTTCTATCTCATAACTATATGTTCCAAGTCAAAATTATGCCCTTTTCTACATACATCAACAAATATAAGAAGAATTAGAATGAAGTGTAAAAGAGAAATAGACCTGAAAAGGATATCGAAGGAAACGTAAACCCTAGCATGACCAATGTGACTAAGATCATAAGCAGTAACACCACAAACATACATCCCAACTTTACCCTCAACTTTAGGTTTAAACAACTCCTTCTCTTTGCTCATCGTATTATAGAGCCACAGCTCATGTTCTTTTGATTTTGAAACATTTTCAGAAGACCCTACGGTTTTCGATACATTTGAGTGCCCTAGAGATGTTGAGGAAGAAGAAAGAAACCGGATTATGTTGGTGTTGGGTTTATGAAGACGGTTGTTGGATGTGCCAACGTTGGTGATGAAGAGTTTACGAGAATGGATTCGGAATAAGGGTTTGTAGAAGTTGAAGAAGTGGAGAGCAGCCATACCTTCAATTCAAGCTTCGGATAGAAATTTCAGTGATAACGGGAGGTTAAGAAGTGAACGTTTGGTTGGTTGGTTTAGAATGATAATATAGGAAAAGTGGACTATCTTGTCAACTGGGGATGTAGCTCAAATGGTAGAGCGCTCGCTTTGCATGCGAGAGGCACGGGGTTCGATCCCCCGCATCTCCATACCCTTGTTTTTCTCAAGAAATTGTTTTCTTTATCCACTATTATTATTACCTTAATCATATTTTTAATAAAAGTGGCACACTTTTAATTGGCTAAATAAGTTATTTAATGAAGAGATAATTCTAAACAAATAAGTGAGATTTTTAAGAAAACTCTAATTTTTAAATTCACGACTGTATCAGTTACATAGACCAAATTCCACGCATCATTTATCGCATCCTTCATCCAACAACAACAACAACCATACCCAGTGAATCCCACAAATAGCAAAGCTACTCATAGGGTCTGGGGAGGGTGGGATGTAGACAGACCTTGCCTCTATCCCTAGGGATAGAGAGGCTGCTTCCAGAAGAGACCCTCAGCTCCAAAACGAACAACAAACCAACACATCAGGTCCAAGAATATAGAAAAAATAGAAAAATATACTATAGAAAAAAGAAGTCACCTATACGAAGAAAGTTGATCAGAGTGACACGGTATAATGTAAATCATGTATAATAGCATACAACATCATTCGGGCATAAACACAAGAAGTCAATCGTCGGTAAAGTCACTTAAAAGAATAAGAAAACCTACTTCCCTATAATACACCTAAGACTTTACTTCAGTATCCTCTAGAAGTCCTTAACCCTAATCCTACGCCTCCATGAAGTCCTATCTTGGACCATGTCCTCAGAAAGATGCAACTCTAGCAAATCATGCCTAATCTGCTCTTCCCATGTCAGTTTTGGTCTGCCTCTTCCTCTCTTCCCCTCCACAGTAAGAGTTTCCACTACTCTAACTGGTGCTGTCGTTTGTCTCCGTTTCACATGTCCAAACCATCTCAATCTCCCCTCTCTAATCTTATCCGATATACTAGCCACTCCTAATCTCTCCCTAAAAACCTCATTTCTTATCCGATCCAACCTCGTGTGTCCACACATCCACCTCAGCATCCTCATCTCTGCTACCTCCATCTTGCGCACTTGTGTCTTCTTGATAGCCCAACAGTCTGTTCCATACAGCATAGCTGGTCTAACTGCTACCCTATAAAATTTTCCCTTTAGTTTAGTAGGGAACCTCCTATCGCACAATACTCCACTGGCTGCCCTCCATCTACACCAGCCAGCCTGTATGCGATGGGTTACATCACTATCTATGCCACCATCCCTTTGTACAAACGACCCCAAATATTTAAATTTAGTAACCTGCGGGACCAATTGATCCTCAATGGTGATTTGGGTATCATCGTCATCGGCTACACCACTGAAATCACAGTGTAGATACTCAGTCTTAGATCGACTAATCCTTAGGCCCTTGCCCTCTAGAGCTAATCGCCACTCCTCTACCATCTCGTTCAGGCACTGTTTAGTTTCTGCAATCAACACAATATCGTCTGCAAAAAGCATGCACCACGGAACGGTCTTCTGGATCAACTTGGACAACTCATCCAAGACCACCGCAAAAAGGAAAGGGCTCAACGCAGACCCTTGATGGAGTCCTACCTCCACAGGAAAGAAGTTTGTATCCCCTACGGGTGCGCGGACACTAGTTTCCGTTCTATCGTATGTATCTTTAATTAAGTCTATATACTTCCCAGGTATCCCTCGACCCTCCAAACTATCCCAAATCAGTTGTGTCGTGGGACACTGTCATATGCCTTTTCAAGGTCGATGAACACCATATGTAAATCTTGTTTCTTCGCTCTATATTTTTCCATCAATCTCCTTAGAATATGTATCGCTTCTGTAGTTGACCTCCCTTTCATGAAATTGGTTTACTGAGCGTTTCTCTTCTAATTCTAGTTTCAATTACCCTCTCCCAGAGCTTCATAGTGTGGCTTAGCAGTTTGATTCCTCTGTAGTTCCTACAACATTGAGCGTCTCCTTTATGCTTGTATAAAGGCACCACGACACTTCTCCTCCACTGATCTGGCATTTTTCCAGTCTTGAAAATACTATTGAACAAAAGTGTTAACCATCAGACTCCTTCTTCCCCCAAACACTTCCACACCTCAATCGGTATGTTGTCCAAACCTACTGCCTTGCCTCTTCCCATCTTCCTAAGTGCCATCCTCACCTCTTTATGTGTGATCCTCCTACAGTAGCAATTATTTTGTTGTCGCCTTTGAGTCCTGGGGTTGTTGCTATGTTGTTGGTATGCCCTACCGTCGTTGAAAAGATTATGAAAGTAGGTTTGCCATCTCAACTTAATGTCATGTGCCTTGACTAAAACATTTCCATCCTCTCCTTTTATAAACACACCGTTGAAAAGATTATCGCATCCTTCATCCAATCATGTTTATTATTATTATTATTATTATTATTATTATTATTATTATTATTATTATTATTATTATTATTATTATCATTTTCATTGTATATTATGGATCAAAACTTTGATGTCTAATGCAATTACTGATTGTGGTAATGGTTTCATCTGATTTTAACACAGTGTGTTTTATCAAATTCGGTTTCATTAACTTTTTTTATAGTTCTTTAGAGTGTGTATTATCAGTTTCTGCTTTCATTAACTTTTTCTTCACAATTCTTCACAGTTGTTTTATCAACGTGTTTTCCTTCACAGTTTCTTCACAATAGTGTGTTTTTTCATCACAATTCTAACGTCTTTTTCTTTACAATTTCTTAAGAATGTGTTTTTCTTCACATTTTCTTCATAGTGTGTTTTTCTTCCCATTTTCTTCATAGTGTTTTTATTAGTTTCTAGTTCCATTAAATTTTTATTCACAGATTCTTCACAGTGTGTTTTGTAAGTATATCTTATATCAATTTTTCATTTATCTCCAATATAAAACACACTACTTGATAAAAAAATGAACTCCGATTCTCGTCCCTAGATAATAAACAAAATCGAACTCCGATTTTTATACACGAATAAAACTTTTATCTTAATATACATCCATAAATTTAGGGGATTCTTGTTTAGTGCATAGAGAGAATGTGGGAGATGTTATGCGAGAAAGAAAAAATGATGGTTGTTTCTTTTTCTAACAAGTTCAATTACCAATATGCCCTTTCATCAATCAAACCAGACATTAATTAAAACACAAATATTACAAAAATGTCACTCTTCTAACCTCAACCACTAAAACCACTCATCCAATGACCCAAAACACTTCATAAGAAAAACACACTTTGTATAGGAACCTCACCCTATGTATCTATTCTAATAATGTTTTGTGTTGTACTTGTGAACCTCCTTTATTTTGATAGTTTTAATATAGCCTCGTCTATTCCCACATCCCCCTTGGCTTTTTGGAGACCCACAAACGTTGCGCTTTGGCCAAAGCGCAACATATAGATACAAGGTCAAGGACACAGACTGACACTCGTCAGTCCTTGTCTGTCGGTTGTACCTATATGTTGCGCTTCGGCCAAAGCGCAGCATACGAGGATATGATGTTTTGTTTTGTTTTGTTTTGTTTTGGTTGTTGTTTGAGTGTATTTGGTTGTTTTTTGTTTGAAAAGTTGTAGATTATAGTTTTTTTAAATATATATTTAAAAAGTTGTTAAAGAAATAGAACTATCAATTTTTATATTATTTGGACTCCATTTATCGCTTACGTTTTTCCTTTTCAAGGAAACTTATTCTAAGACTGCGGGGTATGGGGCGGGGGTTTGAGCGTGGGTGGGCTGAAAACGCCCAAGCCACCACCCCGGGTGGGCATGGGTTTGGGCGTGGCCCCTTTTTCGTGGGTTTGAAGCCGGGCGTGGGGCGGTCTGGCCAAGCTGACATGGCGGGCTCTAATTGGACAAACCAAAGAAGCCGTTGGGCTAGCCGTTGATTTAACTATCAATGGCTCAGATCTAGCGAAGCCCACCAAACCCACGCCCCCAACCCCCGCCCCACCATACCATGTTTAAATGTGGGTCGCCTCATGTCTGCCACCCCAAGCCACGTGTCAACAAATGCCCCAACCCAAGCCCAACCCCCGCCCCACCATACCCCACAGTCTAACCTAGGCAATTCGCTAAAAAAACAAACAAATAATTTACTCGAGTTTATTATATACACACCGACAACATTGTATGAAGTTAACAACAATAACGGATTTAATTCCAGTTTTGAAGGAATAAAGATATTTAGCAAAATCTGAACTAAAACTGAAGTAATGATAGTTCTTTCCGGTTTGGTCATGGCTTAGTTTTCGGTTATGTATATTACGGTCACAATCCTTTAATATAAAGTGACTATGTTGCTACAATTAGAATCCAGGTCGTGCTTGATGTTGAGTTGAACCGTGCCTAGGTATCCCGAGCTTAGATGTTGGCTGGCGGCTGCAACAACAAAGAATTCGTTGAACCATTGTCTGACAAGTCAATTATTTATACAACATTATCAGTGTAGCATGTATATGATATACAAGTAGATAAGATGAGAAACAAAGATAAGGATGGTAAAGAGGGTGGAGAGGATGTTCGTAGGCAAGGGTGTTGGAGAGTTGTCCATAACATGCAACAAGAAGGCTAGGAGGTGTTTTCTAGCAGAGAAAAGGAATCTGAGATTTTATCGCAAGGCTTTTTGGGTCATAGGCAAGGATAATTTAGTGGTTTTGGCTTTTGAGAAGGTTATAGAGACACATAGATAGAGAGACATAGATGAGATGTTATACCATTCAGATTCATTCCATCAAATTCTGTATGAGTGCTCTTTATACTATAAAAAGTGGTTGTGAGTGAAGAAGAGATAAAATTTTACTCTTCATATGTAGATTTGACTGACACTATACACCCTTTATAATTTTTTAATATATTTTGAAAGTGTTTGTGAGTGGAGGAGAGTAAAAATGTTACTCTTCATATGTATATTTGAGAGACACTATACCCCCTATAAACTTTGTAGAATAGTAACCAGGATCTAAAAGTGTTCCAGTTAGGTCACTCAAATTTCAAAAGTGTTTCAATAAGGCCACTCAACATTCATTTTTCATTAAAATCAAGAGTTTTTCATACATTTCATAGGTAACCTGGTGATTTGGATTTTTGTTTCTTTTTTCCCTTTTATTAGATGCTAACGTCGAGTGATAACGTGGATTGTAACTCGTTTTTTTAATTTTTAGTGTAATGAAAGTGTTTTAATTTTTAGTAAATATAATTTCATATATTAAAATAATCTAACTCTGGGATATTATGCTCCATTTTTTTCTGACACGTGGAAAAAGGGACATGACATGATTTGAATGTTAAGTTATCTAATTGGGACAAAAACGATACGAGTAATATAATTAGAACACTTTTAAAACTTAATTACTATTATGTGACATTTTCCCAAATTTTTAGTATGTTTTGAAAGTGTTTGTAAGGGTGATACTATACACACCCCCCTATTTACTAATTACACCCCCCTCCCTGTAAAAACATCACATCCATCAATCCATCCATCAATCCTTTGCTTTTTGTTTTTAGTTTTTTTTGTCTTTTTGTTGTCTTTTTATTATATTTTAGTGTCTTTTTATTATTATTATTATTTACTATTAGTAATAAATTATTATTATTATTATTATTATTATTATTATTATTATTATTATTATAACCTATAAATAAGCAACTATATTTGGCTTTGATAGGTTGTACCAGTGGCGGACTCAGAAATTTTTTCATGGGGGTGCGGAATATTTTTTAAAATTTTAGGCCCCGAGGTATATTACATGGCTCTGTTTCTCATGAAGCACTTGATATAATAATAGCAGAGCGTCATTTAAAGCGTTCACATTGTCGTTGTCAAGTTCGTAAGTGTTATGGATTACCATGTGCTTGTGAAATCTCAAAGTATAAGAAAGCAGGTCAGTGTATTAAACTAAGATTCGGTCGATGTGCTTGGTAATATTTAAAAGTTGACAACTTATGTTTTAATGCAGGTCAATCTATTCCTTTAGATTCGGTCGATGGATTTTGGAGGAAACTCGAGTTACCAGTATATTGTGAGGATATTACTTGTGACGTCGAGTTGGAAAGTTTTAAACAAGCCTTCGATAATCGATCCATGCCTGGAAAGAAAAGTTTACTACAAAAGTTAAAAGCATTAACCAATCCAAGTATACCTTTTGTTGAAGAGCCTGATGTTAAAAAAAATACTCGTGGACGACCAACTACAAAATCCAAACAACAAACAATACCAAACCCTGCAATTCCTAAACCGCCCCTTCCACGAAGCTACTCTTAGAAGCCTCCAAGGCACAGTCCGTTTGGGAACTCCCAAGATCATGATTACACTCAAGAGCCTGCAAGGCATAGTTCATTTACGAACTATAAAGAGCAGGATTACACTCAAGAACCTGCAAGGCATAGTTCATTTACGAACTATCAAGAGCAGGATTACACTCAAGAGCCTGCAAGGCATAGTTCATTTACGAACTATAAAGAGCAGGATTACACTCAAGAACCTGCAAGGCATAGTTCATTTACGAACTATCAAGAGCAGGATTACACTCAAGAGCCTGCAAGGCATAGTTCATTTACGAACTATCAAGAGCAGGATTACACTCAAGAGCCTTGGAGACATAGTTCATTCGGGTATCTAGAGACTGATGATTATGTTGGTTACATCCAAGGTTGGAGAACTCGCTAGTCGCTAGTCGGCCGGTGAAGTGGGGACTAGCGACTACTTGGGATTACTCGGGATTAATCAGGATTAATCGGATCGGGTTTTTTATATGTAATTTTCAGTTTTATGTATAAATATATACATTTTTATAGGTAAATATTTTAAGTAGCTAGGTTTTAAACCTTACTCAACTCATTTATTTAAGTATACATGATTAATTGTTGGAATTCAAATGATTTGGTTGGAAACTGACCGGAATTTAGAGGTTTTGGCCGGAATATACAGGTTTTTTGCTGGAATCGTCGACTTTTGGCTGGCCTAGTCGGACCTAGTCGTGCCTAGTCGGACCTAGTCGGTTAATGAACCGATTTAAGAAAAATTACTCAGTAACTGGACGACTAGTGATTAATTGCCGACTAATCGTCGCCTAGTCGCGATTTTTACAACACTGGTTACATCAGTCCAGACGTGAACTATCAAGTGCCTGGTGAAACAACCTGCTACATTTGGGGGGAGTATAGATTAAACCTCGGTATGTAAATTATTAAATGATAATAATTTTGTAAAAAAATACTTATTTTTATATAGCTTTTGTTACAGCTATAAATATAATTTGATAAATTATAACAATAAAAACTAATAATAAATACTATATCATTACTACTACTAATAATAAATATAATAATAATAATAATAATAATAATAATAATAATAATAATAACTAATTAAATAATAAACAAATACAAACAAATACTAAATAACTAATAATTAAATAAATGAATAAAAAAAGATAACAAAAAGACAAAACATGCTAAAAACAAAAACCAAATGATTGATGGATGTGATGTTTTTGATAGGGGAGTGTAATTAGTAAATAGGGGGGGGTGGGAATAGAATGAGCCGTTTGTAAATGGAAGAGAGAGAAAAAGATAATTATAAAGATATAACAAAATTATTTAATTGAAAAAAGAGAAAAAAGTATAATTCTTTTTTGTGTAAGAGCTAGTGAAAGTGGGAGATATGTGAATTATTGGCTTTTTAAAAGAACAAGTCAATATAATGTTTAGATAACTGAAAAAGACTTTTTAAAACAACTTTTTGTATAAGGTGTAAAAGTCATATTTTGAAAAGTTAAGAAACCTTGGCTTTTTTAAACTCTTTTTAACTTTTCATAAAATATTACCTTGTTCCACCTCATAAGCTCACCTAAACATTTTTTTTAAAACAACTTATTGACTTTTCCCACATCATAAGCTCATCCAAACATTTTTTAAAAAAAATCCTTTTGGATAAGTCATAAGGGTGAACGGAGTGGATAGGTAAACACAGCGGCAAAGCGGTTTACCGAACGGTAACACCACCGCCGTCTGTGTTTACCGCTTGGCGAACATGGATGATCGGTGAACCTTTACCGACTCGGTGAGAGGGAGGGAAAGGGGAGAGAGATGGATGTGTGGTGGGGTCCATTTCTTCTCAACCAATAACATTTTTTTTCCTTTTTTTTAAATAGTTTACCTAAACCTCATTAGGTAAACCACCGCCAACGTTTTTGAGCATTAGGTAAACAATTTAGATGAATTGACGTAGTACTATCTGATTGGGTGAATGAAGAGTTTACCTATTCCAAATAGGTAACCATTCCCTTCACCCTAAGTCAATAAATTCTTTTGTCAAAAAGTCCTTTTTGAGTTAAATAAGCAATCCCAAACACCTTAGGGTATAAGGAGTGGTTAAACACTTGAAAGTGGCAAACTAAAAAATCAACCAATGAGAGTGTGCCATGTCAAAATGATAAACTGTGCTCAAAAGTGTTGGCAATGGTTAGACACTTGGTGAAGTGGTAAACTATTTAAAAAAAAAAAGGAAAAATGTGTGATTGGTTGAGATTGGAATTGACCCCACCCCACACT
This sequence comes from Helianthus annuus, assembly GCF_002127325.2. Taxonomy (NCBI): domain Eukaryota; kingdom Viridiplantae; phylum Streptophyta; class Magnoliopsida; order Asterales; family Asteraceae; genus Helianthus; species Helianthus annuus. The sequence continues at coordinate 99,759,727 of NC_035448.2, read as the reverse complement.
ACCATCTCTCTCTCACACTACCCTCTCTCTCTCTCATGATTCCCGAGCGGTGTGTGGTCATTGAGCGACAATGAAACCGCAGCCGCAAAGGGGTCGGCGGCGGTGTTGCCACGCGGCAAAACCCTTTGCCACTCCGGCAGGGCCGGCCCTGAGAATTCGTGTACCCTGTTCGAGCTCGAAAAAATGTGCCCTTAGGCCTTAACGAAATTGGGTATTTGGCTCACTAAAGGACTAAACCTAATGCCAAAGGAGTTAATAACTAATCTAAACTATACGAATAGTTTTGTAAGGGGGCCTATGTTGGTTTTTGTATGGATGTACCCGATTAAAAAAATATTTTATATATACATACCAGGTTTTTTTCATAAAAAGCGTGCCCCTCGAAATATCGGGCCCTGACCGGTGGTCCTCCCCGCTCACCCCAGGACCGGCCATGCCACTCCCCTTTACCGCACCACTCCGTATACCCTTAGTGATGGTGTTTCCTATCTGTATATAGAATTCCCTAAATGTGTGTGTGTGGTGGGGCACCTCAACCGGTGTATCATTCTATTAGGTTGGTGGGGATTAGCTTAACCACGCCATCAAACGACTTGAAAAAAAAAAACATGGATTCAAACCATCACATCAAGGGGAATATTAGAATTCCCTAATATTCATAAACATTTCCATCAGTTTCGAAAAATTAATGCAAATAACGATCTTGAAAAATAAAATATAAAAAGATCCCCTAACCGTCAAACCAAACACTTACTCAAGATATGTTCCACTCTGACATACTTTGATATGCAACACAGTTTGAAACAATTTGGAAGATAAAACAAAACAAATGAAGACATCTGATATTAACATGTTTGGAAATGATCTACCAATCTTGCATGGCATATCCTAACAAATAATGAAAATAAAAAAAACATGAATCAAAATGACAAAAAAGTAAGTATATATCACAGTTTACAGTTTACAATCTTCAACATGAACATCTTCGCCCCAACAGTAGTTCATTTTCTAACAATCCTGTGCTATAAGCCGATCTTCTTGGAAACTTTATCAGGAAGATTAGCAATCACAAAACCAGCAAATACCTGTTCAAGTTTTAAAAAATATATATTCAAAATACGCTCGAAACAATGACAAAATAACAAGATCTTTAGCACCATTACACATCACCTGAACAGAACCAAGAATGTAAATGGCAGAATAATGGCGGCCATGGATCATCATATCCGCCACCATTGCAAGTGGGATAGTCAGTGACATGCCCAAGGTGGCCACCAATGGAGTCGTCCACACAACACATAACGCCCTAAACACAAATAAGCAATTCATTTAAACATCGATAACCGATATTAATCTCGATAAAAAGTTATTTTATGACATACCAAAAGTAGTCTGAAAGAACACTCCCGACAAGTCCATTGGCAATAACTACTTCATCCATTTTAGCTGAGTGAGGAATCTTGAACTTTGGTTCAATTCCTAACGCCGTTAAGGGCCAAACTGAAATCACACAACAAAAATCCCACGATGAGTTAAATTAATAAAGTCCCATAACAAGTATATATTTTGTGCTTACAATCTGTTTGTTGCAAGTGAAAGATAAATATATGAAAACCACATATGTATATTTGCACAATTACAAGTGTAGACTTACCGAGCCACCATAGAGCCACAAGAGTAAATAAACCGATATATCCAAACAATTTTTGCACATCAACACGCTCTCCTTCCTCCCCAGAAAACTTCTTAAGAAGCACTGAAATAGGGGTTAAAAAAGTTATATTATCATCCAACCATATAAATGTTGTTTGCGGGTATATATAAATTCAGTGGCGGAGCTTGACCAAAAGTTTCGAGGGGGCGTAAAGTGATGGGGCCCAATTTTTTTTTCCTATCGTTATGTTTCGGGTCGGGTTGGCTATTCGATTCAAGTCGGGTCAAATAGTAATAGTTCCAAATAAAAAAAAGTGTATATTTACCAAAATACCCATCATTTATATACAAAGTTTATAAATATGTAGGATATACAATTTAGGAAAATTAATCGGGGGGACGATCTTATATAATTTTAAATTTTTCGGACGAAAAATCAGAACTTATACACTTCTAACCGAAACATTGGGGTGGGCGGGTGCACCCCGGGCACCACTATACTTCGCCACTGTATAAATTCACATAGTTGAACAATTGTGCTCTTAGACATTACATATTGCGGACGAAATAATAATGATTGAAAATGCATATCATAGAACAACATTTACAGTTTACAATTTCCACATGCATACATTTATTAAACAGCAATTTTTTACACATAAATACCACCTAACCTTGCACTTAAAAGGATTTGAACCCGCACCACTTTTGTGGGGGTCAACCATAACAACTATGCAAAAAAAAAAAAAAAAAAAAAAAACTAAGTTGGGAAAAGATGGTACTCACCGGTAAAGAGCCCATATGACATAGCTGAGCAAAGCCCAAACAGATCGCCGACGAGAGAGTGATCACCATTTCTTTAAAAGAAACAAAAATTTCAACTATATATCAGTCAATGCCCTGAAACATTCCATAAGAACACCAAATTGATGAAAATACTAACTGGTATGATACAATGTACAAGTACATATAGGCAGAGAACAAAATCCTAACCCCAACAAGCTTGCCCATAATGGGCCTACCGCTAATACATTCCAATAGTTACCATGTGATCGAATGCGGATTCTTGAAGTAATAGTTAAAAGAACAAAGGACTTACGAAGAGGAAGCTGTAGCTACTTCATCCGTAGCCCAAGTTTTTCCCATAGTGGTCATGGCAACACCAGCCATGCTGACAAAAACCGCAACGATTTTTGTCACATTTAAAGAATCTTGGCCCAAAAACGCACCGATGAATAGAGTGAACAGCCCTGAAGTTGATGACAGCACTGTCGTACTAGCAACACTCGTACGTGCAAGTGCAGCATTTGATAAATACTGACATAATAATTACAAAAATGAGTATTTATATTTTATGCAAACAATCAACAGTAAGATGAGAAATGGCGCATAAGTAGTTACCTCGGTGACAAACCAAATAGGCGCAATATAGAATCCGTAAGTAGCAACCTCCCTTGTTGTAACGGCGGTTTCATGCTTTAATGACAAAGTATCACTTTTGGTTTTCGGGACTAACGCGTTTCCTTCTTCTTGATCAGAAATGTCATGATCACTACCTTTCCGACTAAAGGGTGACCCTTCAACTTCCATTTCAAACATTGTCGAGCCACCGATGTACTTAAGAGGGGAGTTAATTCCATTTCCAACCGAGGATTGGTTTTTTCCTTTCTTGATAAACTTATAAATCCAATCTTTAATGAACGCGATCGGAAGGTATATTACCATCAATGAAGCTCCAAGATATGTCACTGCAAATGGCTGTTTATAGTCCGTGAAAATTCCCTGTTTATCATGTACAAAAGTAGTCAAAATTTGTTTTCGAAATTTCGCAATTAAGAAGATGATAATTTTTCAACAGGTGTGACATGAATCACATGATCCCTTCATTCGTACTAAAGTGGTACAATGTGATTAGATATGACGTGTTAACATGTTAGGTAAATGTAAAAACCAGCCATTGACATTGACAAGATAGAGGAATCCCCGAAACGCAAATGAAAACCAATCCCAACATTAACTTAAAAGGGTAAATGAGTAAATTTAGCTTGGGGCCGGTAAGAAAAAGGAAATATAGCCTAATATACCATAACAATCCCACACAACAAAAAAAACAACGATGGCGCCACAAAACTGAGTTGAAACAAGTAGAGTAATCAAGTTGTTCTTGAATGATTTATATGCTCTATCTAGAACTCATGTAGCGTGCAAAACTACCTTATGACAAGTTCTACAAGTGAAACTCTTAAATAACATGTACCATTTTAACCTTATTGAACTCTTAAAGACTTAAACGGAGGCGTTGCTTGATAAAACAGAATAACGGAGATATTTGGACGTGCAATTGTGAGGATTTTTGTGACTTAAGTCGCAAAAAAATATTTTTAGGGCTTAAGTAACAGGCGATTATGATTATTTTGATCATAGGGTCAAAATATTCAGGTTTAAAGAACTCGAACAAAATGTAAATAACTACAAATCCAACAAGCAGGTCTACAGAATTGGAACAAACTTGTAAGATACGACTGTCGGTGATAATGTAAATTACTACAAATCCTTAGCTTCAATCAACGGATGATCTCATGAACTGATTGTCTTATTCAAGGTAAGATTACTCATCAAAACAAACATCCAAACAAGCCCTAACAGTCCTTAACACATTTTAAACCAAGACAATCTATGATATACCATGAAATCAACTAAAAGATGCATACACACACACACACATGTATATCAAAGCGAAACGATTAAAGCGAAATAATCATGATAGTGTGCAACAACAAGATATCAAAACTAAAGTAAAAGGTTGACTTTGTAACCCTATTCTTGAAACTGCCCAAGGATTTCTAGAAACTCATGTGATCTAACTCAAACTTCAAACCCGAACATAAAAACAGATCAACAAACATTTCAAAGGAATTAAAATGTTAGATCCACCAAAACAATAAAAAAAAATGCTCATAAGTCAAACAAACATCAACACATGTCTCCCCCAATGTTAACAATACAAATCACACACATACATACTCATCAACTAACAAAAAAATCTTAAGAGTTTGACCTGTGTAACTTCTGCAGAGACAACCCATATGACAACAACAGTCCCAATCATAAGCAACCCAGCTCTATATCTCCACCCCATCAATCACAACCAAAAACCCACAAATTTTAGTTCAAGATTTTGCAAGAACACCAAAGATCTATGCTTTTTGCAGACCCAGATCTTGAAACGGCTCAAAGATTGATTTTTCTTTTTTTCTTCCAAATTCACCGACGAAAATCAGTTGGAAAAGATGGGTCAAATGGGTTTTGTTGGGGACCTCTGATCTGAGCTTCTGTGCATTAATTCTTGGAGAAATAAGAGAAGGGGGCGATAAAGAAAAGCCAAAATTGCAAAGCTTTAATTGGGGTTGAAGGTAACGGCAGTTAAATGAAAATCAAGCCACTTTTGCATATAATTTTCTTCGCCCTTTCTTCGCTTATTGAATATTGATGAGGATGACGTGTTTTGGTTGTGTTGCGGGTAGTTGTAACCCGAAAAGGTTGGGGCTCTTCCATCTCAAGACAAAAGTTGACCATTTTGGGTAAAACTCATCATGCTTAAACTTTTTTTTTTTAAATTCTTTATTGTTTATGTTTATTCATGTTTATTTTTTGTTTTTCTTAGAAGAATTTTTTTTTTTTTACATTTGAGATAAGAGTCTACATTATTATCAAGATTTCGACTTTTAAAATAGAATAAAGGAGTTAAAAGAAATTGTGTTGAATATTCTTAAGGAAATTATAGCGTGGAAACTAGGGATGACAATCAGACCCGAATCCGATAGGTAAACTCGAAACCCGACACATTTGGGACGGGTTTGGGTCGGTTAATCGGGTTTGAGACGGGTTTGGGAATAATTTTTATTTTTTTCGCGGGTTTGGGACGGGTTTGGGATTTAGTGATATACCCGTTTACCCGACCCAATTACCCGATAAAGTGTACCCGTTTAACCGATTGTATACCCGATATAATTTCTTTTATATTATTTATATGTATATATATGATACATCCATTTTTTACACATATAGGTGTTCTATTCCGTATACATTGTAGTTATTTGATATATATTTTTATAATAACAATACACAATGTGACCGCTTAGTAGTTACCCGATAGATACCCAATGAGCCTTGAGATGAGTATACCCAACGAGTAATCTTTTTAAATTAACGGGTTTACCCGAAACTGTTGGTCCCTGGTTGATCGGGATCTTCCTGTTAATGAGAATGTCACACTATGATTGCTGTGCGGAATTCAGCAAATCATATACAGATACAGAAAGACATATGATTTCCATGTTCAACAGTCTGCAATTCAATTGAAATATATGACAAGATACAAGTTCCAGTTGATCACAGACTTCAGCTCTCTAGGTTACAGACAGATTCAAAAGTCCTAAATGAGCTGACAGAACTTCTATTTATAGGCAGGTCAGAATAAGCTAAGTGCTGTCCGATCGGTTAGGCTAACCGATCGGTTGGGCCACCCGATCGAACAGCTGTTCGATCGGTTAGGCTGTTCGATCGGCTAGGCCAGCCGATCGGCTTACAAAGCAGCACTTTTACAAAACAAACCCTGTATTCTGACGCCTTATACATTAAACTATACAACTTTAACAAAATAAAGACTTTAAGCTGACGGAAGCTACAGACGTTTATGTACTAACAGACTCCCCCTCGGATGAAGCTGTAGTCCCTTCCAGCAAAGTCTTGATTACCTCCTGTTGCGTCTTCTGTCTCGTGCCTTTTGTTTTCTCTTCTCTTCTCGATCAGCTAACATTTGTCTTCTCTTATGTCTTCCCTCTGTTATCCACCAATTTCTGTACACTGGATCTCCATCTCTTTTTCTGTCCCACTTAGGGATCTTGTTCTCTTCGGACTCTATGGGTGTCTGATCAGTAGGAGGCACAAATCCAAGATTTCGTCTTCCTCTTTCAACAGCTTTTCTCTGAATTTCCTTGGATCTTAAACTTCTCTTGTACACCTTTAGAAACTCATCAACCTCTAGTTCTCTCCATGAGGTTTTCCAGTTCTTACCAGAGTTGATTTCTTTAGCAAAACAAACATCAACTACACTCTGGTACTGCTGAGCAATGGCTTTGTCTTTCTTGTCATAGATTATCTTGTTGACAAACAAGCAATCTATGTCTTTCTTTGAGCAATTTACCAGCCACATCGGGTCTAGAATACAAATTTTCCTAGCTTCACCAGTGTCTTTATCGTACAAAGAGATCACAGCTTCAGCAGTAGAAGGATTATAGAGCCATGCTTGAAATAAATCATAGAAATCCTGCTCAATAGCCCTTAAAGGCATGCTCTTCAAACACTTTGGCGGTTTGACATCAAGAGTAACATCATTCTCACCTTTAGCTGTATACTTCACAATTCTTTTAGGAAACTGTGGTTTCCAATCTGGATAATTGATTGTTGCTTGATACTTGATGTAATTCCACAGCTTCTGGTCTCTCTGTTTTACTTCAGGACCGTAGTAGAATTGTTTAATATTCTTTGTAACCACCAATTCATCTACGTCCCACCAAGGTAAGGTAGCAAGATCAGAAATGCACCTGAAGTATTGAACACCTTGCTCTCTTCGAATTGCATAAACATTCAAGTCTTCCAGATACCCCCAAGAAAGAATATCACCCCAAGATAAGTCTTTATCATGAGTAAAATACTGTAGGGCTCTAAGAGGCTTTCTTTCCTTTGGCATTGATCTGAACCATTTCTTTCTCTCTTCAGCAGAAATTTCTCTTGGAACTGGTTCAGGCATATCAGCAGATGCAACTCTTTCTTCAATTTTTCTCTTCAATAATTCTGCATTCATGTCTTCAAATAACTCTGTGAATGTAGGAAATGCCATGTCTTCACCTTCATAGTGAAAATCTATTCTTTCTTCTTCCGAATCTGAATCAGTCTCTATGGTCACATTATCATAAAATTCTGCTTCAAGTGGAAATTGTGGTTCAAAGTTTTTAATCGGAGACTCTGGGATTTCATCTTCGATATCAAATTTAAACTTCCCATCTTCTAACCCCAACTCCTCAAGCATTTCAGCTCTTGTTCTAATAATATCTACTTCTCCTTGATGATATTCAGAAAGAGAAATAAAAGTAGATGTGAGTTGATGTACCTGATCACCGGATTGGTTTCCAGAAGATGACCCTTCACACTCTGCATCATCATTCTGTTCATTCACTTCATCATTCATGAGTTCATTTACTTTATCTTGAACAGATGGATCATTGATTAGCAAACCCGACGTGCCTTGATCATCATCATCATCATCAGGCTTATCATCATCATCGGATTTATCGTCTGCTTTATCATCTTTATCATCATCTTCATCTTCTTCCTCCCAAAAATCACTATCAGATTCTTCTTCCACTTCTCCTCTAGCTATCTTCCCTTGATCCTTTAATTCAAAAAATCTTAACAGCTTGGCAGATTCTTCTTCACTATAGGGCACTCTATAGGCTTTTCCAACTAATACAAACTTGTCGGTAGAGTACTCCAGTAGTAATACTTCTTTAGCCTTTTTCTTTCTTTGTATGATTTGAACGTTTCTCAAAACATTCTCCGGAATAATAGGCTCTACAGATTCACCAACCATAATAAACTCTGGTTCATGAACTGCTTCATTTTCTGCTTCCACCATTTCTTCATCATTTACTGTAACATCTTGTGCATCCACCATTTCAATTTCTGGTTGAGAAGATGATCCACCTACCTCAAGTTGATTTTGTGAAGATCCAACAACTTCAACTTCTTCTGCTATGCCTTTATTTTTCAGGTTAGCTTCTTCAGCAAGCTGTCTTTCTCTTTCTTTCCTTCTTTCATTTGCCTTGATAATGTCAACTTGATCAAAAGCCTCGTGGATGTTCACCTTCAGATGTGCTTCAATCACAGCCGTAAGCATTTCTAGTTGCTTATCTTTCATCACCTTATCTGCTCTCATGGCTTCCATCTCTAGCTTCATTGCCTTCATTTCATTTGTCGAAGCTTCATTCATCTCATTTAAGAGTTGATTCAAAGTCTGATTGATATTCTGCAAGTCTTTGACTTTGGCGTTCAATGCAGCAATTTCATCAGTAAGTGCACTAATAAGTTCTGCATTATCTTTTATATCTTCCTTCATTTCATTCAATTTCTCATCTTTTGTAAACACTGCATCCATTACGTCTTCGTGCCGTTTCTCCAACTCATCAATCATTTCCTTCAACTTTATTTGTACAGCTTCGTTTTCTTCCTTTTCCTTTTCCAAGGCTTTAACTTTTTCTTCCAATTCTTTCATCTTTTTATCATGAAATAGGTCTCCTTCACTCTCTGGCATATCTTTAAAGAAATCTCCAGTAGCACCACCAAGGCTATCAAAATCTAAGTTGAAATAATCTGTCTTTCGTTGTGATGATTCTGGAATATCATGACTATCAGATGTTTGTTTAGCAGATTTGACTCCGGTGATCTCCACATAATCATCATAAGAAGTTTGTGTTTCTATTGGAATTTCTGTTAAAGGAACTTCTTTTGGTATCTCAACTACAGGACTAGTTTCAGCAGTGTCCTGTTTCTTCTTTCCTTCCTTCTCTTTTTGTGATTTAGCATTCTGTTTCTTTGCTCTAACCACTCTTGGAATATCACCGGTGCGAGTAGCTTTTCTTTTCTTTCTGTTTTTCTGGGAATCCTCAGGATTGTACGGTGAATCTTCATCTTCAGAATTCTTTCTTTTCTTTAAAGATCCTTTCTTCAGTTGTACCTTTCCTTTTCCCACTGTCTCTTTGACCAGTTCAGATTCAGATAAAGTTTCTTCTGAATCTTCATTACTGGAGTTCTTTTGAGCTTCCTCTTCTTGACCAACTTTCTTTTGAGCTTGTGCTTGTTCAGCCTCTTCATGCTTTTTAAAATAGCTTTCCAAAGTCTCTTTTAAACCAACACCTTTATCAACTACCTCCCTCGGTTCTATGACAGGTTCATCAATTAGCTTTCTTTGAGGTTCTTCAGAAGACCCTGCAAAAACAATTATTTAAAGCAAAATTAGTAATAATTTTCATAACATACTCTAAGAATCATATAGCTCCCCCTATCACTGTACCCTTTGCAGTTTCTTTAATTACAACCACAGGGGTCGACTTTGGTGTTCTCTTTCTCTTTCCATCTTTGATACACCACCATCTGGTTTTCTTTTCAATCATTTCACTCATCTTATTGTCTTCATTGTCTGAATCACTATTATCATGTCTCCATTTATCATTTTCAGGAGCTACGTATGATTCATCCTTTAATGCACAGATCAACTCTTTTGTTTTAGCATCTTTCTCCTTTGTGATTCTCAGAATAGCAGTCTTATTCACTTCAGCCATTGCCATAATATCATCATTATTCTTTGGCAAATCCTTAACTTTGTCATCCAAGATCATCATAATGAATCTTGGGTACATAATGTATTTGTCTTTCCCAGCTAAGCAATTTTCTTTTAAAAATTCAAAAATCACTTGTGAAATATTGTATTTCCTGTTCAGCACAATACTTACAACAATGTTCATTATGTAGTCAGACACCTCATCATAGGCTCCCTTTCTGTGAGATAGGGAATGCACTAAGCAATGCATTAAGTATCTGTATTGTTTCGAGAAACTCCTTTTGAACATTTTTCCGTTGATGTGTGAAGAAAATCCCAATCTACACCATAGCCCTTTAGCAAGACGTTCTGACATGATCGTTGGATCATTGTCAGAATCTTGTAAATCAAGAACCCTTCTTATGTCCTCTACTCCAAACACTACTTCAACATCAATATCCTTGTTGTTTTCATCTTTCTTCTTGACTACTGCATGAATTTTATTATCCTTTTCTTCAAACCTTGCAGTGTCCCAAAATCTTCTAACATGAGATTCATAAACTATTGTTGTATCAGACAATGCCTTAGCAATTCTGCTTTTTCTTAAGCACTCAGCCATTTTTTCTGCTTCTGTTCCTTTTGTAGAGACCTCATCAATTGCACTTGGAACATTGTGTCCTTTGTTAGTGTCTTTTCCTCGTCCCTGTGAAAAATTTAAACATTAGATATAGAGACTTGAAACACTTGAAACATTTAGAGTGATAGAACAGTGAATCGAATGGCTTGTTCAATCGAATAGTATTTGCTGTTCGATCGAATAGGAATGATGTGTTGAAAGAACCTTTGCTGTTCGATCGGCTGGTCTGATCGATCGAGTGGTCTACTCGATCGGCTAGCAAAATACTGTTCGATCGATTAGCAAAAGACTATGCAAGATATCTAAGGTCATCAAACAATGCTACTTGAACGGCTAGAACAATGCTATTCGATTGATTAGCAAGTTGCTATTCGATCGACTAACAAATCTCTGTTCGATCGGTTAGCAATGTGACATGCAAACGGTTAGCAAAATGCTGTTCGATCGACTAGCATAAAGTTGTTCGATCGGCTAGTAAAATACTGTTCGATCGGCTAGTAAAATACTGTTCGATCGGCTAGTAAAATACTGTTCGATCGGCTAGTAGAATGCTGTTCGAACGACTAGCATTTTACTACTTGAAAGATTAACCAAGATAGTCATGCATATATGAGATAATGCAATGCTGTTCGATCGGCTAGACTAACCGATCGGCTAGCATTTGCTGTTCGATCGGCTAGACTAACCGATCGGCTAGCAAATGACTAAACAAAAACAACATACATCAGATTCACTCTAACACTTTAAACAATGACAAAATATATCATGGCACACATTTCAAAGCAGAAAAACAAAAGATTTAAACATTATTCATAAATGAAAACATGATGCTGTTCGTTCGGCTGGTCTAGCCGATCGGCTAGCAACATCTTCATCATGAAGAACATTCAAATAATCATGAAGAACAACCTAACAGATATCTCAAAATTGAACACAGATTATTATTCTTCCTGATGTCGACATCAAAACCCTGTTTTCATTTTCTCTAACAACAACCTAAAACCTGTTCAAATCATCATCTAAAGTTCCGACTGACGTCACTTTCAATCTTAGATCTATCAAGATTAATTAAGATTTTGCAAAAATTAAACCGGTAATCTTGTAGATCATGCAATTCCGATCAAAACCCTATTCTCAGAATCATCTAACTCTATCTTAATCTTTCCTAATCTTGATTTTTCTAACCGACTCAATGAAGAACATCAAACAATTAAGAACATGAATGAAATCACTAATTCAAAGATTGAATGTCATACCTTTACCATTTGTGATGATGAGTGAGCCAACAACACAAATTTGAAATGAAAAAGGAATCAAGAATCTTCAAGAACAATGAATCGAGTAGCAGTCTGTTCGATCGGAAATGAAAAAGGTTTTCTAGAAGCCTTGACTGCCTATTTATAGGTATGACCTGATCGATTGGCCTAACCGATCGGCTAGCCTAGCCGATCGGCTAGCTGTTCGTTCCAAAGATTATGACCTCTTTACTCGAATAACTTTTGACCCTTTTTCTGATTTTGAACCTTTTCATATTTTATCAGTGAATGAGAAATCCATTTAAGCATCTAGGTCCAAGTTAATGACCCTAGAAACTTAATTCGTCTACCAAGTTCAACTTAATGACCTTGGTTGACCTGAAGCAAAACACACTGATTGTTTTTCAAAGATTTTTCTTGAAAATTTACAAGTTACAAATTAATGAACTTGTATTTTGATATTTCAAAACTCTCTGTTTGTGATTAGCTCCCAACTCGCCTTTTCAGTACAGGATCAACTTTCTGCATTTATATCAGACTGTGAATCTGATGATACGCTTTCTACCTTGGTTTGTCAAAAATAAAGTAGAAATGTAAAATATATTTTTGTATTTTCAATGCATGAAGTAGATCAAAAGAAGACTGAAAAATTAACAGGAATGAAAGTAAATCTTATTTACAAACCTCTTTGTGAGTTTGTGTAAGAGGATCATATCAGTTCATGAGACAAATCACTAGCACCGTTAAGCTTTTAATCGTTTTAAGTTCTAAACGATTCACCTCGATTGACGATATAGTTGTCCTCTTAAATTTTCACACAATTTTCAATCTATTCAGGATACGATTTAGATGTTTTAGGAACTTAGCTCAATTCATGTGTCCCACCTCTTGAATATACTCCCGTATCCAGAATCTCAATATTCAGTCTTACAGGCAAGAATACTACAATGATGTCTGTACATAATTTAGGGGTTAAATGCGAGAACTGAGGGATCTCAGGTCAGAACTTCCGTTCAGCAGAGAGATATCAGCTTCGACTTAGCAGTGTGTCCCCTTTAGAGGATCTTTTTAGCTTCAACAGATGATTATCAATTTTATTGTCTAATCACTGAGGGCTAGAATGCTATGTTTCAAGCATTTACTGCAAAGCATTATCCAGGGACTAGGTCAGAACTACCGTTCAGCAGAAGTCCCGGAATAATACCCCAGACATCATAGAGTATTAACACCTAGTATATCAGAATACGAGACCTTTCAAACGAGATTTCAGGGGTTACCTATATATCCAAGTAGTGTTCCCCACAAATTTCGCAAGTTTGAAATTTTATGTTTATATCCCGAATAAATCTACTAAATGTACGAAAACCTATCGTCACATCATTAGTGAGACCGTTTATCACATTTGACATTACATTTCTTTAGCATGCTGTGATAGTCCACTGATGTACTATCATTTCCTCTTTTATCAACAAAACTCATTTTTGCTTTTTCAATGTTTTTTGTATTTTGAAAATTTTATCATGTTTTTGACTTTTTGAATTTTTACTGTTTTTGTCTTTTCTAAAAAGATATATTTACAATATTTACAAATATTTCTATCTCCCCCTAAAGACCAAAACATGTAAAAAGACGACAAACCATTGCAGATTGTTTATCATCATCATCCACAGTGGTTTCTGCATCAATGCTAACAATTCCATCAACCACTGAAAAGAGCATCATACCATTTAATTTTAAAAGATATTTAAAACGATTTCTGTCAAAAGCTTTGGTATGCAGATCAGCTTTTTGCTCATCAGTGTGGATTTTCTCAATTCGTATCAACTTTTTCTCGAAGCAGTCGCGAATAAAGTGATGACGAATTTCTATGTGTTTTGTTTTAGCGTGATGTACCGGATTTTTAGTTATGTTAATTGCAGCCTCGTTATCAACAAAAATAGGAGTGTTAAGAAACTGCAAACCGTAATCGCGCATTTGTTGCTGTATCCACAGGATTTGAGAACAACAGCTGCTTGCAGATACGTATTCTGCTTCACATGTGGATAGCGCAACAGATGTTTGTTTCTTGCACTGCCAGGTGACCAAGCGAGGTCCAAAGAACTGGCATCCTGCAGTTGTTGATTTCGCATTTTGTTTGCAGCATCCGAAATCCGAGTCGGAATACCCCTCGAGTGTGAAATCGCCTTTTCTAGGATACCATAACCCCAATGATGGAGTTCCTTTCAGGTAACGTAGTATCCTTTTCACAATGATTAAGTGCGATGCTCTAGGGTTAGATTGAAATCTTGCTGCGAGGCATGTTGGGTACATAATGTCGGGCCGAGAAGCAGTTAGATACATCAAGGAACCAATCATGGATCGATATAGTCGTTCGTCTGCCCTGTCTCCGGTGAGATCTGGGTGAATCCCATGATTTGTTGCTAGTGGGGTTGCAGCAGATGAAGAATCTGACATTCCGAATTTCTCTAGAATATCATGGACGTACTTCGTCTGGTGTATGAAAATTCCTTCAGGAAGCTGATCAACTTGTAATCCTAAAAAGAATTTCATTTCCCCCATTGACGACATTTCGAATTTCTGCTTCATCACTTGCTCAAAATCTTTGCACAAGTTTTCGTTGGTTGACCCGAAAATTATGTCATCCACATAAATCTGAACTATCAGCAAGTGACCATCAACAATCTTTGTGAAAAGAGTAGCATCAATTGTTCCCCGGATGAAGTTATTGGCTAGCAAGTGCTGAGACAAAGTCTCATACCAGGCTCTCGGGGCCTGATGCAAGCCATATAAAGCTTTATCCAAAAGATACACTTTGTTTGAGTGATGTGGATCAACAAACCCCGGCGGCTGTCCCACATATACTTCCTCTTTCACTTTGCCATATAGAAAGGCCGACTTTACATCAAGCTGATACACTTTGAAATTCTTCCATGATGCAAATGCTAGAAAGATCCTGATGGCTTCAAGTCTTGCTACAGGAGCGTATACCTCTGTAAAATCAATTCCCTCCTGTTGACTGAAACCTTGAACGACGAGCCGAGCTTTGTTTCTGACTACTACTCCTCTGTCGTCCCTCTTACACTTAAACACCCATTTGGTATTTATTTTCCGATGACCTTCAGGTAGATCCACCAGCTTCCAAACTTTCAACTTTTCAAATTGATTCAATTCTTCCTGCATCGCGTTGACCCAGGAATCCTCAGTAAGTGCCTCTTTGTATGTGCGAGGTTCTATCTGCGAAATAAAACAACACAGTGAGAATTCATCTTGTAAAGACTTTACTGAAGAATAAAAACTTGAAAGGCCCTGATCAAGTTGACGTCTGGTGCGAACTCCTGATTGCAAATCTCCTATAATCTGTTCCTCTGGATGATACGAAAGAGTTCGAGGCATCACTTCATCTGGAACATCTACATTTCCTTCTAGATTTGTAACATTCTGTTCAGCATCCTGCTCACTAACTTGGTTTGTTTGACTTAATACCTGGATTTGCTCCCCCTCAAGGTCTGAATCACTATCATCAAACACTGGCATATTTTCAGCTTCTTGATTATCATTTACCACTGACTCATTACCAGGAGCACCTTCATCCTCATGATCACCAGTATTGCTAGGACCTGCTTCATTGTCATTTGATGTTTCACTAGATCTTCTCGTATATTCTGCTGGAAATCTGAGCGATGATTCATATTCTCGAAAAACATCCAGCTCATCAAAGAAATCTTCTTCCTCTTCAGATTCTTTTCTCATGTCAAACGATCCCCAAAGTCTATCATAGTTATAACGCCATGAATCACCAGGATTTTGAGGTGGCATAGTATAACCCTGACATTCAACATTAGATGCTTCAATAATACGCTTCTCACTTGGAACAAAGACTCTCCGTGTAGGACCTGAATAACCAACAAAGATTCCTTCAAAGCTCTTTGTACCAAACTTCCCATTAGGCTCTATAACCGTGCATGGTGACCCAAACGGTTCTAGATACTTCAGATTTGGTTTGCGTTTATTAATCAGCTCAAAACATGTCTTGTTGAATCTTTTCACAGTAAGAACTCTGTTGAGAGTATAGCATGCAGCAGAAACAGCTTCAGCCCAGAAATTGATTGGTAACTTGGAATCTGCAAGCATTGTTCTGGCTGTCTCGATTAGCGTCCGGTTCTTGCGTTCTGCAACTCCATTTTGCTGAGGAGTATACGGAGCACTAAACTCATGCAGTATACCTCTTTCATCACAGTATTCCTCCATCTTACTGTTTTTGAACTCAGTACCATTGTCACTTCGAATTCTACAAATCGGTCTCTGGTACAGATTCTCGATTTTCTTAAACAAAACCACCAAACTATCAAAGGTTTCGTCTTTCGTTTTCAAGAACATGACCCACGAAAATCTGGAGTAGTCATCAGTCACGACCAAACAATAAGAATCTCCTGTTATACTTTTAACATTCACTGGACCGAACAAATCCATGTGAAGTCTTTCCAAAGGTCTCGAAACTGAATTGACTTGTTTTGTAGGGTGTGACTTTTTCTTCTGTTTACCTCTGACACAGCTTATGCACTCCCCTTCCAGATGAAAACCTTTAATATTCACTCCGGTGACCAAGTCGTTATGCACTAAGTGATTCATTTTCCTTAGGTGAATATGCCCCATCTTTCTGTGCCATAACCTTGACTCCTTTTCCGTTGCTCTGGACACAAAACAATGAGCCTGACCCGTGGTTGTAGTAGCAACGCTCATGTCCAACACGTACAGATCGTTGACTCTTGGTGCCCTCATGATGATCCACTCTTCAGGTATCACAAATCCCGGTTTCAAGATTAAACATTCTTTGTCGGTGAAATAAGTAGTGTACATCCTGTCACAGATCTGGGAGATACTCAGCAGGTTGTTCTCCAGCTCAGCGATGTAGTTAACTCTCTCAAACGTGATAATACCATTTGATAATGTTCCTTCACCTATGATCCTGCCTCCTTGATTACCCGCAAAACCCACATAGCCACCATTAATGTCATTCACATCATACAGCAATGCGGTCTTCCCTGTCATATGCCTTGAAGCTCCACTATCCATTATCCACCTGGATACTAGTTTTGGAAGATCCTGCACATAACAAATCATCATTTAAACAACTTTCAAGAAAGATGCCGATTCATGCTTCGCAATCCAGGAAGCTCCGGCAATTCAAATTGTTTAGTCAAACATGGAGTCCACCCAGGCCTTTTCAGCCTTAGGGACAACCGTGACTTTTGCAACTTGAATTTTGAAATTCTTTGAATTAAGAGGTGGAAAATTTGCATCATAATCAATTTTCATTGATTCTTCAGTATTTTTCACCTCAGGAATTGAGACCTTCTTCTCAATTTTTGTTACAACCTTTGGTTTCCACACTTGTTGAGTTTCAGCACCCCGCTTATAAAATTTATCTTGTTTAGGTACCGACTTCTTCACGTGTTTAGATTTTTCTTTCAAATTGTTAGTTTGAACAACTTTCTTCTCAACATACATCGGTGCTTTTCCCTTTTTGTCATCTTTTCTTTGTTGAACCTTCACAATTTCAGTCTTAGGTTTTACAACAGTACACTTTCGTGCAATATGACCCATTTGATTACATTTGAAGCAAGTACGAGTATCAACTACTTGACTTGTGCCTTCAGACTGAATTTGTGAAGCTTTCTTCTCAAAAAATTCTTTGTTAGATTTTGAAAAAATTTTCTGTTCTTCCTCAGCAAGTGAACTTGAGCTGTTCACAAATGTTTTCTTTTTGACATATCTTTTATTTTGATCAAATCTTTTCTGATATGATTTACCCCCCTGATAACCACCTGACCAATTTCTGTTGTTATTATTATAACCACGTGATGGATAGGCAGTTTTCCTGTTATGAACCTTTTCGACCTTTTGAGTGTTTACTGTTGACAACTCGACTTCAATCAATTTAAAAACTTTGGCCAATTTGTTCAGATTCACATTCTCTAATGGAAACTCGGAATTCGAAAACAACTTATCCGATCCTGACATCTTGTACATGACAAGATCAGATTCATCATGTAAGTTGCTTTTGGATTTCTGTTTCGGAATGTATTTGTCTAGAAAACAACCATCCTCCTCAGAAGTGTCACAATCTGGTTTAAGCACATTATCCACCACACTTTTCACCACATCATTTTGGACACCCTCGTCATTGGAAGACGTGAACGTGACATCAATACTCTCAGGGAGTGTAACATCATTTTCTTCTTCAATTTCCACCAAACTAGACTGCTTTTTCGTGTAGTTGTCTAAGATTGGCGGTGGAACTCTGTGAAACCCTACACCTGTTCCATCCGCAAACACATCCTCACCAGCTTTGTTTTTCCCTATGGGTTTAGGAACTATGTGCTGCAAAACAAAGCTAGCTGAGCTATAGCTGTTTAATTTTAACTGGATTCTTTCATTTTCAATTTCACTTTCTTGAACCTTCAGTTTTAATTTTGCTATCTCATCCAGTTGTTTGTTGATTGTTTCCTCTTTTATTATCAAAACAGCTCTTAAATGCTCGTTTTCCTTAGTTGTTTTTCCATTTCTATCATCACTCTCTTTAACGACATTTTTCAATTTTTCAAATTTTTCAACAACATTTCTGCTTTCAAGAAGAATTTTGTCATGATCAGCTTTAATTTTCAGGTTTTCAGTTTTCAATTCTTTTATTTGTTCAGCTGATTCTTTTGACTCTTTGTCACAATCAAGAATTTGACTTTCAAGTTTTCTAACATTATTTGTCAGATTCTTGATTTTCTCCCCATTGAGGTATGTGACTGTTGTACAAAAGTTGCATTGTTTATTACAACTTTTGCAATCAGCATTGCAATTGTTTTTGTTACCTGACACAGTTGATGACTTAGTTTGACTGACCTGTTTCTTTAACTCAGAATTAGGAGTAGAATCTACCTCAAGTGCTTTGACAGCAAGCACTTTATCAGCCATTTTAGGGATGGCAATGGGTCGGGTTCGGGTCGGGTATTGGTAATCCCATACCCATACCCGGTTGTAAAATCGTGTCCCATACCCGACCCAATACCCGTCGGGTATATGTCGGGTAATTACCCGTCGGGTACCGGGTATACCTGCGGGTATCGGATATACCCATTAGTTTGTTAAAAGATATACAGTTGGATTTCCAAATACATTTTGTACTATTATAATTATTATATAATTTTATTTATGCAACAACTATTGTAAATTAAAAATGTATATTACATACATATAAGTTTTATCATAAATTAATAATAACTTTATAATATTTATACTTATATGTATATACTTCACAATACACAAAATATAAATACTATCATCAAATACATATGCTAAAAGAAAATTTATTTTTTCACATTATGAACATATTAAAATAAATCACTAATAGATAAGGGTTAATGGAAAATAAAAATATAAATTAAAAACTTCGGGTATGATCGAGTATATAGTTCGGGTAAATGGGTATGTGGTTTCGGGTAATCGGGTCGGGTATCACCTAATCCCATACCCGACCCATACCCGCGAAAATTTTTAAAACTAAACCCATACCCGGCCGAATACCCATCGGGTATCGGGTATACCCGTCCCATTTGTGTCGGGTTTCGGGTATACCCGTCGGGCTCGGGTATTTTTGCCATCCCTAAGCCATTTCTCTCAAGTTTTCAGCTGTCATCTCCTGTGCAGTGTTGATCAACCCGGTGTCAATTTTCACAGGTTCTTCTATCTTCTCCTTTTCTTTTCTTTCTTTCTCTCTTTCTTCCTCGATCATTTTCGATGTTGGTGTACCCCACCATTTGTGTTGCCAGTACTCATCCTCTTCTTTGTATTCTTGGATAATGGCTTCAATGTCTATCTTCTTGTGGTCGACAGCAATGTTACCATATTCATCCAAATAACACTCTCTATCTGGATCCCATCGGTTTGCACGTTTTGCTTCCTCATAAACACCTGAAAGTCGGATGATCTTTGCTTCAGCAACCATTTTTCGATATTCGTACTTTTGTTGTTCTGTACGATTATCCTTCCATTGAATTGGTTCATTATGACTCGCCATAAAAGCATAACCAATAGCATCATCTTCAGGTAATACTTCCTTACTCCAATCATATCCTTCATCATCGTAAATCACTGCCAAAGCTCTAGATTTTCCTTTGTTGTCTTCAGATTGCTTTATTCTTGGCGGTTCGGACTTATTCTGATGATAGATAGCTTTCTTGTAGTAGTCATCCTTGAATGGATTCTCAGATTCTTCAACATATGCATTTCGGCATTCTCGTTTGAAGTGGCCTTTCTGTTTGCACTTGAAACACTTCACCTTTGATTTATCAAATCCCAGCTTTGTTGAAGGACCACCGATTGTTTTTCTTCCCGTTATCTCCATAAAGCGTTGTGCACGTCGCACTGCACTCGCCATTGCCCATTGGATATCAATTAACTCCATCTCTTCGGGATCTATCTGATCATAGTCTTCTTTTGTCAGATTAGTATTCCCAATCTTTCCAGCAATCAGCCCCTCATATGATTCTAGCACAGATGCTAGAAACACCATCTGTTGCTTCACAGATTCTTCATCAAAGTTTTGTGCATTCTTCAGATCAACAGCAATATTACATGAGAACTTTGAATCAGAACGATTTGTCGAGGCAGTAGGAATAGAAGTAGACCCACTATGATATCCACTGTGACTTTCTTTGTTTGAGTTGCTTTGATTTTCTTTAGGAGCTGGAGATATGTTTTCGGCAGAAAATGCTGTTTTCGGTGATGAGGCTTTGGGCATCAAACTTTTGGGATAGTATAGTTCTGGATTTTGTTGATATGAATGATTGACTTTGTACGTTTTCTTCAATTCTAGCTCATGGCTTTCCAGTCGTTCAATCACTACATCTGGTTTTAGTTCTTCTGGCGGAATGGTGTTTTTCAACATCAAAGCATAGTACCTCCAGTCCATTTCATCTGGTAAAGAATCGAACAGTTTATCAACTATCTCCTCATCAGGATATTTGATATCATGACGTGCAAGTTCCAATTTAAGATGACCAAAACGTTCGATCATCTTGCAGACTGACTCATTTTTGAAACAACTGAACATATCAAACTCCTTTTTTAGTAGTTTAGTTTTGTTCTTTAAGATTTCTTTACTTCCCAGACATTTCTTTCCCAGTTTATCCCACAAATCTTTGGCGTTGGTGTAGCTGATTAGTGAAATAATATCTTCCCTGACAGATTGAAATAGTAGTGCTACACATTTCTGTTCAGCAACGAATAGATCAATCTCTTCATTACTTCTCAATACTTCACCATTGTTTTTACCCGCAGCATACCCATTTTTCATGCTTTTCCAGCTGGGGAAAGCAAACGCCATCAGCCATTCTTCAAATTTTATTGCCCATCTTGTATAATCTTCAATAGCCATTAACTTTGGAGGACGATTAAAAGTTCCAAACGCGCTTTCTGATTCCCATGCTTCCTTCCTTTTCTCTTTGATTTGATTTGTGTTGGTATTGTTTGATGTAGAATCATCATTTTCTGGATTTCCTGATCCTCCTGAGCTTACAGTGAAACCATACATATCACTAAAAGGGTTTGTGAATATGTCATCCATTTTGAATGTTCCTGTAAAATCAGACAAACACTTAGAAAAATTTTGACTTCTTAAAAACGCTTAACACTAACACTTGGATCGAACAGGGTATTCGATCGAGTAATGTGTTCGATCGAGTAGCTTAGCCGATCGGTTAGACAAATGCTGTTCGATCGATCAGCTGTTCGATCGAATAGGAATCTAGTAAACTTCAAACTTCCTTTTAACAACAATGCAGTCTGATCGATCAGCTGTTCGATCAGATTACCAAGATGATGTCAGCAATAACTTCCAAAATATCTTTTAACGGTTATCTCTTTCAAATCGATGACATCAGCAAACGAATGAATATGCTAATCGATTCGACCAGCTGACATCAGCAAGTTCATGCAGTTTTTCATTGAAATTGTTCAATTTTAACACGAATTTGTTTGAATCTGATTATGAAACTTAGTAGGATTGTAAAATTTGAGATTCCGAACCGATTGATAGTAATTTTATCAAGTTTTATCCATTGAATCTGTTTTAATTTTGAGTTTTTCAAGTTTTATGATGAAAAAGATGAAGAACGGAGAGAAATATGAGAAAGATAGAGTAGATCTGCAAGTTTTCCGGTGAAAACTATATCAGAAACAAATTTCCGATGAAATTTGTTCTTCACAATGCAATCTTCGCTTGAATTCAGTTGAATCTCTCTTCAAATCTACAAGAATTTGACTGAAATCGATGAACTATGTCTTCTGGTATCTTCAATCAACATCCATAGCTCTGATACCACTTGTTGGTCCCTGGTTGATCGGGATCTTCCTGTTAATGAGAATGTCACACTATGATTGCTGTGCGGAATTCAGCAAATCATATACAGATACAGAAAGACATATGATTTCCATGTTCAACAGTCTGCAATTCAATTGAAATATATGACAAGATACAAGTTCCAGTTGATCACAGACTTCAGCTCTCTAGGTTACAGACAGATTCAAAAGTCCTAAATGAGCTGACAGAACTTCTATTTATAGGCAGGTCAGAATAAGCTAAGTGCTGTCCGATCGGTTAGGCTAACCGATCGGTTGGGCCACCCGATCGAACAGCTGTTCGATCGGTTAGGCTGTTCGATCGGCTAGGCCAGCCGATCGGCTTACAAAGCAGCACTTTTACAAAACAAACCCTGTATTCTGACGCCTTATACATTAAACTATACAACTTTAACAAAATAAAGACTTTAAGCTGACGGAAGCTACAGACGTTTATGTACTAACAGAAACCCGCGGGTATACCCGATACCCGATGGGTATTTACCCGCTAGAAATCCGACGGGTTTTGGGATGGGTTTGGGACAAGCTTATCTAATCGGGTTTGGGTTTGGGATTACCTAAACCCGACCCATTGCCATCCCTAGTGGAAACTCATCTTTAACATTCACATATTTTGTATTTAACACTCACAATTCGGTTCGTTCCAATGTCCGACAACAGAGGTTGAAAAGGAGCAAATGCGCCAGATACCTTATGCGTCAGTAGTCGGGAGTCTGATGTATGCTCAAGTTTGTACTGCCCAGATATCACTTATATTGCTGGAATGTTAGACCGTTATCAGACTAATCCTGGCCAAGATCACTGGAAAGCAGCTAAGAAAGTACTTCAATATCTGTAAGGGACGAAAGACTATAAACTGACTTATAGAAGAAGTGATCATTTAGAAGTGGTAGGCTATTCTGATTCTGACTTTGCCAAATGCAAAGATGACAAGAAATCAACTTCGGGCTATATCTTTATGTTAGCAGACGGACCTATTTCATGGAAGAGTCATAAACAACAGTTAACCACAACTTCCACAATGATGGCAGAATACATTGTTGTTTATAACGCAACCTGTCATGGAATGTTGCTTAGTAATCTAATTACTGGACTCAAAATCGTTAATTCCATTTCTAGACCATTGAAGCTTTCCTGTGATAACTCAGCTGCCCTTAGTTTCTCCAACAATAACAGTTCGACCGGAGTTGGTTTATATCTTGATGCAAAGTATTTGTTCGTACGTGAACGAGTTAAGGAAAATAATCTTTGTATTGATTATAGTAGTACTAAAAATATGCTTGCAGGTCCAATAACTGAAGGTCTCCCACCTAAAGTTTCGAAGAACATGCTTCGAATATAGGATTCACTAAAGACCTTATTAATAGCATATTGTACTTATGTTTTAATTAATAACATTTCCACAGTTTTGAGTTTGTATGTCTCTAACATATGTTCTGCCGGTATAATGACATATAGACAAATATAATACAAATCAAACATTAAGGGCTTATTGCATATTTTGATCATATAGACGAATAATGATTCAACAGTTGTATTCTCTGCTATGGTTTAAAGATAAAATGAGTGTTAACTCCTAATCAGGCTTATCTAATGCTCATGATAAATGATTACTCGGCTAAGTGGGAGAATGTAAATTAAATATATTAATAATGTGATATTTAATCTTGTAGCCATATAATCATTTAAATAATATATGATCAAAGTATATTATACCTACCTATTATATAATTAGTTGGTAATTGTTGATGGACCATATTATCCTTATTAACTAAATAAGTTTCCTTTTGGGTGTATATATAAGGAAGTAATTAGAGAGATCAAAGGTTACACAATGTCACACCCCCAACCGATGGCGGAAACATCAGGGCATGGCACTGAGCGAAACAGATTGTCCAGGATAATCCATAACAACTATTCTTTATAATATATTAAAGGTGTATGTCCCATATCACAAACATATAAAATAAAAACAGTTATTACAGACGATGTTCTCAAAGACAAATATCCATTCCGACAACTCAGATTTTATTTAGTTTGTTTCTAGACTCCTTCCTAGTCTTGATTCCGGCAATTAACAAGCAAAGCATCCTAAGCATTCAAACACCTGTCACATACGTTAAAATAGAGGTTAATACACATAGTGTAAAGGTGAGCATACAAGTTTGATAATAGTAATAGAGTTCGAAATCGTTTACGCATAACCAGCATGTAGCATGTACAAAGTGAAGGCAAATAGGTTATCGACAGAGAAATACGCACAGACGTGACTGCAAGTTGTAGAATGCGCAACACATATCCCCACTGGGACACGTGAAGTAAAGCCCTTAACAACCCCTGTCCACGACAGGTGCTGAGTCCAAACTATAGTACTATCGTTGCTAAGGTGTCAAGCAACAATCACTGTGTTAACATAACATACAAGCATTCATCGAATAACACGTAGCATGCAATAATGGTCAGCGTATAAATAGTGTTTGCGTTGTGTGTCGATTGTGATTTAGAATAAGTAACGTATGTAACACCCAAAAGTGCGTAAAGCAAAAAGGGTTCGAGTATACTCACAGATAGCGTTTAACAAGTAAACACTGTCTTGGATTGAAGGTAGCACTGAGAGATTAGCCTGAACAGTTAACGATAGCATAAACGATGAGCGACGCGTAAAACGGTGACAATAACTAAGTGTCGAGTGGCAACCCGATCGGATGGCCATTCGATTTGATTGACATTCGTTTGGTAAGGATGTGTTTGTGTATGATGGCTTCGAAGTTTTCGTTGTAGCATTTTGAAAACAGAGAAGTATCTCTACCCTTCATGTCGTCGATCGAATGGTCGTTCAATCGGTTGGCGATCCGATTGGCAGGACACTTAGTGAGAACAAGTTCACAGCAAGATTGTCACTCGATCGGATAGCAATCCGATCGATTGACAATCCGTTAGCTACTGATGATCTTTGAAAATTATGAAAATGATTAAGTGTCGAAGTTCCAAATGTCATATCATCGGATGGTCATTCGATCGGATGGTTATCCGATCGAGCGGCATTCCGTTCGACGTTCAGAGCTTTAAAAGTTTTGAATAAAAAGTGTAAGTGTGGAACCAAGTGCAAGCCGATCGGATAGTCGTTCGATCGGATGGCTATCCCATCGGGCGGTAATCCATCCCGACGAACCAAGTCGTCTTGAACTTGATTATTTTGAAAGATTTGTAGATTGATCGAGACAATGTGATAATGTGCTAAACAATAGAAACCCCATCTTGACCAAAGTGATCCGATCGAACAGGAATCACCCTAGTCTGATCAGTTAACTTGTTCAGGACGGTTGTTCATGTTTAACCGAAACCGGTAGTCTCTTGGATAGAAACCAGATCTCGAACCAACACGTCACTAAGAAGGAGTAGAAGATCAGCACGAGCTCCGATTCTATCGGTTTTGAGTGCATTGAGTGTAAAAGAGTTGAAAGAAAGTTGGAAAACCATCTTTCAATCCTTCTAACCATGATTATGTGTAGATATATGTGAAAACATTGTTTAATCTTATGGAAATCTTTCAGATCTGAGTTGTTCTTGGTGGAATGAGGCCAAGACTTGAAGTTCATAAGAACTCCATGATGACATCACCCTAGAACACCTCAAATCCGTTGATTTCACGGTTAAAAGTTAAGATTCAAAAGAGAAGATGATGAAGAAGTGTGTGTGGATCATAGAAGTACAAGATTTAGGTTGAAAACTTACAAGAATCGCGAGAAATCGAGAGTAAGAGTGCTTGAGTGCGGCTGGTCGAGTGGAGGAGCTGTCACATCACAAATGATGTGACAGGAGGGTATTTATAGGGTTTCTAAAAAGGGAAAGATGCAAGTGTCGAATAGGCCTTCAATCGGATGGCTACCCGATCGGATGGTCATCCGATCGGTTGGCCACTCGATCGAGTGGGCTTAGTGAGTTGAGTTTTGGCGTTCCATTTCGCGTGTAAAGCGTTGCGATACGTTTAAACGAGTGTTGATTGTGCGATGCGATAGATTTACCCATTAGTTACACAAATAACCTAACTACTATATCTAACATACAATCACTATAAATAACTTGCGTTTAGCGTTTGCGGTTAAGTTGCGATGCGATAGAGTTGCGATTGCGTTTTGATTAATCACCACAAACACAAAACATAAATAAACATGCACAAGTAACACATAAGTAACACACACACGTAAAACAATATACAGAGCCTATCAATTCAGGCGCGAATGCGATTGCGATTCGATTAGCGATAAACATGCGATAAATAACGATTAAACCTCGATCATTAATAGATACTCCACATAATGCAACTAAAGTGATAAAATAAAAGAGTCGATTATAAGTCAAAGAAGTCAAAACAGTAGTTGAGCATGGAGTGACAGATCGCAATCAGCAATCTTTTCTTCCTTTGACTTAAATCTTGACTTTGACTTTCGTAACACGGGGTGTTACAGCCTCCCCTACTTAAGGGAATTTTGTCCCGAAATTAGGCTTAAGCCGTAACAAACAACTGCGGGTACTTCGCCTTCATGTCACTTTCGAGTTCCCAGGTGAACTCTGTGCCTCGTTTGCCTTCCCAGCGAACCTTCACAATAGGAATGCGTGAGCGCCGGAGCTTCTTGGTCTCTCGATCCATGATCTCGGCAGGCTTCTCCACGAAGTGTAATGTTTCGTTCACTTGGAGATCCTTAAGAGGAACTTGTAAATCCTGCTCGGCTAGGCACTTTTTGAGGTTCAATACATGGAAAGTCGGGTGAACGTTGCTAAGTTCCTCCGGTAGTTTGAGTCTGTAGGCCATTTTTCCGATCCTTTCCAGAATCTTAAAGGGTCCAACATATCGAGGCGCGAGCTTTCCTTTCTTTCTGAATCTGACCACACCCTTCCAAGGTGATACCTTTAGGAGTACATGGTCGCCAACGTCAAATTCAAGGGGCTTGCGTCGTCTATCGGCGTAACTTTTCTGACAACTCCGAGCTTTCAGCAGATTGTCTTGAATTTGGAGGATTTTGTCAGTCGTTTCTTGCAGTAGCTCAGGACCGGTTAGCTACGCATCTCTGATCTCATGCCACACAATCGGCGGTCGACATTTTCTTCCGTACAATGCCTCAAATGGTGCCATTTGTATACTAGAATGATAACTGTATTGTACGAGAATTCGACTAAAGGTAAGTGAGTGTCCCAATTACCACCGAAATCTATGACACACGAGCGAAACATGTCTTCAAGAGTATGAATCGTTCTTTCAGTTTGACCGTCGGTTTGGGGATGGAAAGCGGTACTTAGATTAAGCGTTGTACCGAGACCAGATTGAAACGTTTCCCAAAGACGCAAGGTAAACCGACCATCGCGGTCAGAGATGATGTCACGAGGTGTACCGTGTCAACAGATAACTTTGTCTGTGTAGATTCGGGCTAATTTCTCTACCTTGTAGTCTTCTCGTATCGGCAAGAAATGAGCAGATTTAGTTAAGCGGTCAACGATAACCCAAATGCTATCGTGACCTAAGGTTGTACACGAGAGTTTCGTGATAAAGTCCATGGCTATGCTTTCCCATTTCCACATCGGGATCTCGGGTTGTACAAGCAAGCCGGATGGTCTTTGTTGTTCGGCCTTAACTTTCGAGCAAGTCAGACACTTCAAAACATAGATAGCGATATCCTTCTTCATTCCAGGCCACCAGTATCGTTAACGAAGGTCATGATACATCTTGTCGGCGCCAGGATGAATAGAATATCGAGACTTGTGGGCTTCATCCAATAGGATTTGTCGCAAGTTAGTACGTTTGGGAATCCAAATTCGGTCCAAATAATGGAATATCCCATTTGATTTATTCACCAACGGCTTGCCGTTATGATAAATCCTTTCCTTCTTCAAAGTGCGTTCGGTGAAACAGGCATGCTGAGCGTCACGGATGAGGGTTTCGAGATGATGCTGGGCGTGAACATTACGAACACTATGCAAATAGCTTCGTCTGCTGAGGGCGTCAGCAACAACATTTGCTTTACCAGGATGATAACGAATCTCACAGTCGTAATCGTTAAGAAGTTCTACCTATCGGCGTTGACGCATGTTTAGTTCTTTCTGGCTGAAGATATGTTGTAGGCTCCTATGGTCGGTGAAGACCGTACACTTGGTACCATAAAGGTAGTGTCGCCAAATCTTCAACGCAAAAATAACTTCACCTAGCTCGAGGTCGTGGGTTGTATAGTTCTTCTCGTGGATCTTGAGCTGACGAGATGCGTAAGCGATAACCTTGTCTCGTTGCATGAGAACACAACCAAGACCAAGGTTCGAGGCATCACAATAGACCATGAAGTCATCGTTTCTGTCGGGTAAAGCAAGAACGGGAGCATTGCAGAGCATATGCTTGAGTGTTTGAAAGGCAGTCTCTTGTTCAGTTCCCCAAACAAAAAGCTTGTCTTTATGCGTAAAAGAAGTAAGCGGGACAGCGATTTTCGAGAAGTCAACAATGAATCGACGGTAATAGCCCGCCAATCCGAGGAACGAACGAACATCAGACGGTGATTTTGGAGTACCCCAACTCTTAACAGCTTCAATCTTCGCGGGGTCGGCGTGAATACCTTGACTATTAACGATATGCCCGAGGAATTGAACCTCCTCTAGCCAAAATACGCACTTGGAGAACTTGGCATAGAGTCTATTCCCCTGAAGTAGCTCGAGAACCAAACGTAGATGCTTCGCATGTTCGGTTTTCAACTTCGAATAGATAAGGATATCATCGATAAACACGATGACGAAGCGGTCGAGAAATGGTTTGCACACACGTTTCATCAAATCCATGAAAACTGCAGGTGCATTGTGTCACACCCTGGCTTTGCGGAAGCGTGAGTTAATTTGGTGTGACTTCTTAATACCATAGCTTAATCACAACAAAGCTATATGAAAGTAAAACCATGCAGATCATCCATTGATTTGAGTTTTAAAATAAAAGTACCACAACATAGTTTTAAAATGTCGACACATGCAGCGATAATACAACATATCTAAATAAGATCTTGTTCAAAAGACACAACCACAAACATGAAATAAACGTAGTTTAAGAACTGTGACTCGTCCAGGTAAAAGCCACAACCCCTAAACTTGGATGACCTCATAACTCTTACGCAGCGTGAAAACGTAGCATACCGTGCCAGATCCTTAGTTCCCTGAAATACATGTAAGTTAGAAAAATCAACAAAAATGTTGAGCGAGTTCATGTGTAGTGAGTATATAAAACCTTTGTAAGTATAAAAAGCCCTGGTATGTAGCAAATAAGGAAATAAAGAGATCACCAATGGTTTGCAAGGCCATTGATATGTGTGAAGTGCAGTAGGAAGACTCAAACCTAGCAGATTTTTGCGTCGGGCACCAAGTCACCCCGAGGTCCGTACTGTTGGGCCTGGGGCTGGGCTCGCTACACCCAGATAAATCTACCGCTATTGTCCCTCGGTCCTACAATGAGGATTAATGGCCTCCAGTTCCCGCCTACCCACTCACATGATCTAAGTAGTAACCCTCCTTACGCTAACCATACCATGTGTAAAAGTACTCATAATCATAGTAACATGTATTTCACCCCCGCAGTTTAAAACTGAAAACAGTTAAGAGAAAAGGGGGAGATGAACTCACCGTAGTGCGTCTCTAACTAGAGATCTCCCAGTCAACCTGCTGTGCGACGACCTACACGTACTAACTTCTATTAGACGGACGGTCGTGCCTTAGCCTAAGGTTTAAGTTTTTGGGAAATAGTTAGACAACTATTTCGTGTTTTCGCTTCGTAATTATGTATTAGTTATATTCCTTCCCAAGGATGGGGGCTTTAATACATGTGCGTTTTCTTGTAATTCCAAAAATATATTATTAAGTCACACTTAAAATATATTTTAATTCTATCTCCAAAATATAAATATTTTTCCCAAAAATATTATATTTTATTCCATATAATTTTACCCAAAATAATACTTTTGTCAAAATATGCATGTAAGAGTATTTTTATGAAAATACGTAAGTTACATTTGAAGTTCGGGTGGTAATAATTACCGGTGTAACTTAAATATTTATTGTGAAGGCGTTGGTATTATTTTGGAATCATTAATATTCAGTATGTTCCAGTAATATCATTTTTACTCTAAAAATAATATTTATATAGTTCACAAAATAATCATAAAATTACACAAGTGTTACTATGAAAAATATATACTAAATATATATTCAACAAGTTTTATTTATGAAAATCCCACCTTCGACTCTTGGAAATTTTGTAATAAAAATAATGGCGAACTTTGTTTGGAAAACGAGTGAAAAATATATTCATAACAATTGTTGTAAAAATATTTCCAAGTGTTAGATTTCTGGAAAAATTTCGCCAGAGTTTCCTCTGTAACTGGAGGTGGCCACGCTTTCTAGTGTATCATTTTCTTTTAAAAATTCAATCAACAATTTTCCCAACATCATCAAGCAATATTCAAACATTAAACTAGTCAAAACAAATATAAATCGCAAACACATGAACTTATAGGTTGTGTAAAAGTATGTAGTAACTTCCCAATATATTTAGTAGATCTTTCTATCCTTAAAAATAAAATCGGTTTCTTGTATATCTTATTTTTAAAGAACATGGATCTTTACAACTTCTTAGTCAAAGGTTACAAAAATATTTCTTTGTTAAATCTATTGTTATGTAAGTGTTTACACACTTGCTTTTTCACTAAAAAGCTTGTAGTTTATGTAACATCCGGGTTTAAAACATGATTTGCATCTTACATTTGGTTCTTCGAAAATACCACTTGTAGATCTTTAGATCTACTAGTTTAGAACTCCATTTTACAAGAAAAATCACTTTTACACAAGTTCATGTTCATAAGTAGTAGAGTTCATCATCTAATCATTTTCACACTTAACATAACACTAGTTCATGTTTCATGAACATGACCTAGCCGGGTTAGATGACGATCCGAACTACTACTAGCATCAAACAACATGAAATAATCATAACAAAACAAGATTTATGAGTTTTACACTAATATTTACTCTTTAACCACCATGTTCATCATTTTCACAAGACTTTAAGTTTTGATCTCTAGTGTTCATGATTTTTATCCGATAAATCTCTTATTAACCACTTTAGACAAGATCAAGAGGGTGATTAGAAGCACATACAACTAGCTCAAGGCTAGGGAAGAAATCAAGCGAAAACAAGGTGGTTAATAGCGTCGTAGTGAGGTCCTTGTGATTCCGTAAGCACCGGGTCTTCTTGTATGAGATCCTTCACCTTTGTGTATGCTTGGAATTGCAAGATCAAAATTGAAAGTGGGTGGGTGTGTGGCTATGGTTTCGGCCGAGATATCAAAGAGAGGGGAGAGTAGTTTTTTTTGTTTAAGTGTTTGTAAGAATGAAAGGATTAACCTTCATGCCTTTTTATAACTCACCAATTACTATTACCCATTGTATATAATGCCTTGATGATATTAGACATCCATGAATAAAATATTCAAAAATAGGTGGGGTGTGTCCCCCATGGGACGATTTCGGTTATAAGGGGGGGGGGGGGTAAATGGGTTGGATTTGGACTAGATAGTTGGTATCTAGTTAGTTAGTTAGAGTTTAAACTCATTACTAGTATGTTATGTTGTGTAACGGGTGTTGGGGTATTCGGGGACCCTAACTGGCTCAGAAAAGGTAAAATAGTGTCATTGACAATATTTATATGTTCCGAGTAAAGTCCGGTTGTTCGGTTGGATACTGATCCGTTAAAGTGTCAAACAAAGCTTTAGAGTGTCTTTAATATTATTTTTTAGTGACACAATGAATTCCCGACACTTTGGAAAGTGTGTAGTATTATTTTCCCATGTTTTTACACTTTACTAGTTAGCTTAAATGCTAAATTTTGTGAATAAAGTGCAGGATTTTGTATTTAAATCATGTGTTAGGCACCTCCGGTCACTATAACTTTCACCTAGTGACTCAGCTCTACAATCCTCACCTCCCTACACTTCCTACTAGTGCAGTGATCTATTCCCGGCTCATACTGGCCTTAGAGACAGTGTCTGTCTGATGCTGGCTGTATCAGCATGTTTAATGGGTTATCCGTTCATTGTCCTACTGTGCTTTTGTGCATCAAGTTTGTCACTATAGCTTGTATGTAAATAATGGAGTGACAGTAAATAAAGTATGATGCATGGTTATATATATATCAGAAATCATGTAGAAGTTTATTCACAATTGTAAGCAAGCACAGTAATTAAGCATCAATTAAATATTAATTAATTTGTACGGATACCTGGTTTGGTGAGGGTTGTCACATTCTCCCCCCATTAGAAAAATTTCGTCCCGAAATTTTAAGTTCTGCTTCTAGTTGCAGGAGTCTTGGGAAATAAGTGGGGGTACTTTTCTTTCATTCGATCCTCACGTTCTCAGGTGTATTCAGGACCATGTCTTGCGTTCCATCGAACCTTGACGAGCTTGACACTGCTCCGGCGGGTTTTGTTCACCTTCCAATCTGTAACCTCATCGGGTTCTTCAACAAAATGGAGCGTGTCGTCAATATGAATCTCGTCGGCGGGAATGACAATAGTATCTTGCATTGGACTCTTCTTTAGATTTGATACATGAAATGTATCGTGAATACCATTCAGTTCGGCAGGTAAGTCCAGCTTGTACGCTACTAACCCAATTCTTTCCACAATTCTGAATGGACCAATATACCGCAGATTCAACTTTCCACGCTTCCCGAAGCGTGCCACACCCTTCCAGGGTGATACTTTCAACAAAACCATATCACCTACCTCAAACTCTAGAGGTTTCCTTCTTCGGTCCGCATAACATTTCTGACGATCGCGGGCCGCCTTTATGAGATCTCGGATCTGTGCAATCTTATCTGTGGTTTCCTGGACCACATTAGGATCAACCAATTGTTTATCACCTGCATCAGACCAACGAAGCGGTGATCTGCACTTGCGGCCATATAGAGCTTCAAATGGCGCGGCACCAATACTGGTGTGGTAGCTGTTGTTATATGAAAACTCGACCAATGGTAAATGCTTATCCCAGCTACCACCCAAATCCATAACACATGCTCTCAGCATATCCTCCAATGTCTGTATCGTTCGTTCGCTTTGTCCGTCGGTCTATGGGTGAAATGCAGTGGTCAGATTCAATTGCGAGCCAAAAGCTTCTTGGAAGGATTGCCAAATCCTTGATACAAACCTTCCGTCTCTATCGGAGATGATCGAGAGAGGCACTCCATGGCGTGTAACGATTTCTCTCATGTAAATTTCAGCCAACTTACTCGTGTTATCCTTCTCTCTGATAGGTAAGAAGTGCGTTGATTTCGTTAGCCGGTCCACTATTACCCAAATAGTGTCATGACCCTTTGGCGTTCTTGGCAACTTCGTTATAAAATCCATGGAAATTTGTTCCCATTTCCACTTTGGAATCTCCGGTTGTTGCAGAAGTCCCGAAGGCTTCTGGTATTCCGCTTTAACCTTGGCGCACGTCAAACATTTGTTCACATAAACAGCAACGTCGCCTTTCATCCTAGGCCACCAATAGTATTCTTTAAGGTCTTGGTACATCTTATCCGCTCCTGGATGGATATAGTACCGTGATTTGTGAGCTTCATCAAAAATAACCCTTCTTAAACCACCAAACAGAGGAACCCAAATCCTTTTCATGAAGCATAACATTCCTTCCTCGTTTGGCACTAATTGCTTCTCCATCCCACGGAGATATTCTTCTTCAATGTTTCTTTCTCTCAAAGCCTCTTCCTGCGCGGCACGAATGCGCAAGGAAAGATCTGTCTGAATAATCATCTCCAAAGCCCTAACCCTTATGGGCTTGATCCTCTCTTTTCGACTTAGGGCATCGGCGACCACATTCGCCTTCCCTGGATGGTACTTGATCTCACAGTCGTAATCGTTCAACAACTCAACCCATCGTCTCTATCTCATATTCAACTCCTTCTGGTCGAATATGTGCTGCAGACTCTTATGATCTGTGAAGATTGTACACTTTGTACCATATAAGTAGTGTCTCCAAATCTTCAATGCAAATATTACTGCGCCTAATTCCAAGTCATGCGTGGTATAGTTCTTTTCATGCACTTTCAATTGGCGGGATGCGTAAGCTATAACTTTCTGGCGTTGCATCAACACGCAACCCAGTCCTTGGCGCGAAGCGTCATATTATACCACGAAATCTTCTGTACCCTCTGGTAGTGCTAAGATTGGCGCATTGTAGAGCTTGTCTTTTAACAGCTGAAATGCTTCTTCCTGTTTGATTCCCTAATCAAACTTCTTATCTTTCTGCGTGAGGAGTGTCAGTGGTTGAGCGATTTTTGAAAAATCCTCAATGAACCTTCGATAATACCCAGCCAAACCCAAGAATTGTCGAATCTTGATTGGCGTCTTTGGGGTTTCCCAATTCTTGTTCGCCTCGATCTTTGTTGGATCCATATGAATCCCATCTCCGTTCACCACATGTCCAAGGAATTGGACTTCACGTAACCAAAACTCGCACTTCGAGAATTTGGCGTACAACTGTTCCTTTTTCAGCAACTCCAGAATGGCTCTTAAATGTTGTTCGTGTTCATTCTTCGTCTTTGAATAAATCAAAATGTCGTCGATAAACACAATCACGAACTTATCCAAGTATGGCTTGCAAACTCTGTTCATTAGGTCCATAAAAACAGCAGGTGCGTTCGTCAACCCAAACGGCATAACTAGGAAATCGTAGTGCCCATAACTAGTCCTAAAGGCTGTCTTTGGGATACTTTCCTCTTGTATCCTGATCGAAGATCGATCTTCGAGTAAAAGCTTGAACCTTGCAGTTGGTCAAATAGATCATCGATCCTTGGCAGAGGATATCTATTCTTGATAGTCAACTTATTCAACTCCCGGTAGTTGATACACATACGAAAGCTACTGTCCTTCTTCTTGACAAACAGGACCGGAGCTCCCCAAGGTGAGAAGCTTGGTCTGATGAATCCTTTGTCTAGCAACTCTTGAAGTTGTGTCGACAATTCCTGCATCTCTGACGGTGCAAGTCTATAAGGTGCCCTAACTACAGGCGCGACGCCTGGAACTAAGTCAATACGGAACTCCACTTGCCTCTGGGGTGGCAATCCTGGCAAGTCCTCTGGGAAGACTTCCGGATATTCCCTCACGACAGGGATGTCTTCGATCTTTGGTTCTGCAGCTTTCTTATCCACGATGTGTGCCAAGAAGGCAGCACATCCCTTTTGTAAACACTTTCAGGCTTTCAGGCAGCTGATGATTCTTAAAGGTGTATCGCGCTTTTCTCCATGAACCACAATCATTTCCCCATCTTCTGTTGGGATGCGAACGGCCTTTTCGTGACAAACGATCTCTGCCTTGTTACTCGATAACCAATCCATCCCTACTACCACGTCGAAGCTTCCCAACTTGACCGGTAGTAGATCCAAAGCAAAATCACGCTCTCCCAACTCGATTACACAACCTCTGACCACTTCATTGGCTTCTACTAACTTTCCATTCGCCAATTCGATTGAGTACGAGATATCTAATTTACTAGCGGTTAACCCAAGCATATTCTTAAACTCTAACGACACGAAGCTATAATCAGCACCAGTATCAAATAAAACGGATGCAAAGCATTGGTTTATAGGGAACGTACCAGTAACAACATTGGGATCCTGGCGCGCTTCCCTCGCTTCGATATTAAAGACTCTTCCTCGTGCTTGGTTTAATTCCGGGCAGTTTCTCTTAAAATGCCCAATGCGCCACAGTTGAAACAACCCATTCTTTGACCATTTCCTGCTCCATTACCAGCTTGTGCATTGTTGTTTCGGTTCGCATTACCAGCTTGATTCGCATCGTTGCCTCGGTTTCCATTTCCTCCATTATTTCCTTGTGCACGATTTCCATTACCTCCACGATTATTGTTTCTATTTCCAAAACCTCCTTGGCCTCCCTAGCCAGCATTAGCCCAGCAGCTATCCTTCAAATGTCCAGTTTTTCCACAAGCTTCGCATACTCTTGGCCCACACCGGCCAGAATGGTGACGCTGGCAGGTGTTACACTTGGGGTGTGTACCCATATACCCTTTTCCTCTCTTTCCAGCACCGGTTGTAGCTTGAACGGCGTGCTTGACTCTCCTTTCTTACCAACACCGCTTGTTCCTTGTTTGAAATTTGAGAACTTCCTTTTGTTCTCGCCAGATGACTCTACGTGAGTCTCCTTCTTCTTTGGCTCAAATTTGAAAACTTGTTTAAGCGGACGGCTTCCTCAGTAAGAGCTAAGCTCAGATCGATTGCCTCTGTGATTGTTGCAGGCTTTGAAGTAGTCACCATACTCATGATTTGAGGAGCTAAACCCCAAATGAAGCGCTCGATTCGCTTGAATTCCGGTGTAACCATATAAGGTACCACATGAGACAAGTCGTGAAACCTCTGAACATATTCCGCAATTTTCGGACCTTCCATCTTCAGATGCCAAAACTCAGTTTCCAACTTTTGAATTTCAGCGCGAGGGCAATACTTTCTTCGCATGAGCTCTTTCAGCTCATTCCAAGTCATCGCGTAAGCTGCGGCTTCACCAAGAGTCTGTACTTGTAAATTCCACCAGGACAGGGCTCCGTCCAAGAATAGCCTAGAAATGTAAGTAACTTGTTGGTCTGGAGCGCACTTGCTCATCCGGAGAACAGACTCTGTCTTTTCGGCCCATCGGACGAAAGCAACAGCACCTCCGGTGCCGTCAAAGTTTACAGGTTTGCAGTCTAGGAACTGCTTGTAGGTGCACCCTGCACATACGTTAGAATATACAAATGGTATTAGCAAACTTGCTAGAGATATCCAAATGTATCGTGGTATGTCTTAATGACTTAATATTACCATGAGGCGGATTGTTATTGCCATGGTTTTGGGAGATATTCCCACTGGTTTCCGCCTGCGAAGCAGCATATTGCGCAATGGCGGCAACAATGACTTGTTGGAGTTCTTCCTCGTTGGTAGGCATGCGTGTCTGACGTCTTGGTGGCATCTTCTAAAAGATGTGTTTACGTTGGTCAGTTCGTAATAAATAGAAGGATCATACGTATATAGTAACAATATCAACACATAACATCTCATGTTATAAACAAATCAAACACATAACATCTCATGTTATAGAACATAAACAATAAATCAAACATCACATATGATGAGAATACTGCGATTGCACTGTCATAAATCGAGACCACAATGTAAGGTTTACAAGTACACAACTGTATCATACAACATCCATGACTAAGGGCCACATCGCCCTAGTCCAAAACTATCAAATCAGTGTCAATACATCCAATATACATAGCAACAAAAGTCATAATCAAAATGCAGTCTCCCAAAAGTTGTGCAATCGCCGTCTTCTCAACAAAAGTCTACCCATGTCGTACAAAATGGCCCTAAGCTGATGGCGGTGGAGGAGGGGGAAATGAGAAAAGAGCAAACGGCGCATATGATGCCAATCCTCCTCCATAGCTCGATGAGAGCGTAACAAGTAAGCTATCTGCTGCTCAGGAGTCCAAAAGCGAGCGGCAGAATCTGGTGAAAGTGGACGTGGAGGATGAGATACTGCAGGTGGAGTCTGGCACTGGCACGGGAGTCGCTGAGCTCTCTCAAGCTCCTACACGCGACGGGTCAGCGCCTCCTGCTGTATCATGAAAGATCTGAGAATATCCTCTGTAGAGTAACCCATGTGATAAGGATGATAAGGATCAGATGGTGGCATGATGGGTGGCGAAGTCCAGAGAAAAGGCTCACTAGATGGAGCAAAGGATGGCACAGCAAACGGTGCAAAGGGGGAATCGCAGTATGATGAGAAATTTGTGGTACAAACTGATCTCCTCCAGTCATGAAAGGTATCTGACCAGATGGCTGACGGGATGAACCCTCCCCAGGACGTGGTGGGGGTATGTCCTGGAGAAATGTGATAGGCAAGTCGGTGCGGTGAGCATCTGTGGCATGGGTGGGAAACAATGGTGCATCAATAGGAACTGAAGCAGGTGTAACAGGTACCACGAAAGGCGGGTAGTCATCATCATCGTCTATCCACCCATTTCGGGTGTGCGCATATCGAGGATCAACATGGGTCGCGAAAGGTGCATGATCGGGCTGCACAGGCACGGAATCAGGAAGAGGGGCAACAACAGGATCAGCAGGAATGTCAGCAATGTAAGGGGCATCCATATGAGCATCAATAGCATGATCATCCTCCAACAGTGGAGCAACAATAGGATGATCATTGACAGGTACGTCATCAACCAAGGGAGCAACAGCTGGTGCATCGACATGATCAAGGTCATGCTCTAATGCGAGGACAGGAGCATCAACTGGCTCAGGGGCCACAACAGGCTC
Organism: Helianthus annuus; assembly: GCF_002127325.2. NCBI lineage: Eukaryota > Viridiplantae > Streptophyta > Magnoliopsida > Asterales > Asteraceae > Helianthus > Helianthus annuus. The sequence goes on along the minus strand of NC_035448.2, from coordinate 99,721,010 downwards.
CAGATCATCAAACTCCATCTCGAAATCAGCGGGATCAGCAAACATAGGGTCAACAGGGGCTACGGGATCCTCCATGGGCTGATCTAAATGAATAAACTCAATGTCATGATCGGGATCAAAGCCCGGTGGAAAAATAGGATCCGAATCGTCATCAATATCATGATCGAACGCAAAGCTAGGGGCAGGTGCAGGTGCAGCAGATGATGCCATACCAGGGTCTGTGTCATGCGAATGGTGCTGCACTCCCTGCACGTGTGATGGTGCAGATGCCACAGACTCAAAGGAGTCTGGGACTGGTGAATGAACGGGTGCCTCCTCAGCAGGAGAATCAACAAGAAGTAGGAGATCACCAGCAGCAATGTGGGCCTCGCCCTCAAAATCATCCTCGAGTGGGTCCTCATCAAACAAGTCGACGTCGTCGTCAGCGACTACGTCGAGGGGCATGTCAACCATAAGATAAGCTGCAAGAGGTACCGGAGTAGGGATCACCACGAGTGGCAAGTCCCCGGCGATAGGGCCATCAGCAGGCTCAGCAACGACATCGGGCAGCGCAAATGGCTGGAAATCATCATCGTCCATGCTGGTAGTATCTGAGGTATACACCTTGTGCTCTGATGAGACCATGTCGTCCGATACTATAGGCATGGGGTCTGTGGTGTCCGACTCTCCAGTGCCGGATGAGGGCATGGCGTCTGTAACATAAACATACATATGCACAAATAATCAATCATATAGTCAAATAAACATGTTAGTCATCAATAAGCAATCAAGGAATCTTCCTAGTCCCACTAGTCTAACCTCCTAGCCTCTCAGACTGAATCTCCTAGTCTCTCAGACTACCCTCCCAGTCTCTCAGACTGAACTTCCTAGTCCCACTAGATTAATCTCCCAGCCTCCCAGACTGACTCCCTAGTCCCACTAGACAAATCTCCCAGCCTCCCAGACTGACTCCCTAGTCCCACTAGACCACTCCCTCAGCCTCCCAGACTGAGCCTCCTAGTCCCACTAGACCATACCCTCAGCCTCTCAGACTGAGCCATAACTAACGAATAAAATGTGCTCAACTTTTGTTTGTAAAAAAAAAAACATTTTGTTCTCAGGATCTGGACTTAGTGGATGCAATGTAAAAATGTTTTCGTGAGAGCCCTAGTGATCATAGTCTAGACTCGAGAAGGAATCCTAGTTCGCTATGAACAAAGCTCTGATACCAAGCTGTCACACCCTGGCTTTGCGGAAGCGTGAGTAAATTTGGTGTGACTTCTTAATACCATAGCTTAATCACAACAAAGCTATATGAAAGTAAAACCATGCAGATCATCCATTGATTTAAGTTTTAAAATAAAAGTACCACAACATAGTTTTAAAATGTCGACACATGCAGCGATAATACAACATATCTAAATAAGACCTTGTTCAAAAGACACAACCACAAACATGAAATAAACGTAGTTTAAGAACTGTGACTCGTCCAGGTAAAAGCCACAACCCCTAAACTTGGATGACCTCATAACTCTTACGCAGCGTGAAAACGTAGCATACCGTGCCAGATCCTTAGTTCCCTGAAATACATGTAAGTTAGAAAAATCAACAAAAATGTTGAGCGAGTTCATGTGTAGTGAGTATATAAAACCTTTGTAAGTATAAAAAGCCCTGGTATGTAGCAAATAAGGAAATAAAGAGATCACCAATGGTTTGCAAGGCCATTGATATGTGTGAAGTGCAGTAGGAAGACTCAAACCTAGCAGATTTTTGCGTCGGGCACCAAGTCACCCCGAGGTCCGTACTGTTGGGCCTGGGGCTGGGCTCGCTACACCCAGATAAATCTACCGCTATTGTCCCTCGGTCCTACAATGAGGATTAATGGCCTCCAGTTCCCGCCTACCCACTCACATGATCTAAGTAGTAACCCTCCTTACGCTAACCATACCATGTGTAAAAGTACTCATAATCATAGTAACATGTATTTCACCCCCGCAGTTTAAAACTGAAAACAGTTAAGAGAAAAGGGGGAGATGAACTCACCGTAGTGCGTCTCTAACTAGAGATCTCCCAGTCAACCTGCTGTGCGACGACCTACACGTACTAACTTCTATTAGACGGACGGTCGTGCCTTAGCCTAAGGTTTAAGTTTTTGGGAAATAGTTAGACAACTATTTCGTGTTTTCGCTTCGTAATTATGTATTAGTTATATTCCTTCCCAAGGATGGGGGCTTTAATACATGTGCGTTTTCTTGTAATTCCAAAAATATATTATTAAGTCACACTTAAAATATATTTTAATTCTATCTCCAAAATATAAATATTTTTCCCAAAAATATTATATTTTATTCCATATAATTTTACCCAAAATAATACTTTTGTCAAAATATGCATGTAAGAGTATTTTTATGAAAATACGTAAGTTACATTTGAAGTTCGGGTGGTAATAATTACCGGTGTAACTTAAATATTTATTGTGAAGGTGTTGGTATTATTTTGGAATCGTTAATATTCAGTATGTTCCAGTAATATCATTTTTACTCTAAAAATAATATTTATATAGTTCACAAAATAATCATAAAATTACACAAGTGTTACTATGAAAAATATATACTAAATATATATTCAACAAGTTTTATTTATGAAAATCCCACCTCCGACTCTTGGAGATTTTGTAATAAAAATAATGGCGAACTTTGTTTGGAAAACGAGTTAAAAATATATTCATAACACTTGTTGTAAAAGTATTTCCAAGTGTTAGATTTCTGGAAAAATTTCGCCAGAGTTTCCTCTGTAACTGGAGGTGGCCACGCTTTCTAGCGTATCATTTTCTTTTAAAAATTCAATCAACAATTTTCCCAACATCATCAAGTAATATTCAAACATTAAACTAGTCAAAACAAATATAAATCGCAAACAAATGAACTTATAGGTTGTGTAAAAGTATGTAGTAACTTCCCAATATTTTTAGTAGATCTTTCTATCCTTAAAAATAAAATCGATTTCTTGTATATCTTATTTTTAAAGAAAATGCATCTTTACAACTTCTTGGTCAAAGGTTACAAAAATATTTCTTTGTTAAATCTCTTGTTACGTAAGTGTTTACACACTTGCTTTTTCACTAAAAAGCTTGTAGTTTATGTAAGATCCGGGTTTAAAACATGATTTGCATCTTACATTTGGTTCTTCGAAAATACCACTTGTAGATCTTTAGATCTACTAGTTTAGAACTCCATTTTACAAGAAAAATCACTTTTACACATGTTCATGTTCGTAAGTAGTAGAGTTCATCATCTAATCATTTTCACACTTAACATAACACTAGTTCATGTTTCATGAACATGACGCCGGGTTAGATGACGATCCGAACTACTACTAGCATCAAACAACATGAAATAATCATAACAAAACAAGATTTATGAGTTTTACACTAATATTTACTCTTTAACCACCATGTTCATCATTTTCACAAGACTTTAAATTTTGATCTCTAGTGTTCATGATTTTTATCCAATAAATCTCTTATTAACCACTTTAGACAAGATCAAGAGGGTGATTAGAAGCACTTACAACTAGCTCAAGGCTAGGGAAGAAATCAAGCGAAAACAAGGTGGTTAATAGCGTCGTAGTGAGGTCCTTGTGATTCCGTAAGCACCGGGTCTTCTTGTATGAGATCCTTCACCTTTGTGTATGCTTGGAATTGCAAGATCAAAATTGAAAGTGGGTGGGTGTGTGGCTATGGTTTCGGCCGAGATATCAAAGAGAGGGGAGAGTAGTTTTCTTTTGTTTAAGTGTTTGTGAGAATGAAAGGATTAACCTTCATGCCTTCATATATCTCACCAACTACTATTACCCATTGTATATAATGTCTTGATGATATTAGACATCTATGAATAAAATATTCAAAAATAGGTGGGGTGTGTCCCCCATGGGACGATTTCGGTTATGGGGGGGGGGGGGGGTAAATGGGTTGGATTTGGACTAGATAGTTGGTATCTAGTTAGTTAGTTAGAGTTTAAACTCATTACTAGTATGTTATGTTGTGTAACGGGTGTTAGGGTATTCGGGGACCCTAACTGGCTCAGAAAAGGTAAAATAGTGTCATTGACAATATTTCTATGTTCCGGGTAAAGTCCGGTTGTTCGGTTGGATACTGATCCGTTAAAGTGTCAAACAAAGCTTTAGAGTGTCTTTAATATTAATTTTTAGTGACACAATGAATTCCCGACACTTTGGAAAGTGTCTAGTATTATTTTCCCATGTTTTTACACTTTACTAGTTAGCTTAAATGCTGAATTTTGTGAATAAAGTACAAGATTTTGTATTTAAATCATGTGTTAGGCACCTCCGGTCACTATAACTTTCACCTAGTGACTCAGCTCTACAATCCTCACCTCCCTACACTTCCTACTAGTGCAGTGATCTATTCCCGGCTCATACTGGCCTTAGAGACAGTGTCTGTCTGATGCTGGCTATATCAGCATGTTTAATGGGTTATCCGTTCATTGTGCTACTGTGCTTTTGTGCATCAAGTTTGTCACTATAGCTTGTATGTAAATAATGGAGTGACTGTAAATAAAGTATGATGCCTGGTTATATATATATCAGAAATCATGTAGCAGTTTATTCACAACTGTAAGCAAGCATAGTAATTAAGCATCAATTAAATATTAATTAATTTGTACGGATACCTGGTCTGGTGAGGGTTGTCACACATTGGTTAAACCAAAGGGCATCACGACGAATTCATAATGACCATTGCGGGTTCAAAAGGTGGTTTTCGGAATATCTGCTTCCTGAATGCGTAACTGGTGATAACCAGAGCGTAAATCGATCTTCGAAAAACATGAAGCGCCTTGCAATTGATCAAACAAACCATCGATTCGGGGCAGGGGATAACGATTCTTGATTGTCAGCTTATTCAACTCCCTATAGTCGATGCACATCCGGAACGACCCATCCTTCTTTTTTGACAAAAAGGACTGGTGCGCCCCAAGGAGAGGTGCTAGGGCGAATGAAGACTTTGTCAAGTAATTCCTGGAGTTGACTAGAGAGTTCACGCATTTCGGACGGAGCGAGGCGATAAGGAGATTTAGCAACAGGGTTGGCTCCAGGAATGAGGTCGATACGAAAATCAATATCACGACTCGGGGGTAAACCAGGTAGATCATCAGGAAACACAAGAGGAAAATCACGAACTACAGGCACCTTATCGATTGCCTTAACTTCCTTTTTCTCCGCTGCTACTACATGAGCCAAGAAAGCTTGGTATTCCTTGCGGAGATACTTGCTAGCTTGGATACACGACATGAGTTGGAGTTTCTTCGACGCGACTTCACCGTAGACACACAATAGATCACCATTGGCGAGCGAGAAGCAAATCGTCTTATCGAAACAAACAACTTCAGCATGATTTTCACGAAGAAAATCCATGCCTACTATGACGTCAAAACTACCGAGCTGAATCGGAATAAGGTCGATAGGAAAGATGTGATTGTTGAGTTCGAGAGTACAATCACGAAGAACAGAATTGATAGTGACGGTTCTGCCGGTGGCAACTTCAACATCGAATGACGAAGGGAGATGGGCGCGCTTACGATTAAGGAGCTTTTCGAATTCTAACGACACAAAACAGTTATCGGCTCAAGTATCAAATAAACACGAAGCATAAATACCATTCACAAGGAACGTACCATTGACCACGTTATCGGCTTGAGCTTGGCGGACATTGATGTTGAAAGTACGTCCGTGTGCTGCTTGTTGCTGCTACTGCTGCTGTTGTTGTTGGGGCTGCTGCTGTTGTGGCTCTTGCTTAACCACTCGATTCGGGCACATATTTGCGAAGTGGTTAGGATCACCACACGCAAAGCAAGCTCTAGCATGGATCGCGGGTGCGGGAGCCGCTTGTTGGCCTTGAGGAGCGGGAAGTAGAGCCTATTGAGCAGGAGCTTGACCATGAGCTGAAGCTGGAGCTTGACGTGGACCAGTACGGCAATTGGCGGTGAAATGGTCGTACATGTTGCAATGCACGCAGTATCTGCAGGCGATTCCCACTGGGTGGTGATAGGTACATGTTGGTAGGAATAGCAATGGGCCGGGCTTGGGCCGGGTATTGGTAATCCCAGGCCCGTACCCGGTTGTAATTCTTTGTCCCATACCCGGCCTGTTACCCGTCGGGTATATTTCGGGTAATTACGCGTTGGGTATCGGGCATACCCGCGGGTATCGGGTATACCCGTTAATTTCTTAAAAATACCCGTTGGGACAAATGTGCAATTTTTACTTTGATGTTTATATAATTTACTATTTTAATGACTATAACAAATGAAAATATGATTAACAACTTATATATCTTATTCAGACCACATATTTTAATGACTAAACTAAATTAAAACGATTACTTAGTTAAGTAATTATATCAGTACCACCTAATTGCATAAAACATCCACTTAATAAAGGGTGATAGCTTCCATATCCAATATACATGCTCAAAAATAAGTTATATGTTCACTAAACACTTGCCATATACATATCCATATATGACTATAGAGAAGGTAATAAGTACGTGTACTAAGTTTATATATATGGAAATCTATAATATGATACTTTCGGGTATTATTCGGGTAAATGGGTCGGGTATCGGGCGGGTATCACCAAATCCCATACCCGTACCCATACCCAAATTTTTTCTATTTTTAAGCCCGTACCCCCATACCCATTGGGCTTGGGGCATACCTGGCCCGTATGTTTCGGGTTTCGGGTATACCCGTCGGGCTTTGGCTTTTTTGCCATCCCTACATGTTGGGCAAGCAGGGTGAGGACCAGTGTATGCATGCTTGGCCGGCGGTGCATAGGTTACTAGTGCTGCAGCTTGGCGGTGTTGAGGCTGCGGCTGAGCGGGTACAGCTTGAAGCTGGGCGGCAGCGGTGACAGCGCAATTCTTGCTACTGTTGTTGTTGTTCTTCCTCTTGCGACGAGAGGACTTTGAAGACTGCGGAGCGGCGGCGGTTTCAGCGGTTGCAGCAATGGTAGCTTGATGCAGATTCTTAGAGGCTTTATCCCAATAACCAGCCTAGACTCGCTTGTCGTTTATCTCAGCAGCGAGTAGAAAAGTTTCCTCGATGGTTGACGTCTTTGCAGCTTGAACGAAATAAGCCACACAATCCGGAAGAGCATGGATATACTTTTTGATGGTGATTTCGGGCGTAGACACTTGCCCAGGGCAGATTATGCTGAGCTGCTTGAAGCGAGCAGTCAGGCCAGCGTTGTCGCCATCCTTCTGCTTATGATGCCAGAACTCGTCCTCCAACTTTTGGAGCTCGTGGGGAGGGCAGAACTCTTTCACCATCAAGTCCTTCAACTCGTCCCACGTCAATCCATAAGCTGCATCATTTCCTCGTTTGTTTCTCTCGGCCGTCCACCAGTCTAAAGCGCGGGACTGGAAGATGCCGGTGGCATTAACAGTTCAAAGATTTTCAGGATAGTTGCTTTGACGCGGGGTGAATTCAATCGAATCGAACCATTGAAACATGGCCGTAGGACCATCTTCTCCAGTAAATTCTTTCGGACCGCAAGCTTTGAACTGCTTGAAGCTAAAAGTAGCTTTTGGCGAATCTGTTCGGGACTCTTCAGACGACTTGCTAGCGTTTTCATTCAACTCACTAACAATTTGCGGGATAACTTTCGCAATCTGCTTAGCGACCAAAGAGGCGATGCGTTTGTCATCGTGATTGCGGCGAGCTGATCGGGAGTGAAATGATCCAAATGACGACATTGTCTGCAACAGACAGCGCCATAGGATTTAAAACGCTATATAATCGAGTCTCACCTCACACGTACTACTACTAAAGCGCAGAAACACATCAACCATATAACACATAATCACATAAGCACATAATCACAGAACACATAAGCACGTAGGAGCACGTAAGGCACAGAAACACATAAGGCAGTTGACGTGTGCGCGTATATACATATTTTCACAATGAATTTTACACACGATTTGGTTTTAAATTTATAAAAATGATTTATACTTCAACATTAAAACACACACAAAAGGGCAAGTGTACCTCGTCATATATGTAGTAAAATATCGGTAAGAACCAAGTGTCGATCCAAGGATGTGGGCGGAGGAATAATACTAAACTTTTTTCATTAAATTACCGGTAGAAAGATAGGTGAGTGATTTGTTTAAACTAAAAATAAGATTAAAACAATAACTTTCATAAACATAGTAGACTCCAAATAAGAAAATAAATATATAGCCTTACTTTATGGACAACCAAAGTATGTGAACTAAGTCGGTTTTGTCACTTAAAACACTTGGTCAATTCTCCATTTTCAAGACAATTAGTATCCCTTTCGGGAATCCTAACATGACAATTCTTTGGAAAGCTAAAACGATAAACACACTTTAACCACCTAAAATTGTTCTTTAATGCTCAAATGACAAATGTCTATGAAAATCCCCTAAAGAAAAGTTAGTCATCGGTTAGGAGTTTTCTAACTTCACTTAATCATGGAAAGTGGCACCGATAAACACAATGCAACCACCGAGACAAGCATAAACTAAATTAAATCACAAAAGTTCATTTTACAAATCTTGAACATAAATTCACCAAGCAAGCAATTTTGGCCTAAACTACTAACGAAGCTAACAATTTATGTCAAGAATTCATAACAACACCATTTAACCCGTTAAGGTCCTTCCGTGAGGGAAAGCCTTCTTGATTAACAATAATTATCCCTTATTAAACCACTAACCATTTCTAGTATCATGGTGTAAACATACTAAACAAGTTAAACAAGTTCAAAGTCTACTAATACATGATTAATTAAGCTTCTTTTTACAAATATCTCAACTAACCACATACTAATCATCCAAGATAATTAACTATAATCAAGAATTCAACATCAATAAACAAGGTTGCAAACTAATCATCAAGGATTAACATAGAAAATGCTTCTAAGTGTCATTACAAACATAATTAACATACTAATAATTATTATTAAGCAAGGGATGTTAGTGTTTTTGCCCTTAGGCTTACAATAATACATAATCATCAACCTAAATGCTTGAAACATGAACAAAAACATGGAAAGATTCAAGAATCAAACCATAAACAAGCACAAGATTGAGAATCCGGATAGTAACGGAGCTAATCGACACAATGGGGCTTGAGTCCAGGTGAAAGTAAGAGCCTCCGGAGCCTGATAATTCGCCTGATGAGCTCCCAAACGTCCAGAATGTCGAACTGATTGCTGCCTTCTGTTTTTTTATAACTTTTTCAGATCGCACGGTCGTGCGATTAAAGTGCACGACCGTTCAGTTTAAGTTACTGTTCACCATACCGTGTGACATCAGCAAGTCTTGGCCGGTTTTCGAATTGGCACGGGCGTGCCATGGGTTGCACGAGCGTGCATCTCCAAGGTAATGATGGCACGACCAGCTGCACAGGCAGTGCATTGCCGGGCTGGGGCTTGGTGTCAGATCGGCACGGGGGTTCCTCCTGTCGCACGGTCGTGCGTTCCCGAGATGGCTTGCATGCTGGATCGCACTGGCTGTGCATTGCCGGGATGAGCCCTGCTGTCGGATCCGCACGGGGTGCCACCAGACGCACGACCGTGCAACTCGCCCAGATCAAATTTTTCCACAGAATCTTCAGAGCTTAGCCGTTTCGCCCAGAAAATCCTCGTTTTCATCATCTTCTTGTTCGGCACGCTGTTTTAGGCCTGTAAACAAAATAAAGCCGATTAAGTATCCGATTCTTGGTTTTACGACCAAAAACGCATAAAATGGGGGTAAAATGGGGGAATAACACATATGTAATTTGGTGAATATCAGCAGTTAGAATACAGAAACCATACGGCCCACTATATTTTGCACGTATTCACATATCATTCGAAGTTCGCGCGAGTTCGAGAATAGCGATTGCGATTAGCGGGTACATAACATAGCGAGTAGTATAGCATAATCATAAGCGAGTAACATAACATGCGAGCATCCACAAGTAGTAACGATTTGTTAGCGTAGTGTAGTGAGCGTTGTGTGATCGGCGGAAGCAAAAGGCGTTAGATCAAAACTAATAGTACCTCAAAATGCTAACAAATAAGCATAAAACCAAATAAAACACATAAAATTCCACATAAAATCGACAAATATCAGAGTCGGCAGTTGCAGGCTCAAAGTCGAAAGACGTAAAATCAGCGATTGCGAGCTTGAAATCGAAGATAGATTGCTTGATAGACATTGACTGCCCAAAGTGATTCGACTATTCTCAAGGACTCTGAGTATACGTTTTGGCCTAATGGACTGTGCTCTATCACCGACATACGGCGAACGTGTAGGATCGGTTTCGACACCTTACGATTGCGTAACGAACGTTCGACGTGCGGAATCCGTGAACGTGCGTGACCGAACACACAATAACGTACACTAATCGGTGATTCTATTTATGATGTGACGAATACAAGCTCCGTGAATCACGTTTTGCCACTTTCTCTCTCTAGTTTCTCTCTCTAAGCACCTAGCTCTCCAAGCTCTAATGTGGCAAAAGTTCTAAATCTAAACCCTAAGGCTCCTATTTATAGGCACAAGATTATAAGGGATTTCCCCTTATTTACAATAATGCCACCTTGCCTATTGCTTACAAATTACAATATAAAGCCTATTTTACTTCTATTTCAGCTACGGTTCCGATTGACGAAGGCGATAGACATTCTGCACTAACAGACTCCCCCTTGGATATTGCCGCAGTCAATCTGTAGTCAAACTCGTAGCAACTTGACTTTCTCTCTCTCTCTCTGAGTCTTCTTGAAAGTTTGACGGTTTCAGCAACCATAGACTCCCTCTTTATCAAACAGAATCCCCGTGGATCTATTTACGAGCTTCCGTTGCTCCCCCTCTCGCTTAGACTCTTTTTCTTCAGGCTCCCCCTTTCGTCAAGCTTCCGTGCTTTTGGGATCGACACCTGGATTTCCAGATACAAGCTCTTCCAGGAACGATACCTGGCTCCTTACACGCTTCCGTTTGCATTGAGCTTGTCTTCAGACTCCCCCTTAGACTCAGCTGTCGGGATCGTAGTCTGGCTTTCATCGTTTCACAAGTTCAGGATCAATTCCTGGCTTTGTTCTGCATCTGCTCAGGATTTGAAACCTGGTTAACCTGCACATCCTCTACCTCAACATAAGTTTTACAAATTTATGACATTTAGATTTAAGAAACTTACTGGTAGAAATCATTAACTCATCAATCTGTATAGTTACATCAAGTTCAAATGAATGACCTTGATTAACTAAGCACACAACCTTTTAAACATTTGTATATGACATTCAAAGTTTTCAACATATTCTCCCAAACCTGTTCATCATGTTTAGCACTCGAATTTTGAATATCAGCTCTTCAACATCAGCTGTTGAAAATCTTTTTGACTTTTCAAAAATTTTATGCTAAACACTCACAAAATCTTTTTGGATTTTTGTTTTTGAATGAAATGCAGTAAACAAATATATACAGATAATATTTTTGTGAGATGAGACAAATCACTAGCACCGTTAAGCTTTAATCATTTTAAGTTCTAAACGATTCACGTAGATTGACGATATGGTTATCCTCTTAAATTTTCACACAATTTTCAATCTATTCAGGATACGATTTAGATGTTTTAGGAACTTAGCTCAATTCATGTGTCCCACCTCTTGAATATACTCCCGTATCCAGAATCTCAATATTCAGTCTTACAGGTGAGTATACTACAATGATATCTGTACATAATTTAGGGGTTAAATGCGAGAACTGAGGGATCTCAGGTCGATACTTCCGTATGCGCAGAGAGATATCAGTTTTCGACTTTGCAGTGTGTCCCCTTTAGAGGATCTTTTAGGTACAATAGATGATTATCAATTTTATTGTCTAATCAACTGAGGGCTATAATGCTATGTTTCAAGCATTTCAGGCAAAGCATTATCCAAGGACTAGGTCAGAACTTCCGTTCAGCAGAAGTCCCGGAATAATGCCCCAGACATCATTGAGTATAAAAACCTAGTATATCAGGAGACCTTTCAAACGAGATTTCAGTGAGACCGTTTATCACATTTGACATTACATTTCTTTAGCGTGCTGTGATAGTCCACTGATGTACTATCATTTCCTCTTTTATCAACAAAACTCATTTTTGCTTTTTCAATGTTTTTTTGGAATTTTCAAATTTTCTAATTTTTTTAAAAATTTTTCTCCCCCTAAAATCAAAATATGTTTCAATTTTGATTTTCAAGGAAAATTTGAAAACTGTACAAATAAAATGACAAACTGATATCGAATCACTTCAATTCGCCATTCATTTGACATAAACAATCAGAACTCCCCCTGACAACAAACTATTTTCCCATTTAGATTTCAAAACACTTAAGTTTGTTTTAATCAAAATGGTTTTTCCGGAAAATTAGTTTTGTGTGTCATTTCACAAATTCGGGGTTCTTTCATCACATTGTTTTCCTTTAATCACTTGACAGATTTAACAATTTCAATTTTAAATCGCAAACATCACTTGTAGAAAATCAAGTACAAATTAATGTCCCTGATTTACCACAGGTAAGACGAAAAATCACCAGAGTGAAATTTCTCAAGAAATATGCCGATACATGTTCCACGCTTACCAACCTGGGAACTCCGGCAAGTCAGGGTTTTTTATTTGGAAAGATTCACCCAAGCCTGACCAGCCTTGGGTGTTTTTGACAATTTTACCTCAAAACTTGGCTCTTCTGGTTTTGACGAACCAGAATCATTGCCTGAACGTGGCTTGTCTGACTTTGATTTGTCAGATTCATCGCCGACATGTGGCTCCTTTGTTTCCGAAGAAACAGGGTCATTGCCACCAAATTTTACCTTCTTCTTTATCTCCTCTTTTGTCCTCAGATTTGCATCTGACGAATTCGGTTTACTTGACTTTGTTGTCGAGTGAAGCGATTCATCAGTACTCTTATTCGATCTGTCCGGTTAACCCGAGGACAAGATTCTTTCCAAATACTCTCGTGCTTTCTTCCTTTTCTTCCTCAGTTTGTCTTTTTGCCCCTGAGAAAGCTTTACTTTTGTTTCCTGAACTTTAGGTTCTTGAACTTTCTGTGCTTTAGCTTTCTGTTCTGAAACTTTCAGTTCCTTGGGCTTGACATTTACAGGTTTCTTTGCCATTCTTTGAGATTCAACCCTTGATCTTCCCGTTGATCTCCTCGGGCAGTCTCTGGCAATGTGACATCGGATTTGACAATTATAGCACCTTCTTGTTTCAAAATTTCGGCTTTGGCAGTTAACAGCAATGTGTCCTTGATAGCCACAAGAGTAACACACTCTGTTATCATACCTCTTCTCTCTTTCATATCGTATACCATTTTCATACCACACACTTAAATCATAGCATTGAGTTGCCTTGTGGTAGTCATTTCTCTTCTTGTATCCTTGATTTGGCATTTGAGCACTGTGGTCAAACCTGCACCACTTATTACCAACATTTTGTAAGTTTTCATTTTTAAATTTTTGTGATTTTTTATTGTGATTGGATGATTGATCTGATGAGCTTTTATTTTCTTTTTGAAAATTTTTCGATTTTTTATCTTTTTGTTTCTGTTCCACACTCTTCTTTACAGGTTTTTGCGTTGAGCATTCACCTTTCTCAGTAGAATGTAAAACAGTATTTTTAAACATTTCATTTAATTTCAAAAATGTTTTTCTTTTTTCTTCTTTTTCTTTTTCATCATCAGATTTGTCATCACAATCTTCAATTTTGACCTTGTCAAAATTTGTGACCTTGTCACTTATTGGAACAGAATTGATTGGTTTTGGACATGAAAACTTCAAACTATCCGATGAAGTCACAAAACCTTTCAATTTCTTTTCAAGTTCCTCAATCTTATTTCTTGAATTTTCAGCTTCATTTTCAAGCTGAGATATTCTTTCAAGATGAGACTTGATAGATTTTTCATTTTCAATTTTAACATTTTCAAGCACAGATTTTTCATTTTCCAAAACTTTTAATTGTTCTTGAAATCTTGTTTCATTTTCTTTCAAATTCTTGTTCTCAATTTTTATCCAGAAATCTTCATTTTCTGAAGATTTTCTTTTGCATTCAAAGTCTTTTTCTTTTTCTTTCAAAATTTTGTTTTCAGATGTTAAACTGTTCAAATCGTTTAACAGTTTATCATTCTCAGATTTCAGCTTTTCACAGTTCAAGCGTAACTCCAGAATCTGTTCATCATCGATTTCTTTGCTATCATCAGCACACTCTTTATCAGTTTTATGTGCTTCAGTTTCGACTTTTCCTAAGGCTTCCTTTTTCAAGTCTTCAACTATCTTTTTCATCCTTTCTTCTGTTCTCTTCTTCAATTCTACCACCTTCGGTAGACTAGCTAAACAAACTTCTCTTATCTTTTTCTCTAAATTCGGCAAATACTCTTTGTCTGATAACCTTCGTGTGTTGAAAGTAGCTTCTCTTGGAAGCAAATTTATTACTGCTTCAAAATTCACCTTTGATGGATCAATAACTGGATTCTCCCATGGATCCATGTAACATTCCAAAACGTCATTCCATCTTTCGGCTTTCTTGGCTTCTTTGAATGGTTCATTTAATTTTCCAATTTCCCATCTTGCATAGTCTGCTTTCCACCATCTATCATGATCAACATTAGCCATGTCCTTATATTCGTGAATTACCTTGTAAATTGCCTCGTGTCACCTGCAAACCAACAATCAAACAATCAGTTTAAACTGAACTGAATATGTAACAGTATGTTGATGAAACCAATCTAAGACTCGTTGTCGAAGATTCGCGGAGTTGTTTCAATGTTGATGACGTGAGATCACGAATGAACCTGAACAAAAACAATTCACAAGATACGGGCTAAAGATGAATTGGGCCTTCACTGATTGAGCTGTTGTCTTAAAGCACTGTTATATCACATGATTAGGCCACCCAACTTATTCCAATATTATATGGGCTTTAACACAGATTTGATCAAGTAAAATGATTTATCAATTTGACCAAACACCCACTAGACCGACAATTCAAGTGACAAACACAAAACACCATGATGTAGCCGACAACTTTAATTTTTTTAACAAAAATTGTTTTGTGATTGGACCGATTTTTTTGTGTCTTCACGTGATGTATTAAATCCTCAATCACTTTTAATTGGCCCTCACTTGATTGTGGCCGACAACTATCTTTTTCACATGCATCAAATTATCATTATTTAACTTCTATTGGACCTAAAATGTATAGTAACACATGATTGGACCACCAAAAATAAACTTTGAATTGTTTGTTAAAATGTCTATCTGATTCAATTAATATCACGTGATGCCAAGGTTTTCGTGATTCAGTCTATGATTTTGAAAACCGTGCTCTTAGTATGGACACACCCACAGTTTACCAATTTTAATTTTCAACTCATTGATATTATCAATTACTAACTGATGTATCCCTAACAAAATGTCCGACAATATCAATTATCTAAAAACATATGATTGGACCGTTTGAGCGAAACCACATTTTTACACCTATGAGCGGATCTATGGAACAAGTTATGTCACAAAAGCGAACCACTATCCTGATATAAGAGCGAACCAATTGTTGAACACAAAAGCGAATCTAATGAGCGAACCACTAATGTTTATTCAAACTAACCCCAATGAGCGAATCTCCTCTACCAATAAGCGAATCTAATGATCTTATGAGCGAACCTGACTTTTTGACCGAATAAGCGAACCTGTGTTGAAACTTGGAGCGAATCCGTCAAATAAACGAACCTAAACTTGTCAAATAAGCGAACCTGCTCAAATTTGACACGAATTCGAACCTAAAAACTGCGATTTCTCCTAAACGGCTAGGAGATTTGAACCGAAACTTGGTAGGGTTGTAGATCAGGTATATTCGCACAATATATCCAAAATTCAGACGAATCGGACCGTGAAAACCTGTTCAATTTGACGAATTTCAGTGAAAAACGTGAAAAATAGGTAGAAGATGAAGAAATAGATGTAATCGGATCTGAATCGGCTGAAATCTGGTACGAATCAATGCGTTTGATCGTGCAATCGAGCTCCTAGCTCTGATACCACTTGTAGGATCGGTTTCGACACCTTACGATTGCGTAACGAACGTTCGACGTGCGGAATCCGTGAACGTGCGTGACCGAACACACAATAACGTACAATAATCGGTGATTCTATTTATGATGTGACGAATACAAGCTCCGTGAATCACGTTTTGCCACTTTCTGTCTCTAGTTTCTCTCTCTAAGCACCTAGCTCTCCAAGCTCTAATGTGGCAAAAGTTCTAAATCTAAACCCTAAGGCTCCTATTTATAGGCACAAGATTATAAGGGATTTCCCCTTATTTACAATAATGCCACCTTGCCTATTGCTTACAAATTACAATATAAAGCCTATTTTACTTCTATTTCAGCTACGGTTCCGATTGACGAAGGCGATAGACATTCTGCACTAACAGAACGGCATGCGTCCTTTTGGTTATATACGCAACTCGAGTCGTTGGAATCCATCGAGACTTTAGTGAGAGTTTTGAAAAACCAAATTAAAGAACGGAACAAGTCATCAAGGTTCGGGTTTCCCCTAACTCAGCGACTACATTCCTGTCTGTGTGATTGAATCACGAGTTTGGGAGAGGAATCTGCGCCGAAGTGCGGATTTCACTCCTGATTCAACGCAAATCCTCATGTTTATATTAAAAATACGGGTCGAACAGGCGATTTAATCGAGAGTTTGCGGTTTTCACACCTAATCTCGATCTAATCACTCGTTCATTTTCGAAAATAGTGCAGTGCGATTACCTTAGGAAAGGTAGTGTGATAGCATAGTGTGAGTGCGAGTCGATCGAGAAATAGCAATAGGCTCGTACGGAACCCCTAACGGGTTCGCACCAAGTGGTCTGTCGGTACTTAGTCTATAGACTAGGTCATTTCTAAGACATCGACCCGGACTAGGTCGAGTCTTGCCTAATTCCCTATAGTTATGGTTCTGATACCAATCTGTCACACCCCCAACCGATGGCGGAAACATCGGGGCATGGCACTGAGCGAAACGGATTGTCCAGGAGAATCCATAACAACTATTCGTTATAATATATTAAAGGTTTATGTCCCATACCACAAACATATAAAATAAAAACAGTTATCACAGACGATGTTCTCAAAGACAAATATCCATTCCGACAACTCAGATTTTATTTAGTTTGTTTCTAGACTCCATCCTAGTCTTGATTCCAGCAATTAACAAGCAAAGCATCCTAAGCATTCAAACACCTGTCACATACGTTAAAATAGAGGTCAATACACATAGTGTAAAGGTGAGCATACAAGTTTGATAATAGTAATAGAGTTCGAAATCGTTTACGCATAACCAGCATGTAGCATGTACAAAGTGAAGGCAAATAGGATATCGACAGAGAAATATGCACAGACGTGACTGCAAGTTGTAGAATGCGCAACACATATCCCCACTAGGACACGTGAAGTAAAGCCATTAACAACCCCTGTCCACGACAGGTGCTGAGTCCAAACTATAGTACTATCGTTGCTAAGGTGTCAGGCAACAATCACTGTGTTAACATAACATACAAGCATTCATCGAATAACACGTAGCATGCAATAATGGTCAGCGTATAAATAGTGTTTGCGTTGTGTGTCGATTGTGATTTAGAATAAGTAACGTATCTAACACCCAAAAGTGCGTAAAGCAAAAAGGGTTCGAGTATACTCACAGATAGCGTTTAACAAGTAAACACTGTCTTGGATTGAAAGGAGAGCTGAGAGATTAGCCTGAACAGTTAACGATAGCATAAACGATAAGCGACGCGTAAAACGATGAAAACGACTAAGTGTCGAGTGGCAACCCGATCGGATGGCTATCCAATCGGTTGACCATTCGATCGGATGTCAATCCGTTCGGATGGTCATCCGATCGGATGGCCATTCGATTGGATTGACATTCATTTGGTAAGGATGTGTTTGTGTATGATGGCTTTGAAGTTTTCGTTGTAGCATTTTGAAAATAGAGAAGTATCTCTACCCTTCAGGTCGTCGATCGAACGGTCGTTCGATCGGTTGGCGATCCGATTGGCAGGACACTTAGTGAGAACAAGTTCACAGCAGGATTGTCACTCGATCGGATAGCAATCCGACCGATTGACAATTCGTTAGCTACTGATGATCTTTGAAAATTATGAAAATGATTAAGTGTCGAAGTTCCAAATGTCATATCATCGGATGGTCATTCGATCGGATGGTTATCCGATCGAGCGGCATTCCGTTCGACGTTCAGAGCTTTGAAAGTTTTGAATAAAAAGTGTAAGTGTGGAACCAAGTGCAAGCCGATCGGATAGTCGTTCGATCGGATGGCTATCTGTCGGGCGGCAATCCATCCCAACGAACCAAGTCGTCTTGAACTTGATTATTTTGAAAAATTTGTAGATTGATCGAGACAGTGTGATAACGTGCTAAACAATAGAAACCCCATCTTGACCCAAGTGATCCGATCGAACAGGAATCACCCTAGTCCGATCAGTTAACTTGTTCAGGACGGTTGTTCATGTTTAACCCAAAATCGCTAGTCTCTTGGATAGAAACCAGATCTCGAACCAACAAGTCACTAAGAAGGAGTAGAAGATCAGCACGAGCTCTGATTCTATCGGTTTTGAGTGCATTGAGTGTAAAAGAGTTGAAAGAAAGTTGGAAAACCATCTTTCAATCCTTTTAACCATGATTATGTGTAGATCTATATGAAAACATTGTTTAATCTTATGGAAATCTTTCAGATCTGAGTTGTTCTTGGTGGAATGAGGCCAAGACTTGAAGTTCATAAGAACTCCATGATGACATCACCCTAGAACACCTCAAATCCGTTGATTTCACGGTTAAAAGTTAAGATTCAAAAGAGAAAATGATGAAGAAGTGTGTGTGGATCATAGAAGTACAGGATTTAGATTGAAAACTTACAAGAATCGCGAGAAATCGAGAGAAAGAGTGCTTGAGTGCGGCTGGTCAAGTAGAGGAGCTGTCACATCACAAATGATGTGACACGAGGGTATTTATAGGGTTTCCAAAAAGGGAAAGATGCAAATGTCGAATAGGCCTTGAATCGAATGGCTACCCGATCGGATGGTCATCCGATCGGTTGGCCATTCGATCGGTTGGCCACTCGATCGAGTAGGCTTAGTGAGTTGAGTTTTGGCGTTCCGTTTCGCGTGTAAAGCTTTGCGATACGTTTTAACGAGTGTTGATTGTGCGATGCGATAGATTTACCCATTAGTTACACAAATAACCTAACTACTATATCTAACATACAATCACTATAAATAACTTGGGTTTAGCGTTTGCGATTAAGTTGTGATGCGATAGAGTTGCGATTGCGTTTTGATTAATCACCACAAACATAAACATAAATAAACATGCACAAGTAACACATAAGTAACACACACACGTAAAACAATATACAGAGCCTATCAATCCAGGCGCGAATGCGATTGCGATGCGATTAGCGATAAAGCGATAAACATGCGATAAATAGCGATTAAACCTCGATCATTAATAGATACTCCACATAATACAACTAAAGCGATAAAATAAAAGAGTCGATTACAAGTCAAAGAAGTCAAAACAGTAGTTGAGCAAGGAGTGGCAGATCGCAATTAGCAATCTTTTCTTCCTTTGACTTAAATCTTGACTTTGACTTTGACTTTCGTAATACGGGGTGTTACACACAACTTGGACTACCATAACATCGTAAAAATTCATCCATCTCTATCTCTTTCTCCATACGAAATCTTAACCCCAGATTTCGGTACTACCATCAAGAATTTACACTTTAAGGAGCAACCAGATCAAGCTGACATCTATGTCAAACTCTATGACTGCGTCCCTGACTGTCTGCTGGCCTGTCTGTTGTTACAAATATTTCTATATGTTTTTCAGTATATTTATACAGAATTGATAACAACATACACATGAAAAATAATCTGAATCAACAAACCAAATGTTTGGGAGAATCTTGATCCTAAGCAACGACATGGATGTCATTCAACTAAGCTCCATATTAAGTCGTTAACCAACTGAGATACTCTCATATTGGAACAAATGTCATGTAACTCTTAGTAATTTTTATATTATTTTTTGTATTTTTAACACCACTTTCTTTTGACGAATTTGAAGCTACACGAACTAGTGATGGAATTTGAACATTATTATTATTTATACTTTTTCTTGGGGGGGGGGGTGGATAATATATGCTTAATTAGGGCTTTTGGATTCAAAGGGACCCATCCAAATAGAGATAAGTCGACTAATACTTTGTGTGTATCCTGATGTGGTGAATTTCGTCAGTAGCCAATTTAGAGGATTCGTTGACCGTTAAAAAAATAACTGGCTTCCTCACTGTATGTATTTGATACATGGTGAATGGTACCTATAACATCATATAGCTCATAAGGGATAATATACCACAATTAGGGGTGTTTACAGTTTGATTTAACTAGTTTTGATAAAACGGAACCGCTAATTAAAAGTTTTAGAAAATGGTTGAAACCAGTTCTTAAGATAAATTTTAATATCCTTTTAAATAAAATTTAAATATGATAAGGGTGGAGCGAGTGGTCAATCACTGGTGAGTGTTTAAGTTATTTTTAGACAATAATATCATGCCATGTTAAGTTCCCACTCCACTCCCCATTTTGCAATCAATCACTCATAATGGTCAAACACATAGAGAGTGATAAAGAATTTAAAAAAGATGTGATTGGTTGAAAGGGGTTGGGGCCCACCATTCACTCTCTCTCTCCCACCTTTCTCTTCTTCACCAAATCGGTGGGTAGTCACCGCCCACATCACCTCTCTCCTACTCCCCCATCACCACTCAATCACTGACAATAGTTCCACAATCGGTAAACCCCCCTCCCCGCTCCACTCACCGAGACCACTCCCTCCACCCTAATGATGGTCTAGTTTGACATATATGATGTCTTCAATTTTCGCACTTAGGAACCTCTCGTGATGGCAATTGCAACAGACCTAGATTAGAGGGTTCGATCTCGTATTTAAGTACTCTTACAAATGTTATGATATTAGAACAAATCCCTTCAAACTAGGAATTATTCAATATCAAAGACATGAATATTAATTACACTTTTGATTTAAACACCCCTATTCAAACTAGGAATTCTTCAATGTCAAAGACATGAATATTACACTTATAATTTAAACACCCCTAAAATTATCTAACTAATGATTGGGGATACCAAAAGAAAGTGAAATCCTACCGGCTTCGAGCCTAATTTGGGGATTTAGCACTTCATTTTAGGCCATTGACATTTTTTTTGAGATGAGAGCAAGAGGATGGATGAACTTTGATATAAAAAATGTTAAAGAGTAAAAGAATATTAAGAATTTATAGTTAAAGAGTAAAAGAATATTGTGAATTTGTGTATCATGTAGGTGTTTTTTTTTTGACTTTTTATTTTTATTTTTGTAGAAAGTTTTAAAAATAAATAAGTTGAAAGCAATATGAAAGAAGATGGTACATAAATAACATAATAGTGACCGAAAAGATAATTTTCTCCAAAGTATAACAATGTGATCAACATATAAAATGTAATAATGAACTAGATCAATTACTAAAGTGATTTAGTTGTATTTTACTTTTACACATAAATTTGAGTCTTCACATCTTTACACAAGTAATTAACCTTCATACAATGACATTTGTTTAAGTTTCTATCGTCATCTATGAACAAGTCGGATCCTAGATGCAGAACTACAAGATAAGAAGGCAGATCTCTTCTTCTACATAAGAAAAAAGATTATTGCATAGTGACATCTTATCGTTATACTTACACCTTTTTTTAACAAGATAAGAAGGCAGATCTCTTCTTCTACATAAGAAAAGAAAGTATCGCAGAATGACATCTTATCATTATACTAACATCATTTTTAACAGATGGCGTTTAATAAAAAAAATTAGGACAAATTGATCTAATTTTTAAGTCAAGGGGTTATTAGTGTACATGTTTGTTAGTGAGTTGGATCCAATTTTATTATTTCAACGTGACTACATAAAGTATTTCGTCTTCAAGTTGAGTTATCACATTTTATGCTTATTTTGTACTCCACGAAAAGATGGTTGTACCTAAAAGGAAGGTGAATTTGCTAAGATACCCCTTCACGAAAGTTTTGTTTCACCTAAGTCCCTTCTTATTATCAATGTCAAGCCTACACGATATGCGTCTCCATTTTATATATATTTTGTGAATTGTAATACGAATCATTAAAACCTATAAATTAGCAACAACTTTGAGCTTGAGTTAGTTGTACCCTTAGTTTTGAGTGTTTTCCAAAAAAAAAAAAAAAGTAATATGTGGTTGTGTTTTATTAAATATTAAATTAAACAAAAAGGTCAAAATAATATTAAATATTAAATTAAACAAAAATAATGTAACATGAATTTGCATAACGTTTAATCATACCAAAATGTCATCATAAGATTTATTTTTTAGTAAATGCTATATTTATATACTATTAATTTGTAACACACTTAGGCATTATGTTCTTGTACATTGTGTTTAAAAGGTGTCCTATGTTAAATTACGTTGTACACTTAGTTTAGGTTCTTCTAAATAATAGATAATAGGATATTAATTTGTAACATGCTTAGGTTTCACTTTCTTGTACATTGTGTTTAGAAGGTGTTCTATGTTAAAGTATGTTGTAAACTTAGTTTAGGTTCTTGTAAATAATAGATAATAGGATATATGTAATTTGAAATGTATAAGATTTTCAGGCTATAGAGGTTGTACATTGTGCATTGTATCTTATTTACCATCTATGTAGGTTTTATGCTTTTTATTGGATGATTTAGGCGGTGGATGATGACACATGTTAAAACAAGGTTTACAAGCACTAAACGGTTTTATGGTGTTCTGATGGTAGTGCTAAAAAGGTGAATGACCTCTAGTAGCGGATTGGATTGCATGTGACTGACCAAATCACTAGATAATGCTGAATGTTGTGCGTCTGTGTAAGCTACATCGCCAGTGAATATCATCAGCACTTGATTGTTGTATAATGTATAATTGAGTTTACATAAAAGTTTTACTTCTTTTGTGTTTCGCTGAGCTGATAACGATCGAATCATGTCCCGCGGGGTAAACCGTAAAATACTAGCTGATAACGATCGAATCCTAACGTTTGAGGTAAAATACGAGCCAATAACAATTGAATCCCGCGCCGCAGCGTATGAGGTAAAATATAAGTCTATAACGATCAAATCCCGGATCACATAACAATTGAATCCCGCGCCGCAACGCGTGAGATAAAATACAAGCCCATAATGATTCGATCCCATTAAGATTGAATCCGGTGCTGCAACGCGTGAGGTAAAATACAAGCCCATAGGGATTGAATCCCGCGCCGCAACCCGTGAGGTAAAATACAAGCCCATAACATTAACGATATAATGATTGAATCCCGTGCTGCAACATATGAGGTAAAATACAAGCCTAAAAGGATTGAATTCCGCGCCACAACGCGTGCGGTAGAATACAAGCCCATAACAATCAAATCCCGCGACGCAACGCGCGCGGTGTCAAATACTAGTTCTAAATAAAAGAGAATCATATAACATGCTTGTAAGATTCAAAGCAAGCATATCTTTGACTTGTTATGATAGTTGAACTGCGCTTGAGAGATCTATTTTTCAGGGGGATGTTACTTTAAAGTACATCCAATAAGAAATGAAACCA
Source organism: Helianthus annuus (assembly GCF_002127325.2). Taxonomy (NCBI): domain Eukaryota; kingdom Viridiplantae; phylum Streptophyta; class Magnoliopsida; order Asterales; family Asteraceae; genus Helianthus; species Helianthus annuus. The sequence goes on along the minus strand of NC_035448.2, from coordinate 99,697,236 downwards.
GCGATTGGATAATCAACGAATTGGATCCGCCGACTTTTGATTTTGTATTGTGTATAGAGCAAGCTGCCAAAATGACTTTTGGTCATTTTTCCAAATCTCAAAGCTTTTGAATTTAAGTCGTTGTGTTTTCAATTTGTTAGAGTAAAATGCACGGATAGTCCATGTTGTTTTGCAAAATAACACCTATAGTCGTCAACTTTTGGAAATTACACCGGTGCTCCCTGTGGTTTGACAGTTTGTTACTCGGATAGTCCCTAGAGTGGATGAGGGTTAGTTTTCTCCGTTTAGTGGATGTGAAATGACAAATTTACCCTTCATCTTCTCCACTCTATAAAAACAAAACAACCCCACCCCACCCCACCCCAACCCCACCCACCCCCACCTTTCTCTCTGTTTTCCCCCACTGTTGGTGCATATTTGTGACCACAGCTTAGATTTGGTCTTTGGATATCTTGTAATTAGTTAAACGATAAACGGTTAGCGGGTTTAGCTTTGTATTAGTGAAATAATAGAGTTTGGGCTAAACAAAACCCACATTGGGTTATGGGGGTCGAATTGGGCTTACACCAATTCGCAGTCCATGAGGTTTAACCTAGCCCAAGTAGCAAACCTTGTGTTATATAAACAAGGTTAGGCTTTAGGGTTTAGGTTAATCAGCCAAAAACAGAGTTTGTGAGAATTTCGTGAGAGCAATTAGGGCTTGGATGAAATTTGAGAGAGTTAGGGTTTTGATTGATTGTAATTCTTGTGATTGATAATCAATAGAAACCCGGTTTGATTGTGAATTGCTGATTTCTGTTCCTACACGTTTTCTGCTATATTCTGATCAAGAGGATTCCGTACTCTTGATTGGATTGACAATTCTGTTAAAGATCCATACGAATCAAGGGGACCTACAATTGGTATCAGAGCATTAGGCTCTTGAAGGCTCGGTTCAGAATTGTTGGCTGCTGATACAGGAAGATTTCGAAATTTTTGAAACCTGAAAAAAGTAGGGTTTCGAAGTTTTTGTTGGTTTGATACAGATTTTTGAATTTTTTTGGCTGTTTTGATCTTCTGCATTGTTTGTTTGCTGTTTTGCAGGTTTTAGAGATAGTTCTGGTTGATTGTTTTGAAGAATTTTGGCTGAAAGACTTGAAGATTCGAAGACTGTTATTCGTGTTCTTCGTGGTTTTCCATCAGTTCTTCATATTTTTCAAAAATATTTTGCTGATTAGGCTGTCTGATTTTGCAGATTTGTGTTGGAGAGAATCTGGAAAATCTCAGAAGTTTCGAAAAGATTGAATTTCCAAGTTTATAGGCGATTTTAATTAATTTCACAGTCTGGACCTGCGAAATTAACTGATCAGCGAATTTATCGGCGAAATTAAATCCAAAGGCGACTTTGGTAACCGTATAATTTTCCACAGCGAAATTATCACGGTTTCAGCGACTTTACCAGTCGTCGTAATAGCGAAATTAAGCAGCGAATTTGGCAGCAAAATTGATCAGCGAAATTACCTAACTGACCAGGGAAATTACCTTAACTGACCAGGGAAATAAACCAGCGAAATTACATTAACTGAGCAGCGAACTTTGCAGCATAATTAACAGCAAAATTAAGGGGTGGAATTTCAGTTGCCAAGCATCGATAAAATTTCACGGTTTTGCAAATAGAAATTGATCCACAGCTCGTTTGACAAAACCGTCTACACCGATAAATTCCTTGCATTTTTAGTACAAAAAAAGACTGGAAAATCCCGAATTCGGTTTTCGACATTATATATCATTGGATTCGTCTTTTCGAGGCGATTCTAACGGTGTAATTTGGTAACCACTGTTTTCGGAGATATTTTGTACGGTTTTACCAGTCTGTTGCGTTAAAATGTCGAACATGACGAATTTGAATGCTCCTAAGATGATGAAGGTGGAGAATTATCTTGCATGGAAGGATAAGTTCTAATCCTTCATTGAATCTCATGATGCACGCATGTGGATTTGTATTGTAGATGGGTACACAAACCCAACACACAATTATGAGGGCAGACCACGTAGAACAGACTATGTGAACATGCAAGAGGATGATAAAAAGATGTATGAGGCTGAAAAGAGAGCCTTGGCTGTAATAAAGATGTCCTTACCTGATAGCATTAAGCATACCTTCAAAAAGTACACAAATTCAAAGGATATGTGGGATGCATTAGAAAAGAGGTATCAAGGAAATGAAGATGTCAAAAGGAATAAAGTTGTGATCTCTACAGCACGAGAAGGTTCAAATGATTGTAGTGTTCATTTGGAAGATAATGAGAGTGCCACTCAGGCATTCATGGCAGAGATAGTGCCAGTTGATGAGGCTGAAACTACTGTGAATGATGCTGAAGCTAAAGTGGAGAATGCTGAAGCAAAAGTGGATGCTGAAGTAGAGAAAGAGAGTGAAGCTGAACAGGTTATTGCTGATCAAACTACAGAAGTTCATGAGGAAGAGGTACAATCTAATTCTGTGTGTTTAAAATGTCGTGAACTACAGGGTGAGGTTGACAGGTTGTCCACACAAAATCAAAGTCTGGTAAATGAGATGTCTAACATAAAAGAATCAAATTTTTTTTGCTAAAAGAAATGAGTCTCTATACTTGAAGAAAATAAAAGGTTATGAAAGTGAAATTGAAGCTGTAACCTGCAAATTAAATGAAAAACTTCAAGTAATAGATTTAGCTCATGACATGATGGCTGAGAAAACAAAAGAGATTTCTGAAAAATGCAGAGAGTTGTCAGATGCACAACTCAAAATTGTTGAACTTGAAAAGAAATTAAATCAATTCAGAGATTCGTCTTTTGTAATGAAACACATGATGGGTGGGTTAAAGAAGAGTAATGACAAGACCAGTGTGGGCTTCCAGGGCTTTAATGAAGTCCCACCTCCTCTTAGTCATGACTATTCATTCCTACCTGATGAGGATGAGCTAACAAAGTTTATGTCAACAGCACCAAGTAGTTCCACATCAAGACAAGGTGATGAGTCTGAGAGTGATGATGCTAAGAAGGATAATAACAGCAAACCTGTTTTGAAAAAGAAAACTTCACATCCTAAGAATAAAAATTCAACTTTTGTTAAAAAGATTAATTTTGTTCAAGGAAGTGACATGAAAAATGAAACAGCTGTTATTGAAAACGAATCTAGTGTAGAGTTTGCTAAAAACAAAAACAAAGAAACTTCTGAAATTAAGCAAACTGAACCAAATCCTTCTAAGGCATCTTCATCAAAACCTGATTATAGTTCAAAGGCTTCAGATAAGAAGTCTTCGAAAAAGAGATCGTGCTTCAAATGTCACACCAAGGGACATGTAGCTAGCTGCTGTCCTAACAAAAAGAATGAAGCACAAGTTAGTGAGAGGAAGAGAGATAAGTCACCAGAGAAGAGTGGTGATAAAAAGGAGAGAGAGTCCAACTCTCCAAAGAAGTCAGCGCCTAAGCAACCAGAGAATGTTGCTGTTGGTGTAGATAAGGCTGAAAAAGGAAACCCACAAGTTCCTCGTTTTCAAAGAAATCAACCAAGATTTCAGCCTAGATCTCCACCAGGCAGATATGAGAGACCTAGAAGCAGTTCACCTAGAATGAACAATTATAATTCAAATAATTTCAGAAGTCAAGGTCAATATCAAAATCGATACCAGAATAATGGTGGTCGAACTTTTTATAACAATGGCTTTAGAAATTATAACAATCAAGCTTCTTGGAATCAAAATTCAAGATATCAAAATCAAAATTTTCAAAGGTCAAATAGTCCAAACACTTATAGGAACCCTCAGGACCGTAGACCTAGTGGAAATCAATATCAAATTCCATCAACAGGTTTGAGATCCAAGACTCCAGTTAGGAGTAATGGATATTGGATGGATGTTCCAGTAGTTGGTGAATTTAGACGACCCAAGACTATCAAGGCTTGGGTCCCCCAATCTAACTAATTTCTTAGTTGGTGTGTGCAGGAGCTGCGAAGGAGGATTATCAACTTATGGTATGTTTATAGTGGCTGCTCTAGGCACATGACAGGGGATGTGAGATTGTTGACAGAGTTTGAAAATTATGATGATAGACATGTGAATATTAATTGCTTTAAAATGAAGTTCAAAGTGCTGAAAAGAGACAAGTTGAACTTCATAGAGCTGACACACAAGATAACCTGGCAGATCTTTATACTAAAGCATTTGACAGGGCTCGCTTTGAACATTTAGTCGAACTCAACGGGATGAGGAATCCTGAATAACTGGTTTTTCATAAGAATTTTGTAAATAGTTTACTGCTTTCTTAAAAATCAAAAATACAAAAACATTACAAAAAATCAAAAACATAAAAAAATAGAAAATCAAAATTGAGTTATCACTGTGTGAAAAAGAAGAAATGATAGTACATCAGCAAGTTAGACTGTCACACTCAAACTAAATTAAATTGCTTAAGTGGCTTCATCATATGATGTACCAGTAGGCAAAAAGCATGAAATAATCAACTTACCAATGTGATATAAACCTAAACGAACTGAATATGAGTGGGGAACATATTAGTGGTGTATGGTTTAATGACCTTAATTCTTGCGTTGATAGATTGCCAAAATCTGAGGTTTTGGGTCTTTATACTGTTATTTCATCTGGGGATATCAGGGTTGTCCTTCTGCTGCATCCAGATACATGCTGACCTAGGCACAACCAGGATATCTTAAAAGAGCAAAAAATGCCAAATCCCATAAATGAAGAAGCTCTCCTAGAGAGTCATTCAAAAAGTGCAAAATGCATAAATCATACCAAAAAATGGTATTTGTCTTAGCCCTCGTTAGATATTTTGGTCTCTTTGCTGTACGGAAGTACTGACCTGATCATCAATTATCTAAACGTTGAACAATAAAACGGATGAATTCAGTATACTCACCTACTACGATGAATCTTTATGCATACCTTGATCGCGGGGGTATATCCTGAAGTGGGACACACTAGTATATCAGTAAAAATAAAATTATCTTAACGTATCATACGGTAATGGTACTTGAAATGTTCATGCATTTTGTTTAAGTGGACAAGCATACTGGTAATCGTCTTGGACTGCTTTTCACGAAAAATTAAATAAAGAATTATCTAATAGTGTGAAAACAGTTTGATTGTGCTGATATGATCTTCTTACCAGTGATTCTCACAAAAATAGAGTGTTTATTGCTTTTGTATTTACTTGCTTTCAGAAAATATAAAAATCCAAAAATAGTGTCATTTTCTATTTAAAATTCTTAACGTACGGAAAACTGTTATTCTTGGAGGAATTGTTACTGATAGGGGGAGACGGTGTTAGAAAGTGAGTTCAAAATTTTAAATCATGCAGGTTCTTGGGTGTTGAGCAAAAAGTTTTGCGTGTTGGTGATAAGTTGAAAATGCTTAATCTGTGATACAATTTAAGTATCTCTTGAAAAATAATAATTTATTTAACTTTGTTGAAAAATTCTTATGGTTTCTCGAGATGTTTGTTTTATAGTATACAGATTGAAGCAGTATGTTGCTGAGAAGTTGCTGTGAAGATGAGAGTTTGATTGGATGCATGGTAGAACCTCCTTTCTACATTGCAGACAAAGTGAAGAGTTTGAAGATTGCTTTGCAAATACTAAACTGGAGTTTACTCAAGTGCTAACATTTTGAAGTTTTGGTGATTGGATGCATCAGCTTAGGGGGAGTCTGTTGCTAACAGAAGCTATTGAAGCTGAAGCTATCCAAAGACCAAAGACAGTGCAAGATTACATGAAGATTGCAAGATGACTAAAGACAAAGTTATTTTATGAAGCTATTGTCAATGGGGAGTTTGTTGGTGCATATTTGTGACAACAGCTTAGATTTGGTCTTTGGATATCTTGTAATTAGTTAAATGATAAACGGTTAGCGGGTTTAGCTTTGTATTAGTGAAATAATAGAGTTTGGGCTAAACAAAACCCACATTGGGTTATGGGGGGCGAATTGGGCTTACACCAATTCGCAGTCCATGAGGTTTAACCTAGCCCAAGTAGCAAACCTTGTGTTATATAAACAAGGTTAGGCTTTAGGGTTTAGGTTAATCAGCCAAAAACAGAGTTTGTGAGAATTTCGTGAGAGCAATTAGGGCTTGGACGAAATTTGAGAGAGTTAGGGTTTTGTTGATTGTAATTCTTGTGATTGATAATCAATAGAAACCCGGTTTGATTGTGAATTGCTGATTTCTGTTCCTACACGTTTTCTGCTATATTCTGATCAAGAGGATTCCGCACTCTTGATTGGATTGACAATTCTGTTAAAGATCTATACGAATCAAGGGGACCTACACCCACCATTAACCATTAACCACCAACCACCACCCACCACCCACCTCCCACCCACACACAAGTAACCACCTTCACCGTCTTCAATCTGAACAGAACCACCTTCACCACCTCTTCATCTTCATGTTCTCATTTTAACACCCACTCACAATTCTTCTGCCACATTGTTCAACATAAATGGAAAGACTAATATAAACCAATTGTATTCTATCAATAACAGCAATCTAAAAATATCGAAGACCTATACAATCACTAGTACTACAATCATACGAACAGGGGGCAATAGTGTAACTTTTGAAAGATGTTAGTTAGAGCTGATTTCAGGCTGTTAGGGTTTGTGTATAAAGAGGTAACGGCTAGTTGCAATTTGTGACAACTCGTATTTCAGAACCTATCTTTGTGCTTAATGTAATGTATGTGAACTTTGTGTGATTATCTGATATGTTGGTTTAATGAATGTTTATGAGATAAATGTTACATGTTATGTGAATGTGTGTGATGTTTATATATAATGTAATCACACAACTCCAACCCGATCGAACAAGCCCTTTGGGCCACACTCCTTGCACTCGAACCAAGGGTAGCCCATGATGCACTCCCTTTACACACATAACCGTGAGGAGAGGGTATACATGTATACCCCTCATTATTTGCAAATCACACATAACACACACATCAAACCCTAGTTCTCTTCTCCTCTCTCTCTCGAAGCCAACGACCACCCTCTCTTTCTCTCGAAGCTTTCTTGTTCGGATCATCCTTGTTTCACCTACTAACCGGTTAGTGTTTTATGATTATTGTTTCGTTAGATAGTGATGTGATCTATATGTAATACATGGTGATTTAGGGATGACATGTGTTGAATGGTAATATAAATTGATGTGGTTTAGGGATCATGAAATCGGCTCATATGTGTAACATGTTTTGAATTATTTAGAGTTGATGATTATGTGTTGATGATCTAGAACCGAATGAATGATAACCGGCTATGACATGTTCCTATTCGAATGAATTGTGGGGATTGTTATGTTAGTATGCATGCTAGTGAATCAAGAACATGAGCCATGTTAATATGTTAAGTGTTATGATTACTGTTTATGTTGATAAATTATTAGGGTTCATATGAATTCAATGTTGAATGATATTTTGATCGATTAAGGCATGATTGGAAACTGTTGATGTTGTTAATTGATTTTCGTGTAAAAAGGAAGCTGTTGAATGATTAAAACCGATTGCTTGAAATTAGGGGATTAGGCAAATGATCGCACAAAACTCCTTTGATTGCACAAGATCAGATCATACAAGATCTAATCTGATTCACACAAGGTAGTCACAAGATTTGGTACAACCATCTAAGCATAGTACAACTATGATATGCATGATCGCACAAGACCTTGTGGAGCGCACAAGGCACTGCCAATCGCACAAGGCTTTGGCCACACACAAACCACTGGGACTTTTATACAGTTGGGCCTCAAAGCCCAAAACCAATCACACAAATCCATCCGGACCACACAAGACCCATGTTTGTTATTAATTGGGCCGTGTATCTACGTTTGGGGTTTTGATTGTTTGGGCCGGGTTTATGTTAGATCGCACAACATGCTGTGGATCACACAAGGTTGTGCTGATCGCACAACATGTTGGGCGGGGTAGTGTTTGGGTCTTAACTACCCAACCGCATGAGATGTTATTGGGCTTACACTGTTACTTCAGCCCAATACATCCTGATCGCACAAGTTTGGGTTTTATGTGTTTAACTGATTTGTTTAGCATGTTCAATGTGTATGCCATGATCATTATGTGTTCTTGATTTGTTAGCTATGTGTAACCTTATGTGCACTACTTGAACCTAGACCTGACTTGTATGGTAACCATGGTAGGACGTGGTTGACCACATATAGCAAGTGACCATTTTTGTTTATCTACCGAGCAAACCAAGGTGAGTTCACACTTCTACAAGGCATGGGATTCCTGGTGTTTAGGGAATGGGTAAAGAGATTAAATAGAACCTGCATATTCTCCTTGGGTAGAATATGTACCTCCGCTCCTCCATAGGAAGGACGAAAACATTGAACCTGCGTAATCTCCTTGGGTAGATTACGTACCTCCGCTCCTCCATAGGAAGGACGACAACATTAACTTACTAGACAAAACTCTATCATGAAGTCCCTCATTTTTATATCGACTTAATCGCCGGGCTAATGGCGACCGAGTCATTAGTTAATAGCGCTATTAGGGTTGACAAGCCTCACACCGTGCCGGTAGGACGGGCGTGTACTAATGGATCTGGGCACTTAGTCAATGATGATAGACATTGACGTAGGGCATAAGTTATTGTTCGTCAGTTGTCGATATGGTAACGGTCTAGTGGTTTACATGGGGAAGCCCCCACAGATTATGGATATGGTTTGGGAAACAAAGATACTGGTTAATTCGTGGTTTACGAAACAACTTATAGTTTTCGAAACAAAACACTAAAACAAAACAACCAACTGTGAACTCGCTCAACTTTGTTGTTGACTTGTTGTTACATGCCTTGCAGGTCGTTAGATGCTTATGGAGCTTGCACGAGGAGGCGTGGTCGTTGTGGGACATGGACAGTTGTGTGCCATGTTAAACACTTAGAACATTTAAACTTATGCTTTGGTTTTAAACATTATGCTTCCGCTTGCAACTTAAACTATGTTTTGTTTGGATACCAATTGTATTGTGTTGGATTTTATATTTACTTACATGCTTTGTTTAATATGATTGGTGGCTTGATCCTAGTCAGTCACGCCTCCAAGCGGTGATACTCCGCATGTGGATTTTGGGGGTGTGACAAATTGGTATCAGAGCCATTGGTTATAGTGAACTTGGTTTTAAAAAGGGAAAAGATTTTTGACAAAACCAGACTATAACCTGTACAGTGCTCAACGATCCACAACGATGCTTCGCTCCACGTACAAGACTCAACGCAGTAGGTGATATGGTTTGTGATTGTATTGCCTGCCCGATAGTTTAAGTAGTGCATTGGTTATGGTATGCTTAGTTAGTATAACAACTATTGCTTGAACTCTGTGTGCTTACTCTCTTCTGTCACTCCACACTTATGCACTTTCGTGACACCATTCTTACTTGTGTTTCCTTCGATGTGAAGATCATGAGTGGACGCCTGAACTTGACTCAAGCCAAGCTGACGGCTCTTATCAATGAACGGGTTGCTGAGGCACTCACAGCAGCCCCTGCAGGAGGTATAACCTGCCATTTTGACCCATCCTAGGATGTTTAAATCCTACCCTCGTGAACCGATCTTTCTCGCGCAACAGGTCAGCATGCTCAACCACCTGTATGCTCGTTCAAAACCTTCATGGATTGTCGACCCAGTACCTTCAACGGCACAGAAGGAGCAGTAGGCCTTCTTCACTGGTTCGAGAAGCTCGAATCTGTTTTCGAAATGTGTGAATGCCCTGAAGCTCGAAGGGTGAAATTTGCCACTGGAACACTTGAAGGTATCGCACTGACTTGGTGGAAACCGCAAGTTCAAATGCTAGGGTTGGCAGCTGCTAACGCCACCCCATGGAACGACTTCAAGGCGCTGATTAAAGAGGAGTACTGCAATCGTGATGACATCCACAAGCTAGAGGTGGAGTTTTTCAATTTGAAGATGCCAGGGTCCGAAATCGAGGCGTACACGAAAAGATCAAATGAGCTGTGTTGATGCAGATTTTGTGTCCGATGCTTGTCGAATAGATTAGTTTTAATTTACGCTGAATTTGTAATAGTTAGTGAAACGGTCTATCGAACGTGTATAGACCCGCTCGTTTGAAGTGGTCAAACGAGAGGGTTGTTGGTTTGACCGTGTGTGTGTTGCTAGACAAATTATGGTTGTGTTATGTTTGGTGTCGAAGGATAAGGCATCGAAGGATTATGAATATCCTTCGATGAGCTCGAAAGATACCCATCGAAGGATGAAGATGGACCTCGAAGGATATGTTATCCTTCGAGGTATGTATGTGTCTTTCGAAAGCTGGATGGTCGACAGATGATCTATCGACCAGTCAGTGTTATCCTTCGACCGTGCAACCTGTGTTTGGTATAAATACCAACACTTTGTCATTTGCAACACAAGAGTGAGAGCACAAGTGTGTGCAAGAGAGTGATAGGAGGTTTGTGACCTCACCGGGAGAAATCACCACTTGATTTCTCCCTGGATGTATACTTCTTTGGTATTAGTTCGGTTATCATGTAATCGGGCCGACTTGTAATGTTTTACTACCGGATTAATACAAAGTTTGTTTGTTTATCATCTCTTATCTCTTCCGTCTTTGAACATAATCATGAAAATCACGGATTCGATCCCGAAACCCGGACCTACAAGTGGTATCAGAGCCGTGGCTCTTTTCCTTGTTTAAAACCGGGTTTTTGTTCAAGTCTTGGGTTAGTTTTCGTCAGATCTGGAAAACTAACAGTCGCTGTGTTCTTGATGATCTTATCATCTTCATATTTCGAAAGATAAAGTTCATCATTTTCTTCATATTTCGAAGGATCATCTAAGAACCTCGACAGATCAAAACAGTACTTCGAAGGATCACCTTTTCTCCTAACTGACTTCGAAAGATCAAGTAAAATTTCGAAGGGTCATCTTGATATTCTTGAAAGATCAGCCTTAACTTCGAAGGGTCATCAAGCAAAATTTTCGAAAGGTCATCTTTCATTTCGAAGGATCAACTATCTGTTCCGAAGGGTCACAGTTCTACCTCGAAGGATCAGATATTTGTGATATTTGTGAGGATTTCGAAGGATCATCATTATCCCAACATTTCGAAAGATCATCTTGATAACTTTACTTCGAAAGATCAATCTGATTTTAAAAGATCAAAGCATTCGAAGCATTCGAAGGATCAAGATCACTTTACTTCGAAAGATCAGCATTATCCAGGCTTGTTGTGTATCAAAGGATCCACATTCCAAGAAAATAAAAGGATCAATTATTAAAAATTTCGAAGGATCCACATTCCAAGGAATAGTTTTGCACCGCCAAAATAATTGATAAAATATTAAATCACCGCCCATTTTTGTTGGCTGTTGTGCACCGCTCAAAGGCACTGCCATTTGTTGGTAGGTGATCACCGCCCAAGGCACCAACCAAGTGGCCAAATAAAATTCTGGGTGTGTGTTGTTTTGCACCGCCAAAAATGATTGGTCAATCGGTTTTGCACCGCCCACAAGAAAACAAATAATTTTGTTGTTTGTTGTTGGTAATCACCGCCCAAGGATCATCTTTTCTGATTTCGAAAGGTCAACAGTAATTGTTGTGATCTCAAAATTTCGAAGGATGTTTTGTTGCTTAGTGTGCACCGCCCACTTTTAGATAAACAATTCAAAAGATATTTGTTGTTTGCTGTTGGTGTTCACTGCTAAAAGCACCGCCCCACTAAGAAGAAAAAGGCCAACAGCCCATGTGCTTCAATTAAAGCTTTGTGTTCAGCCCAATGCACCGCCCAAGTAGCCAATAAATTTGATTATTTGTTGTGCAAAGCCCACGTTTAGAAAATCAACTTACGAAAGATCATCTTTCGAGACCGGTTTGGTGTTTGTCTTTCGTGTGATCTTTTGGTTGATCCTTCGATAATTTGATCCTTCGTCGATCTGATATAGAATTTAGTTTTCTTATCAAAGATGAATCCGAGTTGGTGGGGAACTCCGGCTCCAGACAGTGGAAAATACACGTGTACAAGTTTATCTCCATCATGGGCCGAATCTCCCACACCACCTCGAATTACTGCAGAAATGGGAACAAACGGTCAATGGGATCCATCCGCGTGGACTACAACATCCTTGGCTCCGCAATCATCTGATACGCAATCATCTGCTTCTCAATCTGCAACAGATTTCAAGACTGCTTGGATGCAGGCTATTGCCCCACCTTCAGCTGCCATGATATCTGCAAATCAGTGGGCATCAGTTACCAATCAAAGGCAAAGTGAACCGAAAATAACAACAGATTGGTTTGACAATCCAATACAAGTTCTTGTAAAGCCGGCTCCAACCACAGACTTGTATGGAAATCCATTACCCCCATTTGGTTTACAACACCATCGTTCTACTGTAGAACCATCATCTCTTGATCCAAAGAACAGTAGTCAGACAAAATCGGCGTTGTATGCTGAGATTGTCAAAGATGCAAGCAATGGTGAATCCTCGGGAAATGATGACAGTTCTGAACATGACAGAAGTTCAGATGAAGATGTCTCAACTTCAGTTGAGGGTGATACAACTTCAAGTTCAAGTTCGAGCGAGGATGGATCTAAATGTGAATCATCAAGGGAGGTTATTAATTCTGATGCAGAAAGGCCAACACCTGAGAGTGATTCAAGTCAGGTATGTGATTCTAAACCTGATTCTATTTCTGCTGTTGTTGAATGTGCTAAATGTCTAGAATATGCAGAAAAGGAAAGTCTTTTTGACATCACACACAAACACAATCAAGAATTGATTGTTGATCTGTCTAAAGCAACTGAGGCTAACTTGTTTTTAACAAGAAATGAAAAAGAGTTTAAAGCAACAGTTGCGTCATTAAAACATGATGTTTCTGAACTTCAAAAGGCTGTTTTGAGAAAACAACATGCTAATAATAATTTAATTGACACAATTGAACAACAGATGGTAGAGTTAGCCACAGTCAGGTGTGAATGTGAAACAATCAAGCAGAAATTGGAAAGCTATTCCAATTCTCGCTATGTATTGGATCACATTATTGATGTTCAAAAGAAAAAGAAGGATGAAAAGTACATTGGTGTAGGATACAAATCATGTCCTCCACCAATGAATCATAACTACTCCAAGTTGCCTAATGACGAGGATATGCCCCGTTTTGAACCTACAGTGCCACTCTGTCTTGATGACTTTGCAGTAGGCCTCGGGTTCACAACTGGTACATCATCCTCGGGGCAATCTGAGTCTGAGAATGTGAACAATTCATCGTGTGCTAAGGAACAGAGTCCTCCCATCATTGAGGATGCTGATTCTTCTGATGATGAATCTGATGATGTTGTCACAGCAAAGTCTGATGCGGTGGTAAAGGATGAGGACATACCTCTCGAGAATTACATTCTATGTGATCCTCCTGCAAAACCCGCTAAGACTGTTGCGATCGAGTCCACTGCTGAGAAAGAGTCGGAGAGTGTGAACTTGCTGTACACTCTTGTTGGTGATGATAAAATCTACTCTGACAAAGATTTTCCTATTAAGAATGTTAATCAATCTTTAATAAGTGAAGTCTTTGAAAAGTCGACAAGTAAGTTTTTGGGAAAGGCAGGACCACATGTTACAGTTACGCAGTGTCCTCCTATTCCAAAGGCCGAAATTCGAAAACAATATGGAAATCAAAAATTACCAACAGAAAAGAGGCAGCCAAATCACACCAAACCTAAGGGAAAGGCACCGACTCAGGGTCAGAAGAAACAGACCCAAAAGAAAAACAAGAATGTGAACTTTGTGAAATCTAAGGGAACGGACAAAATCGAAACTTTTGAGAACAAATCTAACTTAGATTTTGTTAAACAAGCAACAGTGTTGAAAAGAAGTGATCCAAACTGTTCAAAACCTAGTACCTCGGGATCACAAAGTTCATCATCGTCCGCAAGACGATCACATGATGCTTCGGGGATTGTTGAACGAAGATATTGTTTTGAATGTGGTACAATTGGACATATAATTCGAAATTGTCCATATCTTCATAAGTTGAAAGCAAAGGTTGATGATCCCCGTGAACAACATCATGCCGTCCAAGAGAATAGAAAAGGCAAACAGGGCAAAAACAAGAAAAAGGATCGGAAGATAAACTTCGTGAAATCAAAAGGGACTGATAAAATTGATACTTTCAAAGGCAAATCCAATAAGGATTTTGTTAAACAAAGTAAAATTTTGAAAAGAAACAGTCAAAACAACTATACACAACACACAAACGGTTGTGATGTAGGACCAAGTACCTCAAGATCACGAAGTTCATCATCCAGCTATTACAGTTATGATACTCCGAGGTTTGTTCAGCGGAGATCATGCTTTGAATGCTGTGAGTATGGTCACATCATTAAGAATTGTCCATATCTCACCAAGAGAAAGTCAAAAATTGAAGTCCCCCATGGTAACAATTACCATAAAAGATCTGTTTCACCAAAACAGGACCCTCGTCTTGTTAAACAACGAGAAAAGAAACAGAAACAAAGAAAAGAAGTTGAAAAGGCTTTGAAACCGGAGGTTATCCAAACAAAATCTATTAAAGCAGATGTTAAACATGAAAAACAGAAAGAGATTTGGATACCAAAACCGGTAACTGTTTCAGGGGGAGCTACATCAATTCCGAATCATCGGGAAATGGATGTTACAATTCTCGATGATGACGGACGACCCAAGTCTGTGAAGGCTTGGGTCCCCCTCTCCAACTAATCTCTGAATGAGTGTGCAGGATGTTCCAGGAGGAACTATTGATAGTTTTAGGATTGTTGATAGTGGAGCGTCCATGCACAAGATTGGCGACATATTACTCCGAAATATTGTTATATCTAGGAGAATGTTGTTGCCATTGATGGAGAGAGAGAGGAAAGAAAAAGAGAAAGAAGAAGAACGTGGTTGAATGAAGTTGCAAAATTCGACCAGATGAAGAACGCGCCAAAATTTGGTTGCTATGGTTTTTAATCGGGTTCTCAGGAAAGAATACAATGAACGATGTGCGGATGCCGTGGTGTAGATTGAACATCCGCACACCGCTTCTGAAAGAGAAAGACAAAGACCTTTTGCTGGTGCAATGTGGAAGACCAGCCGGAACCAAAGGTTTTTGATCGTGTTGCTGTGAAGAGATTTTTCAGTAGCTACAAAATCGACTTTGAAGTCCACATCCAGTGGATGTCCAGTTTGGGAGAGTGCTCAGATTCCTTGCAATGCACGAAGCAGTTGCAGTATACAGTTTTTAAATTTATAATTTCTCCTATACTTGTTGATTTTTAGGCTGCTATATGAATTATATCGTCTTGTACAACACTCTTTGGCCTGACACGTTGATCTCGAATATCACCTCACACGTGATTGTTTCTTTATGAAACTCGTCAATGTTGTTATGGTCCGCACCGCTTACCGACGTGCTAACTGATTTTCCCAAAATTCGATAAATCTTTTCTGATAAAAACTTAATTTGGGTAACCGGCATTAAGGTCAAGCAAGAGTAAAACCAACATCGGAAAATCATTTTTGTAAATATCTTGGTGTTTTAAATTTCTCTTAGTTTATTGATTTTAGGGGGAGTAAATCCAAAAATATGAAAATCCAAAAACATCGAAAAAATTTCAAAAACACAAAAACAATAGAAAATCAAAAATGAGTTTCCTGGCGAGCAAAAGAGAAAATGATAGTACATCAGTGGTCTATCCAAGCCTCTTTAAACCCTAAATGAAAAACGATAAGCAGCTCTATATAAGATGTATCGGTAGGCTCACAATCATTTTAAAGTGTGCAGGGTGATATAAATCTTAAACCGACTGAAGACCAGGTGGGAACCATTCATTGGCATATGGTCTTAGTACCGAAATTTCGTTTGATAGATTGCCGAGGTTCTGAGATATTCGGTCTTTATGCTGCTTATCATCTGGGTATCATGGTTGCTTCTATAAATAGACTAAGTCTAAGTTCTTCCATGATTCTATACATACGTGTACATAATACATATTGCATTCGACCTCAATAAGTGATCAACAATCACATGTCCAAATCAAATAAGTGATAAAATATCACATTTATCCGGGAGTCAAGTTCGTCTCTCTGCTGTACGAAAGTACTGACCTGTTCACGGACTTGCTCCTGTGCCCTCATGCATATGAAAATCAAGTTCCTCATCAATAAGTGATTCTATCACAAAGGGCTTGTTTTCAAATAAAAAATAAGTGAGAATCTCACATCATATACGATCAAATAGATGATAATCGGTATACTCACCGGTAAGATGAACCCTCGTGCATACCTTGATACGGGAATGTGTCGTGATGTGGATGAACACCGGTCGGTAAGTATAAATTATACATTAACGTATCCTCTAACCATGATTACATCTGATAAGTTGAGCTTAAGTGGACAACAATACCGATAATTGTTATAGGATGCTTATCTTAATGTTAACTAACTGAACAACAAGAGCGTTTTGGCATGACCGTACACTGATATGATTCTCTTACCCTCGAAACTCGCAAAAAGAATGTATGTATATATTTATTTACTGCTTTCAGTATTTACATTTAGAAAAGTCAAAAATACCAAAAAGATTTTAGGTGTGTTTTAATTTAAACTTTATAAAAGCCAAAAAGATTTTATTTCTTTTTTATTTTCGATCGTACGATGTTGGAACTCGAGTCTTCGTTGCCTGAAACCTGAACGAAAACCGAAATGACTAAATCTTCATAAACGGTCGAAATTTGCATGTTTTGAAAGTTGAAATCTGAAATTGATAAATTTGAAAAACTTTCAAACTGTCGGACAGTGTTTGATGGTGACATGGTCATCCGTGTGTCACTTGTTTATGATTAACTATATTCCAAGCAGTTGTTCTCATTACGCGTTTAGATTTCTTGCATGTGCAGATTCTAAAGGCTAGGAGAACATGGTCGATGACAAAGCTTTGGAATGAAGACACGACATGAAGGCACTCAAATGATGAAGATGATCGAGTTGCCGCTGACCATCGTCAACACCACAAGGATCTCACCTCATAAAGATAAAGTATTTCACGAGCATAACTCAAGGGGGAGCTTATGTTAAGGGGGAGTTTGTTAACACACTTCCTACATGATACGGGTAGTTTGTTGATACACTCTCTGCTTTCAATACGTGAAGACTTTGAAGATCCTCCGACATTGAAGACTTGAAAGGACATCAGAGTTTTGAGAACTCGAAGACCAAAGACCATCGAAGTTCGAGACGAGTCTACAACTATAGAAGATAAAGACAAAGCTACAGCCAAGGGGGAGTTTGTTGATGCACTTGTGTCTGTACTTTGTCTGTATTCGGTCACGATGTAAACGATGTCCTTGTTATTGTTGTAAGTTGACCAAGTCAACCATCCTCCAGTTTGACTTGGACAACAGTTTGTGAAATGTTGTAAGATGTTCTGTGTCGAAGGATAGCTCATCGAAGGATATTGTAGATCCTTCGATGACCTCGAAAGATAGGCTACGAAGGATACTGTGAGACTTCGAAGGATATGCAATCCTTCGAAGTATTTGTGGATCCTTCAAACACTTTGTCATCGATAGATGATCCTTCGATCATCTATCGGATCCTTCGGACCAGACATCAGATGTGGGTATATAAATACCCATGTAGTGTATGTGTTAAGTGGGACTTGAGAGGCTTGTTAGATAGATGCACACATAGAGAGAGTTTGAGAGCATTCTATCAAAACACACACACACACACTAGAGAGTTTGCAAGTTAGATTTGTAAACATTGTGCTTGTAACCGGAACCTTCATTCGTATTAATACAGTGGTGTTAATCGGTGAATCCTTGTGTGTTGGTGTTTATACTTGTCTCATCCCGGTTTGCTTGCTAGCTTGGATTCCGCACTCGCTAGTGAGTTTGTATAACAAGGTTTAGGTTCGTCATCCTCCGAAGAGGGACCTACAATTGGTATCAGAGCCATGGTGCCCGATTTAGTAAAACTAACCGTTTACTAAGTCACATGTGCTCTAGATCTGTGATTTTTGTGCGTTTTTGTTCAAGATGTAAAAATGGTGAAAATGAGAAAAACTCAGATCTGGACCCGAATATTCAGATCTGTGCTAAAACGAGTGTTGGGTTTTATGTTTTTCTCCTAAATATTCAAGTTATCATCATCAAAAATCGTTTACAAGGTGTTTCATCATATCTGCAAATTTTACACAGTAGCTGCGTTCTTGAAGTTCTTGATGTTCATATCAGCTTCATAATTCGAAGGATCAAATAATTTCGAAAGATGTAAGCTGATTTCGAAGGATCACATTGAAGGATCAGGTTACTGTTCGAAAGGTCAATTGATCTATCTTCGAAGGATCACCTTTAACCCCAAATGTATCGAAGGGTCACATCTCAAAATCTGTGATAGATCATTTCTTTGTCGAAAGGTCATCTCAACAAACCTTGAAGGATCACCTTTATTATCTCAACAATCTTCGAAAGATCAAGTGGTGACAATATCGAAAGATCAACTTTAAAAAAAAAAAATAATAAAAGTCAAAGCCTACGGCCCAAATGTTGAGAATCGGCCAAAACATGAATTTGCTTATAATAAATTCATGCATAGGACAAATACTTGACATCATCATGACATCACAATAATGATGTCATGGTGATGTGTAAACGGGAATGGGTTTGCGGCGCTCCGTGCTTCGCGTGTCGAACTCTGGGGCGCACGACGGAGGAATGTCGTGACGTCGGGCTTGAGCCGGACCTAACCGTGTCGAAACCGAGTCGAACCGAGCCGAGTCGCGTCCACACAAGGTGTATCAAAGTGAAAATCTAGCGCCTAAAGTTATATTTTGCTAGGTTTTTCTATTGGGCCCATTTAGTGTGAAATTTTGGGCAAATGTTATTAAAAAAAAAAACATTAGAACAAAGGTTTTTGATGCAGATAGGGTCGGGTGTTCGCGAAAGTTATTTGAGTTGATTTTTAACATCAAATTCGTAAGAATTTGTGAGCGCGCGGGATGATGCGGCATGATGAAAACAAGAGATGATGAAAACTTGATTTTTGAAAATTGTGGGGTAGTCACGGTTACCGATGCAAATGGCAAAATGGTAACGCGACTATTATGGGCCAAAAACAACACGGTATGTTCGCTTCCGCACGTCAAAATTTATGATTGTTACCGGTTATTCGGAAATGTTCGAAAGGATTTTGTTTATTGTCATATTCTCGCATTTGAAGACGAACGTATGAACCTGGAACGTCTATACCGGTCCTAACGAGTCCACAAAGTCTTTGGATCTTTGGGGGGATACTAGTCCGATCCTACGGGGTACCAGGGGACGTTCTTATTCAACTAGATTATGCAAAGAAGAAAGTCATGTTCGTGAATTTTCGGAACCGAGAACATTCAATGAAGATTGATGACAGTTCCGCTCAGTGGAGGGAATTGGTGAACATTTGACGACAGTTTCTTTGAAGTGGAAAGAATCTGTTAAGGTTTAGAGATTTTACCAAAGAAATGGGGGGATAAAAATTTTCATTTGTTGAATTTCTTCGGTAAATTTCTAAACGCAATCACAGGTGGTAGAGTTTGTGATCTTCTGGTGATACAAGCGGTTCGGAGTGGAATGTTTTGCACAGACACATATTTGAGGATTTTAATTAATTCTCCAGCCAGCGTGAAGGGTTTTGCACGGAAACATACAGGTATCTAAAGTCGACAGTCGTTTCAACGCGCTGTTTACTGAAGACCTGGGGAATCTTTATGGAAGTTGATAATTCAAGGCTGAAGACCTGCAGGATTCGGTTTTGGGTTTGATGTTTCTTTGGGATTTTACAGGGATCTGGGGGTAACTCAATTCGTTGAGTTTGCAAACGATGTACTTGGTCAAGCTGACTTCCTGGGTACTGATGCTGAAGATCCGTAGTGCATTACGTGGTCAACTTCACAAAGGCGAGACAATGAGATCTGGATGTAGTTCAACTAAGCGTGCCGTTTGGTTGAGCTTGCAAGGGATACACTTGGTCTAGCTGACTTTCCTGAGTGTTGATGCTGAAGATTAAAGTGCTTTACTTGGTCGATTCCACAAAGACGGTTTACAGAAGACAGTTCACCAGAAATCTCTATCAATGTAGTATGCTTGAAGATCAAGACTTGATGCAGTTTTTTTAAAGAATGGAACCCTTATCAAATGCCGGTTGGCGTATTGGAAGATCAGCGGAAGATCGGTCAATTGAGCCTTTTGAGGAAATTGCACAACACCCAACATGGATATGCGTACTAGGGTTGGCAGCTGCTAACGCCACCCCATGGAACGACTTCAAGGCGCTGATTAAAGAGGAGTACTGCAATCGTGATGACATCCACAAGCTAGAGGTGGAGTTTTTCAATTTGAAGATGCCAGGGTCCGAAATCGAGGCGTACACGAAAAGATCAAATGAGCTGTGTTGATGCAGATTTTGTGTCCGATGCTTGTCGAATAGATTAGTTTTAATTTACGCTGAATTTGTAATAGTTAGTGAAACGGTCTATCGAACGTGTATAGACCCGCTCGTTTGAAGTGGTCAAACGAGAGGGTTGTTGGTTTGACCGTGTGTATGTTGCTAGACAAATTATGGTTGTGTTATGTTTGGTGTCGAAGGATAAGGCATCGAAGGATTATGAATATCCTTCGATGAGCTCGAAAGATACCCATCGAAGGATGAAGATGGACCTCGAAGGATATGTTATCCTTCGAGGTATGTATGTGTCTTTCGAAAGCTGGATGGTCGACAGATGATCTATCGACCAGTCAGTGTTATCCTTCGACCGTGCAACCTGTGTTTGGTATAAATACCAACACTTTGTCATTTGCAACACAAGAGTGAGAGCACAAGTGTGTGCAAGAGAGTGATAGGAGGTTTGTGACCTCACCGGGAGAAATCACCACTTGATTTCTCCCTGGATGTATACTTCTTTGGTATTAGTTCGGTTATCATGTAATCGGGCCGACTTGTAATGTTTTACTACCGGATTAATACAAAGTTTGTTTGTTTATCATCTCTTATCTCTTCCGTCTTTGAACATAATCATGAAAATCACGGATTCGATCCCGAAACCCGGACCTACAAGCTGGCTATTTTGTTTCCTACTATGGTGGACCCTCCCATTAAACATATCGAGCTATACCTCAAGGGTTTAGTGCCAGAAATTCAGAGCCATGTGACTTCAGCCAACCTTGGAACCATTCAGCAAGTTATACGACTAGCTCATCGTCTCACTGACCAGGCAGTGGAGCAAAACAGGCTACCCAAACGTATTAGTGCTACAACTACTTCAGATGCTCCTAGTGACAACAAGCGGAAATGGGATGGAACCTCGAGTAAAGGTTCTACCTCTGTCCAGTCCCAATCTCAGCAACGAAAGACTGACGACTACAAGAGTCCTGGTCAGCAATTCTCAAGCAGTCAGAATCAAAGTCAGATTGGGTACAAGGGAAATCACCCTAAGTGCAATCGATGTAATATGCACCACAGTGGGCAGTGCAACAAGGGTCGCTGCCATCGATGTAACAAGCTTGGTCACGCAGCGAAGGAATGCAGGAGCCCATATCCTGCAAATCAAAATCGTCAGCAGCAATAACAAGATCCGCAGAACCACCAGCAGCAACAACAGCAGGGTAATAGGGGATGCTTTCAGTGTGGTGCTGAAGGCCACTTCAAGAGGAACTGCCCCTAGCTGAACCAGAATCAGAACAACAACAATCAAGGGAATGGAAACAATGGGGGTAATAATGAAGGCAATGGTGCTAGGGGACGTGTTTTCGTGATTGGTCAGGGTAAAGCGAGGAACGATCCCAACGTTGTTACGGGTAAGTTCCTACTGGGCGACTTTTATGTTCATGTTTTATTTGATTCGGGTGCCGATACCAGTTATGTGTCCTTAAAAGTTAGTCAAATGCTTAAGCGCACTACAACACTTTTGAACACCAAGCACATAGTAGAGTTAGCAATTGGTAAAAGTCTCGAGGCCACACGCATAGTTAAGGGTTGTAATCTTGTTTTAGCAGGTCAGAATTTGTTCATCGATCTTATCCCCATCGTCCTTGGTATGGATTGGTTATCTCATCATCAAGCAGAGATTCTTTGCAAGGAGAAGATCGTCCGCATCCCTCGTTCTGGTGAAGAACCTTTAGTGATTCATGGCGACAAGAGTGGTGCTGTCGAAGGCATCATTTCTTTCCTTAAGGCCCAGAAGTGCTTGCGGAAGGGCCACACTGCTATTTTAGCCCTCGTTATTGACACCTCAAGGAAAGAGAAGAAGATAGAAGATATTCCGGTCGTACGTGACTTTCCTGAAGTGTTTCCTGAGGAACTACCAGGTCTACCGCCCCACCGTCAGGTTGAATTTCAAATCGAGCTAGCTCCTGGAGCAACGCCCATAGCTCGAGCACCTTATCGTTTAGGTCCATCAGAACTCGAAGAACTGTCCACGTAACTACAAGAGCTCTTGGATAAGGGTTTTATTCGTCCTAGTTCTTCGCCCTGGGGAGCTCCAGTATTGTTTGTGAAGAAGAAAGACGGTACCTTCAGAATGTGTATTGACTACCGCGAACTCAACAAGGTGACCATAAAGAACCGCTATCCTCTTCCACACATTGATGAGTTATTCGACCAACTGCAAGGGTCGAGCTACTACTCAAAGATTGACTTCAGGTCAGGCTACCATCAACTGAGAGTCCGAGACGAGGATATCTCTAAGACAGCGTTTAGGACTCGTTATGGGCATTACGAGTTCCTGGTTATGCCTTTTGGATTGACAAACGCGCCTGCGGTCTTCATGGATCTTATGAACCGAGTGTGCAAACCTTATCTGGACAAGTTCGTTATTGTTTTCATCGACGACATCCTGATCTATTCTAAGAGTCAGGAGGAACACGAGCACCATCTGCGGCTTATTTTAGAACTCCTTCCAGAAGAGCAGCTGTATGCCAAATTTTCGAAATGAGACTTTTGGCTTCGCGAAGTCCATTTCCTAGGCCACGTGGTAAACAAGGATGGGATTCATGTTGATCCATCCAAGGTAGACTCGATCAAGAACTGGCCTGCGCCCCATACACCAACAGAAATCCGCCAATTCTTGGGCTTGGCGGGTTACTACAGAAGGTTCATCAAAGATTTCTCCAAGATTGCGCAACCTCTCACGTCACTAACTCAGAATGGTGTCACCTATCGTTGGGGCGATGCCCAGGAGTCCGCATTTCAGCACTTAAAGGAACGACTATGCAGCGCACCTATCCTCTCGTTGTCAGAGGGCACAGACGATTTCGTGGTTTATTGTGACGCATCAATTCAAGGTCTTGGTTGTGTGTTGATGCAACGGGATAAAGTAATTGCCTATGCATCGCGTCAACTTAAGGTTCACGAAAGGAACTACACTACTCACAATCTGGAGCTGGGAGCAGTTGTCTTTGCACTTAAGATATGGAGACATTATCTGTACGGTACCAAGTGCACCATTTACACCAATCACAGGAGTCTCGAGCGTATCTTTAAGCAAAAGGAGTTAAACATGCGACAACGTCGATGGGTTGAGCTCTTGAATGATTACGAATGCGCGATCAAGTACCATCCGGGCAAAGCCAATGTTGTGGCCGACGCCCTTAGTCTATGATCGTTATCCTAGCTCAAGCTTTGTCCACCGAATCAAAACCTGGTACAATCTCTATCCTCAGAGTCCTCAGGAGTCGAAACCTGGCTCTCATAAGCTTCTTAGCATCGAATGACCTGGCTCTTCAGAGGATTGTTCCAAAATCGAAACTTGGCTCTAGTTCTGCTCAGGATCGATCACCGAGCTAATTCTCAACCTACATAAACTCTACCTCAAAGTAAATTTTTTATATCTAAACATTTCAAATATAGAGGCATGCACCAACATTTACTCTCCCCCAGACCAAACAAAGATTTTGATGAACCAATTGAAAAATTAGATTTTGAAAACATTTAATTTCCAAATACACACTCCCCCTCAAATTTTGCTCATCATGTTTAGCATTCGGAATTTTGAAAATCAGCTATTCAACATCAGTTGTCGAAAATCTTTTTGGATTTTTTTAAAAGATTATGCTAAAACACACCAAAAATCTTTTTGGATTTTTAAAAGTAAAGAAAATAAAGACACCAATTGTAACAATAAAAATAATGCAGAAATAAAATATTTACAGACAATATTTTTGTGAGTTTGTGTAAGAGGATCATATCAGTTTATGAGACATATCACGAACACCGTTAAGCTTAGTTTCATTTTAAGCTATAAATAATTCACTTAGATTGTCAGTATATTTGTCCACTTTAAATTTTCACACAAAGTTCAATTGCTTCGAGATACGATATTAATGTCATAGATACTTAAACTTATTCGCGTGTCCCACTACTTGAATATACTCCCATATCCAGATCCCAATATTCAGTCTTACAGGTGAGTATACCACAGATGATATTTGTCAGGGGTTAACTGCGAGGGCCGTGAGAGCTCAGGTCGATACTTCCGTATATGCAAAGAGATGACGGCTTCGACTTTTGGTGTGTCCCCTTTAGAGGATCTTTTTGTTACAACAGCAGTGACCATCAATTTTATTGTTTAATCAACTTGCTGAGGGCGAGCTTATATTTCAAAGCATTTGCAGAAAGTATTATCCGGGGACTAGGTCAGTATTTCTATACAGCAGAAGTCCCGGGATAATACCCCAGATATCACTGAGCATAAAGACCTAGTATCTCAGAATAAGGAACCTTTCAAACAAGATTTCAGGGGTTACCTATATATCCAAGAAGTTGTTACCTACAGAATAAGCAAGTTTGAAATTTTTAGATTTATATCTCGTCACAATTTACTAAATGTGCAAAAACCTACTGACACATCCACAGTAAGATTGTTTATCACATTTTAACTTTCCAATTCTTTAGCATATTGTGACAGTCCACTGATGTACTATCATTTCCTCTTTTTTCACAACAAAACTCATTTTTTTATTTTATCATGTTTTTGGATTTTTCAAATTTTCTAATGTTTTTGGATTTTCTGAAATTTTCTACTCCCCCTAAAATACAAACACATTAAAGAAAAATTGAAAACACGACTAGACTCTTGACCCAATTTCATAAAACTCAAAACAAACTGTACACATAAAGTGACAACCGATATTGAATCGCATCAAATCGCCATACACTAGGCATAAACAATCAGAACACCCCATTTCAACAAACTATTTTCTCATTATGATTTCAAAACACTTAAGTTTGTTTTAATCAAAATGATTTTTCCGGAAAATAAGTTTGTTTTTACCAATTGTAGGATCACTTGTAAGTTAGGGGTGTGGTTCATCATATTATTCACCAAACACTTGTAGTAAATCAAGTACAAATTAATGTCCCTGATTTATCATATGCAAGTATGCATCCTTTGCACCAATTGTAAAACAACCACCATTGTCTAGTGTAGGAACAGAACATCTACACTAGATCATTTACCAATTGTAAGAACAAAATGCCGATTCCTGCTTCACACTTATCAAACCTGTAAAAATTTCAACAATTTTTCAAATCTTTCACAAAAACACTATACAAGAATGATGCCAATTCCTGATCCACGATTACAAACTTGGGATCTCCGGCATTGTTAGATGTTTAAGGGAAAAGAATTTCCACCCAAGTCTGACTAACTTTGGGTGTTGTTAGCTCTTTCCGTTCTTGTTCAGTTGGGTTAAATGTTGCCTTTTTAGTTGCATAAAAATCTTTAACCCCTTTTGCTTTCCCATTAAGCATTTTCCCAAAAATTTTCTTAACATTCCCATTGAATGTTTTCTCGACATCAAACTCATTTTTCCGGAGTAAAACTGATCCGAGATCTCAACTTTTCCAACTTTCTGTTTAATCTCGTCAAACTTTAGTGACGGAAATTCATCATCACTTACTGAAAACATAGAATTTACCTTTTTTACTTCAACCTGTGGATCTTCTGGCTTTGTGAAACCAGAATCATCGCCGACATTCTCACTAACCTTCTTCACAACCCACACTTGGTTGTTTTTTGCTTTCTTTTTGTAAATATTCCTTTTAGAACACTCACCAACCTCATAAGTTGAGTTTTCAAAAATTTTAACATTTTCGGTTGGTGGTTCAACATCAACAACTCTTTCTTTCAATTTCTCAGAAACTCCCTGTTTTGTCTTAGCATTTTTCGGGCAGTTCCACACAATGTGACCAGCTTCATTGCATTTGAAACAGGTTCGAGTCTCTCTTGGATGAAACACTCCAGTTCCATTCCTTTTCTTCTCAGCAAGAAACTCCTGGTTTGATTGTCTCCAGAATGGTTTCTTCTGTTCATCCTCAGCACTTCCACCTGAAACAAATTCTGTTTTTATTTTAGAATTTTTCTCATTTTTAGAATTTTATGGTGGAATAAAACCAAGACCTTTCTTTTTGTAGCTACGATTTTGGTTTGGTTTCTTTTGAAAACCAGAACCAGAATTGTAACCTTTTTTCTTGTTTAATCTTTGTTGCACTCTTGAGGTGTAAGGTTTAGGTTTTTCAAGATTTTTCAAAACTTTCAGTTCTGGAATATTAATTTCTATTAATTTGAAAGTCTTGTTAATCAATTCCGTTTTAACACTCATTATAGGAAACTCTTTGTTGTAATATAATTTGTCAGAATCATTCAAAGTATAAACTACTTCGAATGTTTCATCATTCAAATTCTTCTTTGATAACAAAAATTCTTTACTATAAGACCGTTTAACCGACGACTTTGGACCATTGACTAACGAACTTGACCCTCTGGATTCAGACTTTGACTCAGACTCCTCATCAGTATCCAACACCTGATCGACCACCTTTTTTATTAACTCAGACTCATGATTAGTGTCAGAAGAGGTAAACGTGACGTCAATGTTTTCTGGTAATTCATCAGTCATATTGGTTTTTAGCTTTATATTGACTGCTTTTTCAAGTTGCTCCTCGTTTGGTTTTCTAGGAGAATACCCTTCCCAGATTGGAGGCGGACACTTGTTATAGCTAACAGTCGGTTTCTTACCACTATCTTTCTTCTTTGGCTTCTCATCTTGGAAAGCTTCCATACCTGCAACAGTCGGATAAATTCGATCAATAAGATAATCAGAACTAGAATAGCTTTGTAACAAACGTCTGATACTCTCATTCTCAATCTTTTCTGCTTCCAATTCTTGCTTCCACTTTGCACTTTCTTCGATGTAGAAGTTGATAGCTTTCTGCTTTGTCATCATAACCGCATTCATCATCGTTAACGCTTGTTCTCTTTCAGAATTTGTCTTTTGAAGACCAGTTACAGTTTTGTTCAAGACATCATAAGATTCTTTCACATAGTTGAGATTGAATAATAACTGCTCCTTCTTCTTCTCATACTCAGCTATCATCACATCTTTTACTGCACATTCCTTGCAAAGATTCCAAACATTTTGTGCAAGGTTTGATGACTTCAACAATCTTTTCAACTTCGATTGTTTTCACCACTTCAATCACTCTCTCAACTTCAGTCACCTTTTCAGCTTCATTAACTTGCTCAGTCTCTTCAATCTCCTCAGCAACACTTTCAACTTTCTCATTTTGAACAACACCTCCAGTCTTCATTTCTTGTTGTTCTTTTGCAGCTTGTTTCTCTTTTAGCTTTTCCACGCGATCTGCAAAATAGAAATGAAAACTTTCAGGAGAAAGATGAGATTTTGCAATGTTAATATGTTTTTCTTCCTCATCATCACTGCTGTCATCTGGAGGTGACTGGTCAAACTTTACAGATTTTTCAGAATTATCATCCGATCAACTAGAATCAGATGGAGTTTTATCAAAAACAATTTTCTTTTCTGAACTAACATCACTTTGTACACTCTCATCTGAATTTTGTGAGCTTTCATCAGCACTTTCTGAGCTTTCATCAGATGCAACAGATTCTTTCTCCACATTCTTTACAGTCTCACCAATAGACTTCATCCATGTGGCAAATATATCTTGTTCTCTAACGATCTTAGCAATGAAAGCTTTAAATTCTCCTTTTTCATCAACAAACATATCCCAGCTAAAGCCTTCAGGTAGTCTTTCATCATCCTGATTGACTAAACAAACTTTGCTTTCTGGTGATATGTAGTCGTTCCAGTTAAAATCCACCAAACATGCTGTCACGGCCCCCGACCCGGTTTGACCCGTTTTAGGAGCCGCGGGACAGAAATCCCGTGGTATTTAATTTAGGCGACATCGGAAGTCTTTTTAAAACAGGATCTTTCAATATTTAAAACTGCCCGTTTATATAATCTAGGGATAAAACCCCGGTAATTTACAATAAGATGATTTCACTGGGAAATCTTTATTTTACAAAACATGCTTCTTTTATATATTTACATTGAGCCACTTTTCTAAGCTTGAAGTGTTTCACGGCACTTTTCTTGGATCACAACAGATCACCTGAAACATGTTTGAAAAAGGTTTTGTCAGCGGAAAATACTGAGTGAGTTCATTCAGGTTTTATAAAATGACCCTTATGTCACACCCCCAAAATCCACCATGCGGAGTATCACCGCTTGGAGGCGTGACATGACCAGGATCGAGCCACCAGTCATATTGAACAACATAATTAAGTAAATAAAACCAAACACAATACGATTGGTGACCAAAAGGAAGTAAACCGATTTTAGGTTAGCAGCGGAAGCATAAAACATAAGTTCAAAACATAAGTCCATAGTTCATAAGTTTAAAGTCCAAAAGTAGGTTTAATAAGTTCATAAAGTTTATTCATTAAGTACTGGACATATCAGTTCGCATCCCACAACGACCACCTCCATTTGCAAGCTCCATAGCATCTAATGACCTGCAAAGCATGTAATAACGAGTCAACAACAAAGTTGAGTGAGTTCACGGTTGGTTGTCCATTTTAGAGTTGTTTCCAAAATCATAGTTTAATCTCATTCGGCTATCCAGCCGTGGGGGTTACCCCATAGTTCGAAAACGTTTTTTAATTAACCATCCCATGTCCACCTTCCCTGGCTATCCAGCCCGGCACTTTGGCCGTGGGGAGCTACCCCAGTATTTTAAACTACCAGACTCGTTAGCCATATCGACTACTAACAAAAACCAATTGTGCCCTAACGTCGGTGTTCTATCACCACCGACGTGCCATAGTCCATTAGTACACGCCCGTCCGACTGGCACGGTGTGAGGTTTGTTAAACCTAATAGCGCTATTAACTAATGACCCGCTCGCCATAGCCTCGGCGATTAAGTCGATACAAAAAGGGAGGGACTTCGCTGATAGAGTTCTAGACCAGTAAGTCTAATACGTCCCAACAGGACGAGGAATTTACATTCCTGAACACGTCTCAAGGACGAGGAATTCACATTCCTGAACGCGTCCCAAAGGACGAGGAATCCCTATTCCTGTACCCATTCCCATTCCCACCGGGAAATTACCATGCTTTGTAGAAAAGTGTGAACTCACCTTGGTTTGCTCGGTTAGATTCTCAAATATCGCTAACAGTCAAGGTCGGTCAATCACGTCCTAGTATGATTTACAGTTAGTCATTTAGTGTCTTACAAATAGAGCACAAAGTTCCTACACGTATCTATCACATAGCATGCATTACTTTAACTGTTTATGCCCGTATATATATACTTCCCATCCATTCCCCACTCATAAGCATACATATGACAGTGCACGTAACACATATAACATGTTAGATCATTCACAGATAGCATACTTGACATTTAGACACGCAAGTCACAACTTGTGTCAATTCAGCATTAACATTCAAAACCGGCTGTTTTCGGACATTTTAATAAAATAGTTAACTTATTCCAAAAATTCCCAATTTTTTTTACAGAATGCCTTAAACGTTCCAAATTTTATTGTGTAAAAATATCGGGGTCCGGTTCATTACCAATATTTTATAAAAATTCATTTTCCGGACTGAATTCAGATTTATATTTTTCTGACCACAGTCCACGAGATAATTTATTTAAAATTCATCGAGCGTCCGATTTACGAAATTCCAGTGGGGTAATTACAAATATATCGATGATCAACTATGGTATAAATTTCGTAATCAGACTTCACACAGATTACAAGTTATAACAGAAAACAAGACGCACTTTTTCAGCAGAAAAATTGCAGCTCTAGCTGCTGTTACGAAAAGACGCTTTTAAAATAGTAAACGGAGTCCAAAAATTATGATTCTGGTGCCATTAGAACCGTATTTCATAATAACACGTTTTAGAGTCAAAATATCAGTTTTTCGTAGTGTTTACAACCTGTTTACAGCCAACTGAAGTTGGCTGTAAAACTTGGACAGATTCTGTTTTCATTCTTTAACTTACTAACTTGTGTTCGATTGATTCCGTTAACATGTTTAGTGATTATAACAACATCAAACATCAATATTACCCAGCAAAACATCATATAATCAACCAATAATCATAACCACACAAGATCTACATGATTTACACACATATCTTCTCTTTATCCACACTTTAACACATTATGTTCAAGACTTGTTCATGAGCTTTAAGGTTTCTTAACTTTTTATCATTCTAACATCTATTAACCACTTAAATAACATAAAGAATGATCGGATCTAAGTTCTTACCACTAGCTCAAGGCTAGGGAAGTGCGAGTGTAGAAAAGTGGTGGTTAATAGCAAATGGAGAAGGTACTTCCACTTCCGAACGCACCGAGCTTCGTTGTAGGACCTCTTGCACCTTTGGGTGAGTGTAGATTGCTTGAAAGATGATGTGAGGGTGGAAGTATGGTGGTGGTTGTTGGCTGCCAAAACAAAGGAAGAAGGAGAAGGGAGAGAAGTGGTGTTGAATGTGTGGATGGTGAAATGAGGCTTATGCTCACAAGACTACTCTTATAACCATTTCATGTGTTCATCCATTGTGTAAAGTGTCATAGATGGGGGAACATGATCCAATATAATAATCAAATAAAATCTATGGTGGGGCCACCGTGTTGGATGGTCATAGGTGGGGGGGGGGGTCTAGATGTAGGTTGTAACTAGTTAGTTTAATCATAGTTGAAATCTAAGTGTATTGGTTAGGGTATTAGTTACTAGATATTTATGTAGTGTGTGTTATGATATTCGGGGACCATAACTAATTCAGAAAAATAAAAGCAATGTCTCTGGTAATATTTTAGTGTTCCGGGTAATGTCCGGTTTTTCGGTTTGATACTGTTCCGTTAAAGTGCTTAATTAATCCGTAAAGTGTCATACATATATATTTTTGTAACGTTTTTAATTTTCAACACTCAGGAAAGCATAACAGACTATTTAGTAACTTTTCTGTATACTACTAGTATGTTAACATACACATGTAAGTATAACACATATATCAGAAAGCAGTTAAATGATTCAGCACAGTCGTTAAGCACTTTAATTTTCATTAATAAGTTGTACGGAATACATGGAATTTTGAGGGTTGTCACATTCTTCCCCTGTTAAGAAAATTTCATCCCGGAATTTAGCACGTGGTTACTGAGGAAGCTAGTTATGTTGTGTTGTTTTCCTGGTTTTCCTGGGGTGTCACATCATCCCCCCGTTGATTTGGAATTTCGTCCCGAAATTCTGCAGTAGCTTCAGCCTCAGTAGTGGTTGCACTTTTCTTAAACAGCTGGGGATACTAGATTTTGATTTAGTCTTCTCGTTCCCAGGTGTACTCTAGGCCACGACGGGAATTCCAACGAACTCGGACGAGAGGTATTCTGGTGCGCTTGAGAATCTTAACATCTCGATCTGTAATCTCTACTGGTTCCTCGACGAATCGCAGCTGGTCGTCGATAGTGAGCTCCTTTAAGGGAACTATGAGGGTCTCATCTGATAGACACTTCTTCAGATTTGACACGTGGAATACGTTGTGAACTCCGCTGAGTTCTTCAGGTAGATTCAACCTGTAGGCCACCTTGCCAATCTTCTCGATGATTTCAAAGGGTCCAACGTATCGCGGGTTGAGTTTGCCTCGTTTGCCAAAACGAACTACACCTTTCCAAGGTGAGACTTTGAGTAGCACTCGATCCCCAACCTGGAACTCGAGTGGCTTTCTTCGCTTATTAGCATAGCTTTTCTGACGGTCACGAGCTGCCGCCATTCGTTGTCATATCTGAGCAATCTTATCGGTTGTATCTACTACGAGTTCTGGACCAGTGATTTGACTGTCACCAACTTCTGCCCAACAAAGAGGTGATCGGCACTTCCGTCCATACAATGCCTCGAATGGAGCGGCCTGGATGCTGGTGTGGTAACTGTTGTTATATGAAAACTCCACTAACGGGAGATGCTTTTCCCAACCGTTACCAAAGTCGATTACACATGCCCTAAGCATGTCTTCAAGGGTTTGGATGGTGCGTTCAGATTGCCCATCCGTCTGTGGATGATGAGCGGTGCTCATATCTAAATGTGAGCCAAAAGACTTGTGCATAGCTTGCCACAGTTCAGAGGTAAAACGCGCGTCACGATCGGAAATGATGGAGGTTGGCACTCCGTGCCTTGATACCACTTCCTTTAGGTAAATGTCTGCTGAAGTAGAAAACTTATCCGTTTCCTTGATGGCCAGAAAATGTGCAGACTTGGTCAGTCGATCCACGATCACCCAAATGGTATCGTTTCCGCGTTGAGATCTGGGCATGCCAGTAATGAAATCCATGGAAATTTGCTCCCGTTTCCATTTATGTATCTCTGGTTGTTGAAGTGGGCCTGATGGTTTCTAGCATTCGACCATGACCCTAGCACAAGTCAAGCATTTACTGACGTAGGTTGCTATGCTGGCTTTCATACCAGGCCACCAGTATGTAGTCTTTAGGTCGTGGTACATCTTATCCGAACCAGGATGTACTGAGAAACGAGACTTATGTGCTTCATCCATCACAAGCTCGCGTAAGTCTCCATACAGCGGAACCCAGATGCGTCCGTTAACATAGTAGGCGCCGTTTTCCTTTTGTTCTAGCCGCTGCCTCGATCCTCGTAAGGACTCGGCCCTGATGTTTTCTGCTTTCAATGCTTCAACCTGAGCATCGCGAATCTGAGCGGGAAGGTTAGATTGGATGGTAAGCTGTAATGCACGTACACACATAGGTATAGTATCCTTTCGACTGAGGGCGTCGGCCACAACATTGGCCTTGCCCGGATGGTATTTGATAGCGCATTCATAATCGTTCAAGAGTTCGACCCATCGGCGTTGACACATGTTTAACTCATTTTGCTTGAAGATATGCTCGAGACTCCTGTGATCGCTGTAAATGGTGCACTTGGTACCGTACAGATAATGTCTCCATATCTTAAGCGTGAAAACAACTGCTCCCAATTCCAAGTCGTGCGTAGTGTAGTTCCTTTCGTGAACTTTAAGTTGGTGCGATGCGTAGGCAATGACCTTGTCACGTTGCATCAACACGCAACCAAGTCCTTGGATGGAAGCGTCGCAGTAAACCACAAAATCATCTGTGCCTTTAGGCAATGAGAGGATAGGCGCGCTACAAAGTCTATCTTTTAAGTGCTGGAACGCTGATTCCTGTGCATCACCCCAACGATAGGTGACACCCTTCAGTGTCAGTGAAGTGAGAGGTTGCGCAATCTTTGAGAAATCTTTTATGAATCTTCGGTAATATCCTGCCAAACCCAAGAATTGGCGGATTTCTGTTGGTGTGCGGGGTGCAGGCCAGTTCTTGATCGAGTCAACCTTGGATGGATCAACATGAATCCCATCCTTGTTTACCACATGGCCCAGAAAATGGACTTCGCGAAGCCAGAAGTCACATTTCGTAAACTTGGCATACAACTGCTCTTTATGAAGTAGTTCCAGAATAAGCCTCAGGTGTTTCTCATGTTCCTCCTGACTCTTAGAATAGATCAGGATGTCGTCGATGAAAACAATAACGAACTTATCCAGGTAAGGTTTGCACACTCGGTTCATGAGATCCATGAATACTGCAGGTGCATTCGTTAATCCGAAAGGCATAACTAGAAACTCGTAATGGCCGTAACGAGTTCTGAATGCTGTTTTGGAGACGTCCTCCTCTTGGACTCTCAGCTGATGGTAGCCTGACCTTAGGTCAATCTTAGAATAGAAGCTCGACCCTTGCAACTGGTCGAACAAGTCATCAATGCGTGGAAGGGGATAACGATTCTTCACAGTCACCTTGTTGAGCTCGCGGTAGTCAATACACATCCTGAAAGTACCATCTTTCTTCTTCACAAACAAGACTAGAGCTCCCCATGGCGAAGAGCTAGGACGTATGAAACCCTTTTCCAAGAGTTCTTGTAGTTGCATGGACAGTTCTTCAAGCTCTGGTGGAGCTAGACGATAAGGTGCTTGAGCTATGGGCGCTGCTCCGGGAGCTAGCTCGATTTGAAACTCAACTTGGCGATGAGGCGGAAGACCAGACAATTCCTCAGGAAATACCTCAGGAAAGTCGCGCACAATAGGAATGTCTTCTATCTTCCTTTCTTCCAAGGATGAATCAGAAACGAGGGCTAGAATAGCGGTGTGGCCCTTTCGCAAACACTTCTGGGCCTTAAGGAAAGAGATGATGCCTACAACAGCACCACTCTTGTCGCCACGAATCACGAGGGGTTCTTTATTAGAACGAGGGATACGGACGATTTTCTCCTTGCAAATAATCTCCGCTTGGTGTTGAGATAACCAATCCATCCCAATAATGACGTCGAAACTACCCAGAACGATAGGAATAAGATCGATGGAGAAGGTCTGGCCAGCTAGGACGAGGTTACAGCCCTTAACTATGTGTGTGGCTTCAAGACTTTTACCGTTTGCTAGTTCTACCGTGTGTTTGGTGTTCAAAAGCGTTGGAATGCACTTAAGCATTTGGCTAACTTTTAAGGACACATAACTAGTATCGGCACCCGAATCAAATGAAACAGTAGCAAAGAAGTCGTCCAGAAGAAACTTACCCATTACAACATTGGGATCGTTTCTTGTATCACCTACATGCGAAGGAGGAATAATTCACCTAGATCCACGAGCTTAGATGAGTTTTCAATTTATCAAGTCGGTAAGCAATCAAGTTTGGAGGAGTTTCCTTAGGTCGTGTGAATGAATTTAAAAAATACGTTCGTGTAATCGTGAGGTTCCAAAGAAAGGACGCGAAAACGCGTTCAAGAGAGTATAAACACATCATCACACTCAAGGTTTCAATAAGTGATCACCAATGATAGAAATTCGAGCCTTCCAAACCCTCTAATCTAGAGTGAGTTCGCATTAGTGTCTAGCGTCACTGTGGTAAAGGAATGATGGTTCTGTGTATGTCAATAGTAGAAATTAGGCATTGCATTAAGCATAGGTCGGTACAAAGGCTAGCGAAAAGATTTCACATAATTATGATAAACCATCGTAGGATCAAAGTGTGACTCTTGTAGTGTAAGTGGGAAAAGGGGTGAGGTAAATGTGTAGCTCGTCGTGTCCGTATGTAAGTTGAGTAATCCGTATCGCCGTCCTCGAATGTCCCGAAGACTATCCCATCATTAGGAGGCATCCGCTTGCTAAGTTGGGTATGGTGTAGATCAAAATAAGATAATTAACTACCCAACAAGGTAATGAGGGGGTAATCTTGTGATTGGTGGAAATCGCGATGTGGTTGTTAGCGTTTCGTTATATCGGTTGCGGATCAAAGGACCGGGAGGTTGGGCATGTTGACCTGTGGTGCGATAATAAAGGACAAGGTTAAGCACAAGAGTTGGTTCACGAAGGTGGGATCTAAACGTCCTGAGATGGGTTGATATGGCAGGTTATACCTCCTGCAGGAACAACTGCGAGTGCCTCAGCAACTCGTTCGTTGATCAAAGCCGTCAGCTGGGCTTGAGTTAGGTTGATACGTCCTCCGCGTCCGTTCATGATCTTCATAACGAAGCAACGTAAGTGAGGAAAGTGTCGTGAAAGTGCGTAAGTGTGGGACGACAATAGAGAGTATGCACACAAGGTTCAAACAGCAACTACCACATTATCTAATGCATAGTGAGAACTATCTAACTGACAATATAACATAAATCATACCACTTATGGCGTCGAGTCTTGCACGTGGAGCGTAGCGTCGTTGTGGATCGTTGAGCACTATACTGGTTATAGTCTGGCTTTTATCAAAAATTTTCCCTTTTATAAACCAAGTTCACTATAACCAATGGCTCTGATACCAATCTGTCACACCCCCAAAATCCACCATGCGGAGTATCACCGCTTGGAGGCGTGACATGACCAGGATCGAGCCACCAATCATATTGAACAACATAATTAAGTAAATAAAACCAAACACAATACGATTGGTGACCAAAAGGAAGTAAACCGATTTTAGGTTAGCAGC
Source organism: Helianthus annuus (assembly GCF_002127325.2). NCBI lineage: Eukaryota > Viridiplantae > Streptophyta > Magnoliopsida > Asterales > Asteraceae > Helianthus > Helianthus annuus. The sequence goes on along the minus strand of NC_035448.2, from coordinate 99,660,887 downwards.
GGAAGCATAAAACATAAGTTCAAAACATAAGTCCATAGTTCATAAGTTTAAAGTCCAAAAGTAGGTTTAATAAGTTCATAAAGTTTATTCATTAAGTACTGGACATATCAGTTTGCATCCCACAACGACCACCTCCATATGCAAGCTCCATAGCATCTAATGACCTGCAAAGCATGTAATAACGAGTCAACAACAAAGTTGAGTGAGTTCACGGTTGGTTGTCCATTTTAGAGTTGTTTCCAAAAACATAGTTTAATCTCATTCGGCTATCCAGCCGTGGGGGTTACCCCATAGTTCGAAAACGTTTATTAGTTAACCATCCCATGTCCACCTTCCCTGGCTATCCAGCTCGGCACTTTGGCCGTGGGGAGCTACCCCAGTATTTTAAACTACCAGACTCGTTTATCATATCGACTACTAACAAAAAACCAATTGTGCCCTAGCGTCGGTGTTCTATCCCCACCAACGTGCCATAGTCCATTAGTACACGCCCGTCCGACTGGCATGGTGTAAGGTTTGTTAAACCTAATAGCGCTATTAACTAATGACCCGCTCGCCATAGCCTCGGCGATTAAGTCGATACAAAAAGGGAGGGACTTCGCTGATAGAGTTCTAGTCCAGTAAGTCTAATACGTCCCAACAGGACGAGGAATTTACATTCCTGAACACGTCTCAAGGACGAGGAATTCACATTCCTGAACGCGTCCCAAAGGACGAGGAATCCCTATTCCTGTACCCATTCCCATTCCCACCGGGAAATTACGATGCTTTGTAGAAAAGTGTGAACTCACCTCGGTTTGCTCGGTTAGATTCTCAAATATCGCTAACAGTGAAGGTCAGTCAATCACGTCCTAGTATGATTTACAGTTAGTCATTTAGTATCTTACAAATAGAGCACAAAGTTCCTACACGTATCTATCACATAGCATGCATTACTTTAACTGCTTATGCACGTATATATATACTTCCCATCCATTCCCCACTCATAAGCATACATACGATAGTGCACGTAACACATATAACATGTTAGATCATTCACAGATAGCATACTCGACATTTAGACACGCAAGTCACAACTTATGTCAATTCAGCATTAACATTCAAAACCGGCTGTTTTCGGACATTTTAATAAAATAGTTAACTTATTCTAAATATTCCCAATTTTTTTACAGAATGCCTTAAACGTTCCAAATTTTATTGTGTAAAAATATCGGTGTCCGGTTCATTACCAATATTTTATAAAAATTCATTTTCCGGACTGAATTCAGATTTATATTTTTCTGACGACAGTCCACGAGATAATTTATTTAAAATTCATCGAGCGTCCGATTTACGAAATTCCAGTGGGGTAATTACAAATACATCTATGATCAACTATGGTATAAATTTCGTGAGCAGACTCCACAGAGATTACAAGTTATAACAGAAAACAAGACGCACTTTTTCAGCAGAAAAATTGCAGCTCTAGCTGCTGTTACGAAAAGACGCTTTTAAAATAGTAAACGGAGTCCAAAAATTACGATTCCGTTGCCATTAGAACCGTATTTCATAATAACATGTCTTAGAGTCAAAATATCAGTTTTTCGTAGTGTTTACAACCTGTTTACAGCCAACTGAAGTTGGCTGTAAAACTTGGACAGATTCTGTTTTCATTCTTTAACTTACGAACTTGTGTTCGATTGATTCCGTTTACATGTTTAGTGATTATAACAACATCAAACATCAATATTACCCAGTAAAACATCAGATAATCAACCAATAATCATAACCACACAAGATCTACATGATTTACACACATATCTTCTCTTTATCCACACTTTAACACATTATGTTCAAGACTTGTTCATGAGCTTTAAGGTTTCTTAACTTTTTATCATTCTAACATCTATTAACCACTTAAATAACATAAAGAATGATCGGATCTAAGTTCTTACCACTAGCTCAAGGCTAGGGAAGTTCGAGTGTAGAAAAGTGGTGGTTAATAGCAAATGGAGAAGGTCCTTCCACTTCCGAACGCATCGAGCTTCGTTGTAGGACCTCTTGCACCTTTGGGTGAGTGTAGATTGCTTGAAAGATGATGTGAGGGTGGTGGTATGGTGGTGGTTGTTGGCTTCCAAAACAAAGGAAGAAGGAGAAGGGAGAGAAGTGGTGTTGAATGTGTGGATGGTGAAATGAGGCTTATGCTCACAAGACTACTCTTATAACCATTTCATGTGTTCATCCATTGTGTAAAGTGTCATAGATGGGGGAACATGATCCAATATAATAATCAAATAAAATCTATGGTGGGGCCACCATGTTGGATGGTCATAGGTGGGGGGGGGGGGTCTAGATGTAGGTTGTAACTAGTTAGTTTAATCATAGTTGAAATCTAAGTGTATTGGTTAGGGTATTAGTTACTAGATATTTATGTAGTGTGTGTTATGATATTCGGGGACCATAACTAATTCAGAAAAATAAAAGCAATGTCTCTGGTAATATTTTAGTGTTCCGGGTAATGTCTGGTTTTTCGGTTTGATACTGTTCCGTTAAAGTGCTTAATTAATCCGTAAAGTGTCATACATATATATTTTTGTAACGTTTTTAATTTTCAACACTCAGGAAAGCATAACAGACTATTTAGTAACTTTTCTGTATACTACTAGTATGTTAACATACACATGTAAGTATAACACAAATATCAGAAAGCAGTTAAATGATTCAGCACAGTCATTAAGCACTTTAATTTTCATTAATAAGTTGTACGGAATACATGGAATTTTGAGGGTTGTCACATTCTTCCCCTGTTAAGAAAATTTCATCCCGGAATTTAGCACGTGGTTACTGAGGAAGCTAGTTATGTTGTGTTGTTTTCCTGGTTTTCCTGGGGTGTCACACCTTAGTTATAAATTACAGCATAAGAGCGATTACAATGGTTTATATCTTTATATTTATCTGGCGCCGTGTCACAATGGTGACAGGTCACAATGGTGACGATGGTCATACCACTATTAGGTCAATGAACCCAAATAGTGATGATTATCCCTAGTAGGTCAATGAACCTAACTGGGAGAAAATTAGTAATGTGCACAATACCCCACTAGCCAGTGATTCAAGATAACCACGACTTAATCCCTGTAATTATAACCTTTGAAAATAATTTGAGGTATTGTAAAACAGTTGATAAAAAGAGAATGACTCACATTGCAGATTTAACGAGCAGAGTATAAGCCTACTGATTAGCCTTGATTAACCTAATTTAAATAACAATGCACACAACTGGGGTTAGTAACTAATACAACAGTTACGACAATTCACGAGATTAAACCCTCACAACGATTTACAAAGTGCAATACTTAACAATCCAGCGGATTCACAACGAATGACAGAGTATAGCCCGAGTTCGGACAGCACTCAAACATTCAAGTTGAAATCACGATGAATAACAAAGTATAAACCCAATTTGGGCAGCACTCAGACAATTGTTGGATAGTTACAATCAATCAGACGTTGAATTGTAATAGCGATCGAGTTATTACCCTGTTTTGCGGCAGCGATTCGTGAATTGTGTGTGTTTATGACTGATTATATGATATCTCAGTGTGCATAATGAATTTCTTCGTCGTTTTAGTGCCAGAATTCAAGTGCCAACCTCTACTATTTATACTCCAAAAATCGCCCCCTCGCGCCACGCGAAAGGTTTCCTTGTGCGCGTCGCGTGGCGCGAGAGACCCTATTCTAGCATAGGGTGGGTTCGTGTCCAAGTAGGTTTGCTGAGTTGACAGTTTATGTAAATTCAATCTAGACAACGAAATATAAAGATAATCGTTAACTAGGTTTTACCCTCCCTGAGTTTTAGGGGCCCTGATCCTGATTCCGATTGTTATGAAAATTTTAGGGTTTATGTGGAATTACTTGGGTTTCTCAATTAGGGTTTTCTCATTAGATAATTAACATACTAGGTGTTCATTTTAGTGAGAGTTGTTACATCCTCCCCACCTTAAGAAAAATCTCGTCCTCGAGATTTATTGGAATAAATGAGGATATTTCCGCTTAATTTCTGATTCCAGCTCCCAAGTGTATTCTGGTCCTCTCTTTGAATCCTATTTGATTTTGACTAGCACTAGTCGCTTGTGTTTGAGAAACTTGACATTTCTATCTTCTATCTGTAGTGGTTTCTCTACAAATTTTAACTTTTCATTTACCTCTACATCTTGAAGAGGTACTACCAGGGATTCGTCAGATAAACATTTCTTGAGATCGGATATATGAAACACATCATGTACTCCAGCTAATTCTTCTGGTAGTTGTAAACGATAAGCAATTAGTCCTATTCGTTGCATTACTGGGAATGATCCTACGTATCTTGGACTTAGCTTTCCTTTCTTACCGAATCGTACTACTCCTTTCCAAGGAGAGACGTTCAAAAGTACTTTGTCTCTGACTTGAAACTCTAACGGCTTTTGTTCATTATCTGTATAACTCTTCTGGCGATCTCTAGCCGTCTTCAGCCTTTCCTTCGTGATACTGAATATCACAGTCGTAGTCACTTAGGATTTTCATCCATCTCCTTTGCCTCATGTTTAATTCTTTTTGCTCCAATATATACCTTAAATTCTTATGACCCGTATAGACAGTAAACTTACTTCCACACAGATAATGTCTCCAAATCTTAAGGGCAAAATTATGGCTCCTAATTCTAAGTCATAGGTGGTATAGCTTTCTTCGTGCTTTTTCAATTGCCTTGATGCATACACAATTACCTTTTTGCGTTGCATTAACACACATTCAAATCCTAGCTTTGAAGCATCACTATATACTTTAAAATCTTCTGTTCCTTCTGGTAAGGCTAGGATTGGGGCATTTGTTAATTTATGCTTTAAGATTCTAAAGGCTTCTTCTTGTTTAGGTCCTCATTTAAACTTAACTGTTTTACAGGTTAGCTTGGTTAATGATATAGCTATCTTGGAAAAATCCTTAATAAACCGTCTATAGTATCCGGCTAAACCTACAAAACTCCTAATTTCCATTGCGGATTGCGGAACCTTCCATTTGGTAATTGTTGCTATTTTATCAGGATCTACGTGAATACCTTCATGATTCATCATATGACCTAGAAAGTGTACTTCTGGCAGCCAAAATTCACACTTCGAGAATTTGGCGAAAAGCTTCTCTTTTCTTAACAAAGTTAAGAGTGCATGTAAGTGCTGATAATGTTTTTCCTGACTTTTGGCATAAATAAGTATATCGTCGATGAGGATAATTACAAATTTATCCAAATATGGTTTACAGATCCTATTCATTTTATCCATAAATGTTGCAAGTGCATTTGAAGGGTATGACTGTAAACTTGTAATGACCATACCTAGTTCTGAAATCAGTTTTAGGTATGTCTTCCACTTGTACTTTCAATTGATGATATCCGGAACGTAGGTATATCTTAGAAAAATATCTAGCTCCTTGAAGTTGATCGAAAAGATCATCAATCCTAGGTAATGGGTATCGATTCTTAATTGTAACCTTATTCAATTCTCTATAATCAATACACATTCTTATCAGACCATCCTTTTTCTTAATAAACAACACTGGTGCCCCCTCCCACGGGGATAAACTAGGTTGTATGAAACCTTTACTTAATAAGTTATCTAATTGATTTTTCAGTTTTAATATTTCTGTGAGTGCTAACTGATAAGGTGCCTTGGCTAATGGTATAGTTTCTGGAATTAGATTAATCCTAAATTCTATCTCCCTATCTGGTGGTAATCCTGGTAAATCTTCTGAGAATACATCTGGGTATTCTGAAACTACAGGAATTTCCTTAAGTTCTTTACTCTTAGTACTAATGATTACCGAAATCATATATACTATTCCTTGCTTTTGTTCATAACTAGCAACTTTCATTACTGATATGAACTTCTTACGTGGTTTATTTCCTGTAATCACAATTACTTCTCCGGCGAGTGCCTGAATTTCTATAAAGTTCTTATCACAGAAAATTCAAGCATGGTTGGCTACTAACCAATCCATTCCTAACACAACATCAAATTTAGCTAATTTCATAGGTAATAGGTTTGCAAAGAATTTATGATCTGAGAGTTCTATATTTTCCTTTTGCAAAACTTTATCTATGTTAACAGATTTTCCGTTTGCCGTTTCGACTGTAAAGATTTGCCTAATGCTGGTTAAAGGTATGTTAAGAGCTTGACAGAATGAAGTATTTATAAAACTTTGGTTTGCACCAGAGTCAAATAATACCTTTGTGTAAACGTTGTAAACTTAAGAACGTACCAGCTATCACATCTGGAATGAGCTCTGCTTCCTGAGCAGTCAGTTGGAAGGCTCTTACATTCCTTTTTGCTTCTTCTGCAGGTTTAGCTTTATTGTTAGATAGTTTGTTCAGTTTTGGACAATCTGGCCTAAGATGTCCAGCTTCTCCACAGTTGTAGCAGACTGAAAATCTCTTCCTCCTGCAGTCTTCTTCTTGATGCCCCGGAATTTTGCAAAAATTGCAATATCCTTTGCATCTTCCAGAATGCTTTCTTTTGCAAAAATTGCAAAATGGGCTAATGGAAGATTGCTCATTCCCTCCTTTCTTGAAATTGTTATGGTTACCCGGGCGAAATCCTTGGGTAATCTTTTGGGCTACTTCCTTCCTTCTATTTTCTTCTCTTGTCCGTACTAGTTCGTCAGTCAGAGTATTGGCTAAATCCACCGCATCATCAATCGTGCGAGGTTTTGCAGCCTTGACAATATTACGGATTTCAGCAATCAATCCCCAAATATAACGAGAAATAAGTACCGGTTCTGGCGAAGCCAGGGTTGGTACTACTCGAGCATACTCGAAGAATGTCGAAGTATACTTTCGACAATCTACATCCACCATCCGGTGGGTTAAAAACTTATTTGTCATTTGTTCTTTTTCATATTGGGGACAAAATTTTCTTTCTACAAAGTTCTTAAATTCTTCCCAGTTCATAGCATATGCCATCCTTCTTCCTTTTGCTTGTAACACCGTGTTCCACCATTCTAGCGCCCCTTCTTTGAAAAGGTTTGACGCGTACATGACCTGATCATCCTGAGCATATTTACTTATGGCAATTACTGCCTTGGTTTTCTCTAACCAACGTAGTGCCGCAGTTGCTCCTTCATTGCCCATAAACTCAGATGGTTTACAAGCAAGAAATTCTTTGTAAGTGCAACCAGGCGTTGCAGCTTTAATTTTCTTAGGGAGCGGAGCTTGTCGTGGTTCATTATCATGATTAACATGATTATTGCCTCCGTTTACACTATTACTGAAGTTATCTTCAGAAATACGTTTGCTAGGAACGATTTGTTGTGGTTCTATTGGATTTTTAACAGCAGCAACGATTACTGGAATAGCGTTGGCTATCCCTTGAGCAATTATTGCTGGAATAGTGTTGGCTATCCCTTGAGCAACGATATTTTCTATATCCTGCCTAGTCATATATTGATCCCCCGGTTGTTGCTCAGATTGATTAACCTCATTAACTGGTTCATTATTAGCGTTTTCCATCTGATAACTAATTTATAGATAAATAATTAGTATACAAGAAATAATCCAATGTCACACTTAATTGCACATAATCACGTAAACGAACAATATTTGTAAATTTTCTAAAATCTCATTTGTTTTATTGATTATATCATGCTTCTATATACAACCGTTTTATTATTTGTTTTACACATACTGATTTTACTATTACTATTACACAACCACAGTTCCATAAATCCCCTATCCTTTGTTAGATGATATTCTAGTAATGGCGTTCCCTCTCATCGTGTTTCCAGGAGATCTGTCCCCCAATCTCTTGGATCCTATTCCCAGTATCCATTAGTTCTTTACCAAAGCGAAGTTCAGCCGTATTCTCGTTACTTATTGGTGGATTTGGTAAAGGTTCTGAATTTGGACTAAGGAAAAAGCTTATAGGGATGGTTTTGTAACTGTATTTCATTAGTCAACCATTCGTCTATTTGCGAGTGGATTGAAGGGTTTGGAATAGCTGGTTCTAAGTTCATTGGTAGTTGTGTTTCAAGAAAGTGAATAAAAACATTTTCATTAACAGGCTTAATAGTATTATAGCTTGCCAATATAAAATCTAGCTCTTCCTGAGATGGTAACCTTTCAATTTGCCTAGAACTTTCCCCAATTTCCATTTTCTTAGGCTTGGGTTTCTCGAGAGGTAAAGCGTTGAATTCTATAGGTTCTTCTATGTCTGGTATATACCTATTGAAATCTCTGGAAACCTCTATTCTTACTGGATAGAGATTTAAATTCTGAAGGGCGTCAGACAAGTCACTCATGCTGTTTAACAAAATACACCCAATTACTAAGTTAAAATTCATAACAAAATTTTATAGAAATTTTTTTTAAATATTATTTCATATTGGATAACTACCAAAACAACTGAAATTTAAAGTACACTAGGTTTTATTTGTAAATTTATTTATTTACTGAATAAGGTTTCTAGACTGTAGATAATAAAGGTACTAAAATTTGGGTCAAATTATTTAAGGATTTGCATCAATTGCTATATTGGCTAGCATATAAAGATCTGCCCATACTGTATACAATTAGTCAGATAATAAAACACATAATCATAAAATAGCAATTAGAAATTCCTAAGTATTTCTCAATTACTTTAATAGGCTAAAATCAATAGTAAGCTTAAATCAGTGGCTCTTATACCACCTTTTTCTGTCACGACCCCCGACCCGGTTTGACCCGTTTCAGGAGCCGCGGGACAGAAATCTCGTGGTATTTAATTTAGGCGACAGCGGAAGTCTTTTTAAAACAGGATCTTTCAATATTTAAAACTGCCCGTTTATATAATCTAGGGATAAAACCCCGGTAATTTACAATAAGATGATTTCACTGGGAAATCTTTATTTTACAAAACATGTTTCTTTTATTTATTTACATTGAGCCACTTTTCTAAGCTTGAAGTGTTTCACGGCACTTTTCTTGGATCACAATAGATCACCTGAAACATGTTTGAAAAAGGTTTTGTTAGCGGGAAATACTGAGTGAGTTCATTCAGGTTTTATAAAATGACCCTTAGTTATAAATTACAGCATAAGAGCGATTACAATGGTTTATATCTTTATATTTATCTGGCGCTGTGTCACAATGGTGACATGTCACAATGGTGACGATGGTCATACCACTATTAGGTCAATGAACCCAAATAGTGATGATTATCCCTAGTACGTCAATGAACCTAATTGGGAGAAAATTAGTAATGTGCACAATACCCCACTAGCCAGTGATTCAAGATAACCACGACTTAATCCCTGTAATTATAACCTTTGAAAATAATTTGAGGTATTGTAAAACAGTTGATAAAAAGAGAATGACTCACATTGCAGATTTAACGAGCAGAGTATAAGCCTACTGATTAGCCTTGATTAACCTAATTTAAATAACAATGCACACAACTGGGGTTAGTAACTAATACAACAGTTACGACAATTCACGAGATTAAACCCTCACAACGATTTACAAAGTGCAATACTTAACAATCCAGCGGATTCACAACGAATGACAGAGTATAGCCCGAGTTCGGACAGCACTCAAACATTCAAGTTGAAATCACGATGAATAACAAAGTATAAACCCAATTTGGGCAGCATTCAAACAATCGTTGGATAGTTACAATCAATCAGACGTTGAATCGTAATAGCGATCGAGTTATTACCCTGTTTTGCGGCAACGATTCATGAATTGTGTGTGTTTATGACCGATTATACGATATCTCAGTGTGCATAACGAATTTCTTCGTCGTTTTAGTGCCAGAATTCAAGTCCCAACCTCTACTATTTATACCCCAAAAATCGCCCCCTCGCGCCACGCGAAAGGTTTCCTTGTGCGCGTCGCGTGGCGCGAGAGACCCTATTCTAGCATAGGGTGGGTTCGTGTCCAAGTAGGTTTGCTGAGTTGACAGTTTATGTAAATTCAATCCAGACAACGAAATATAAAGATAATCGTTAACTAGGTTTTACCCTCCCTGAGTTTTAGGGGCCCTGATCCTGATTCCGATTGTTATGAAAATTTTAGGGTTTATGTGGAATTACTTGGGTTTCTCAATTAGGGTTTTCTCAATAGATAATTAACATACTAGATGTTAATTTTAATAAGAGTTGTTACACATGCTCTCTTAGAATCCTCGATTCTTCTACCATGAGCCACCTGTGGTTCTTGTTGTTGTTGTTGACCAACTTGTTGATAAATGGCTTTTTGGTAGTAATCGTCTTTTCCAAACGGATTCTGAGCTCCACTAGCTTCCCTGTTCTTGCACTCCCTCTTGAAATGACCTTTCTCCCTGCAACGAAAACAGGTAACTTTAGATTTATCAAAACCTAAAGTAGAAACATGTGCATCAAGAAAGTCATTTCTCCCAGTAATAAGCTTGAATTTTTTAGCTCGTCTAAGAACACTGGCTAGACACCATTTAATATCCATTAATTCCATCTCTTCGGCGTCTATCTGATCGTAATCCTCCTTTGTGAGGATAGGATTCCCGATCCGACCTGCAACTAGACCTTCATATGAAAGTAACACATAACCAAGTAAAGCCATGTGGTCTTTAGCAATTTCTTCAGAAAAACTTTGACCCTCTAGAAGATTCAAAGCAATGTTACATTGAATAACACAACCATTTCCCTTTTTTGAGCTTTGACTCTGAAAACTTTCTGATGAGCTCTTAGGATTAACACTGGGATATGAAGAAAATCCACTGTTTTTGTTTGAAAGCTGATCAACCTTTTCCGTTGAATCCCCAGCACTAAAAGTAGTCTGGATTTTCGGACTTCTCTCGGCTTCTGGAACAGGAACACTACCTTTGTAATACATTTTTACATCCTGTTGACCACTTGGACTGTTCATCCTAGCGATCTTCTGCTGTTCCAAATCCTGACCCTCAATCTTCTCGATAAACTGAGAAATCGTTAACCCATCATAAACCCCGGTATTTTTCAGAATCATCAAGTAGGTTCCCCACTCTTTCTGCAGTAACGCATCTGCTAACTTGTCTACCCACTCTTCACGATCTTTTGTAATACTCAGCATTGACGGATTGCACTAAGTGGCAGTATCGCTCAATCAGCTTCTTTGTATCTTCACCCGGTAGACTGCTGAACAGATCAAACTCTTTCTTGAGCAACGCCTTCTTGCTCTTAATCATGTTCTCACTACCTTCAAACTTGACTTTAAGCGCATCCCAAATCGATTTTGAAGTTTTGTCATGCTGAAGCAGTATGAAAATGTCTTCTTGGATGGCTTGCTGAAGCAGACTGATCATCATCTTCTCGGCTTTGTACATATTCCGTTCTTGATCTGTAAACTCTGATAGCTCTTTGATAACCTGCAAATCTGTGCGTGGCAAAACATATTTTTTCAGAATACATTCCCAAGACCTTAGATGGTTTGCCTGAACCCAGTTTTCGAATCTGTCTTTCCACCCATAGTATTCCTCATTACTCATCAGTTTCGGGGGCTTTTGTGTAGTTCTTGTCTCATTTTTCAAATTCATGACTTGAGCAATGGAACCCGGAGTAGTCGGAGATGAAGCAAACGCGTTGTAGAACTCTTCACTCATGATGACGTATCACAGTTTTCAAAACAGTAGCTTTCGAGCGAATTAACCCAATACTGAATTTGGAGCGAAATCACAAACAAGCTTTAGAGCGAAATCAGATGTTTGGCTATCAGGAGCGGATCAACACAATGCTTTGGAGCGAAATTAGAAAATAGATGATCTTGGAGCGAAATCAGGAGATAATCTGGAGCGAAATCAGAAACAACTTAGGAGCGAAACCTCTAAACAGTTACCCTGGAGCAAAATCACAATGATTGCAGGAGCGAAATCAGATGGTTTCGAGCGAAATCAAAAGTTGTCCTTTCGAGCGAAATCAGCTCGGAGTCCATTTTGGTCCATTTTTAGTTCGATTTTAGCTATGAAACTTTCAAGGGTTTGTCTATGTCCAATTTTGAATAGTCTGTGAAATTTTGATCTGGTTTTGACCGTTAAAACTTCCTGGAATGATAAAAGAAGGTGCAGAAGCTAGAAATTTCAATGAAATTCGGCTGTAAACTGCAGAACTCCTCCAACCGGCTCTGATACCAATTGTAGGATCGTTCGACTGACCCAATTGAGTCGTTCAGAGGAGTTTTACTTTGTTTCAGGTGCGGAAAACAAGAAACAAAGTTAGAAACAACTTGCACTTCACTTAAATCACTGTTTGTATTGATTTGACAACAATTACATTCAATCCTCACACCGACAGCACTTCGGCATGAAATACAAGGCTCTCAACTCACTGATTTCGCTCCAGGTGACCTATATATAGTCACCTGGTTTCGCTCATAACGACACAAACACATCAGGAGCAAAATTATCATAATGTGATTTCCCCAGAAATCAGCAAAACGACATTAGGAGCGGTATCATCCTCCAGGAGCGAAATCAGCTTCTTACAACCTAAACTTTCCTATTTTCTCGAACAACGTGCCCTGATCTATATAATGTAATCTAAGACTCGATACAAGACGAAGTCGACAGATGTATGCACCAACAGAAAGGATATAACACATAAACAGTGCGCGTTACAACTTACCATCCAATCTAGTCTTCCTACTCAAATACGAGATGCTCAGGTTGAAGCATTGAAAGCAGAGAACGTCAGGGCGGAGTCCCTACGAGGGTCAAGGAAACGGTTAGAACAAAAGGAAGACGGCGCATACTACATAACGGGATGCATTTGGGTCCCACTTTATGGAAACTTACGCGAGCTTGTGATGGATGAAGTACATAAGTCTCGTTACTCAGTACATCCTGGTTCGGATAAGATGTACCATGACTTAAAGACCACGTATTGGTGGCCTAGCATGAAAGCCCATATAGCAACCTACATCAGTAAATGTTTGACTTGTGCAAGAGTCAAAGTCGAATACCAGAAACCATCAGGCCTACTTCAACAACCAGAGATCCCAAAATGGAAATGGGAGCAAATTTCCATGGATTTCGTTACTGGCCTGCCTAGATCTCAGCGCCGAAATGACACTATTTGGGTGATAGTGGATCGGTTAACCAAGTCTGCACACTTTTTGGCTATTAAAGAAACAGACAAGTTCTCTACGTTAGCAGACGTTTACTTAAAGGAAGTAGTATCAAGGCACAGAGTGCCAACCTCCATTATTTCTGATCGTGATGCACGTTTTACTTCTGAACTGTGGCAAGCAATGCACAACTCCTTTGGCTCACGTTTAGACATGAGCTCAGCGTATCATCCACAGACGGATGGGCAGTTCGAACGCACCATCCAAACTCTCGAAGACATGCTTCGAGCATGTGTAATCGACTTTGGTAATGGCTGGGAAAAGCATCTCCCGTTAGTGGAGTTTTCGTATAACAACAGTTACCACACCAGTATCCAGGCTGCTCCGTTCGAGGCATTGTACGGTAGGAAATGCCGATCACCTCTTTGCTGGGCAGAAGTTGGTGACAGTCAAATCACTGGCCCAGAACTTGTGGTAGACACAACTGAGAGGATTGCTCAGATACGACAATGAATGGCGGCAGCTCGTGACCTCAGAAAAGCTACGCTGATAAGCGCAGGAAACCACTCGAGTTCCAGGTCAGGGATCGAGTGCTACTCAAGGTCTCACCTTGGAAAGGTGTTGTTCGTTTTGGCAAACGAGGCAAACTTAACCCGCGATATGTCGGACCTTTCGAAATCATCGAGAAAATAGGCAAAGTGGCCTACAAACTAAACCTACCCACAGAACTCAGTGGAGTTCACAGCGTATTTCACATGTCAAATCTGAAGAAGTGTCTGTCAGATGAGACCCTCATGGTTCCTTTGAAGGAGCTGACAATCGACGATCAGCTACGATTCGTTGAAGTACCAGTTGAGATTACTGACCGATATGTTATGGTTCTCAAGCGTACCAGAATACCCCTTGATAGAGTTCGTTGGAACTCTCGCCGTGGCCCAGAGTTTACCTGGGAACGAGAAGACCAGATGAAACACAAGTATCCCCAGTTGTTCAAGAACAACGAAACCACTACTGAGGCTGAAGCTACTGCAGAATTTCGGGACGAAATTCCAAACCAACGGGGGAAGGATGTGACACCCCAGGAAAACCAGGAAAACCATGCAACTTAACTAGCTTCCTCAGTGAGTGCGTGCTAAATTTCGGGACGAAATTTCTTTCAACTTGGGGATAATGTGACAACTCGTATTTCAGAACCTATTTTTGTGCTTAATGTAACGTATGTGAACTTTGTGTGATTATCTGATATGTTGGTTTAATGAATGTTTATGAGATAAATGTTACATGTTATATGAATGTGTGTGATGTTTGTATATAATGTAATCGCACACCTCCAACCCGATTGCACAAGCCCTTTGGGCCACACTCCTTGCACTTGAACCAAGGGCAACCCATGATGGGTTCGGCCCACTCCCTTTACACACATAACCGTGAGGAGAGGGTATACATGTATACCCCTCATTATTTGCAAATCACACATAACACACACATCAAACCCTAGTTCTATTCTCCTCCTCTCTCTCTCGAAGCCGACAGCCACCCTCTCTTTCTCTCGAAGCTTTCTTGTTCGGATCATCCTTGTTTCACCTACTAACCTGTTAGTGTTTTATGATTATTATTTCGTTAGATAGTGATGTGATCTATATGTAATACATGGTGATTTAGGGATGACATATGTTGAATGGTAATATAAATTGATGTGGTTTAGGGTTCATGAAATCGGCTCATATGTGTAACATGTTTTGAATTATTTAGAGTTGATGATTATGTGTTGATGATCTAGAACCGAATGAATGATAACCGGCTGTGACATGTTCCTATTCGAATGAATTGTGGGGATTGTTTTGTTAGTATGCATGCTAGTGAATCAAGAACATGAGCCATGTTAATATGTTAAGTGTTATGATTACTGTTTATGTTGATAAATTATTAGGGTTCATATGAATTCAATGTTGAATGATATTTTGATCGATTAAGGCATGATTGGAAACTGTTGATGTTGTTAATTGATTTTTGTGTAAAAAGGAAACTGTTGAATGATTAAAACCGATTGCTTGAAATTAGGGGATTAGACAACTGATCGCACAAGACTCCCTTGATCGCACAAGATCAGATCTGATTCGCATAAGGTAGTCGCACAAGATTTGGTACAACCATCTAAGCACAGTACAACTATGATATGCATGATCGCACAAGACCTTGTGGAGCGCACAAGGCACTTCCGATCGCACAAGGCTTGGGCCACACACAAACCACTTGGACTTTTATACAGTTGGGCCTCAAAGCCCAAACCCAATTGCACAAGACCCATGTTTGTTATTAATTGGGCCGTGTATCTACGTTTGGGCTTTTGATTGTTTGGGCCGGGTTTATGTTGGATCGCACAACATGCTGTGGATCGCACAAGGTTGTGCTGATCACACAACATGTTGGGCCGGGTAGTATTTGGGTTTTAACTACCTAACTGCATGAGATGTTATTGGGCTAACACTGTTACTTCAGCCCAATACATCCTGATCGCACAAGTTTGGGTTTTATGTGTTTAACTGATTTGTTTAGCATGTCCAATGTGTATGCCATGATCATTATGTGTTCTTGATTTGTTAGCTATGTGTAAACTTATGTGCACTACTTGAACCTAGACCTGACTTGTATGGTAACCATGGTAGGACGTGGTTGACCACATATAGCGAGTGACCATTTTTGTTTATCTGCCGAGCAAACCAAGGTGAGTTCACACTTCTACAAGGCATGGGATTCCCGGTGGTTAGGGAATGGGTAAAGAGATTAAATAGAACCTGCATATTCTCCTTGGGTACAATATGTACCTCCGCTCCTCCATAGGAAGGACGACAACATTGAACCTGCGTAATCTCCTAGGGTAGATTACATACCTCCGCTCCTCCATAGGAAGGACGACAACATTAACTTACTAGACAAAACTCTATCATGAAGTCCCTCATTTTTATATCGACTTAATTGCCGGGCCAATGGCGAGCGGGTCATTAGTTAATAGCGCTATTAGGGTTGAGAAGCCTCACACCGTGCCGGTAGGACGGGCGTGTACTAATGGATCTGGGCACTTAGTCAATGATGATAGACATTGACGTAGGGCACAACTTATTGTTCGTCAGTTGTCGATATGGTAACGGTCTAGTGGTTTACATGGGGAAGCCCCCACTAATTATGGATATGGTTTGGGAAACAAAGATACTGGTTAATTCGTGGTTTACGAAACAACTTATGGTTTTCGAAACAAAACACTAAAACAAAACAACCAAATGTGAACTCGCTCAACTTTGTTGTTGACTTGTTGTTACGTGCCTTGCAGGTCATTAGATGCTTATGGAGCTTGCACGAGGAGGCGTGGTCGTTGTGGGACATGGACAGTTGTGTGCCATGTTAAACACTTAGAACATTTAAACTTATGCTTTGGTTTTAAACATTATGCTTCCGCTTGCAACTTAAACTATGTTTTGTTTGGACACCAATTGTATTGTGTTGGATTTTATATTTACTTACATGCTTTGTTCAATATGATTGGTGGCTTGATCCTGGTCAGTCACGCCTTCAAGCGGTGATACTCCGCATGTGGATTTTGGGGGTGTGACACAATTAGGGGGGGATTCACTTAACCATTTTCGTTCATTCTTCCTGTGATCACTTAGAGTTGAGTTCTAATAAAGAAACCCTAATATTGTTCTTGATTTGATTCGTTATTTGATCTCAGTTTCATTCGATTCTGTGTGAGTTCTTCATATGTTATAGTTTCAGAATTTGATAAATTTTATAACATACACTTATTGTTATTTAGTAATGATGTGTACTTATGTTACAAATCTGTTTTATTGTTGTTGCTGATGATGGTTATAAGGTTAAAATCTGGATACCACACTTACAAGTTACAAATGCCCAAATCTGCTGATAACTCCAGAAAAAGGTTTATCAAAATCATCTGATGCTGATAAACTTTTGTCCCTGCTTCATGACCACGTAAGAGCTGACGATTATAATATCTTGTATTAAAATGTTTGATACAATCAAGTAAGAACTATGGGTATATTTATATCTTCATCTCCATCTTCATGTTCTCATTAATCTCCTCCTTCTCTCTTTTCTCTCTATTTCTCTAATTTACACACAGATGTCTGCGAGTGGGTGTTAAAATGAGAACATGAAGATGGATAGGTGGTGAAGGTGGTACTGTTTAGAGAGAATACAGTGAAGGTGAAGGTGGTTACTTATGGTGTACGTGGGAGGTGGTTGGTGGTTAATGGTGGGGGAAACAGTGAGAAAGGTGGTTGTGGGTGGGGTTTGGGTTGGGTTGTTTTGTTTTTATAAAGTGGAGAAGATGAAGGGTAAATTTGTCATTTCACATCCACTTAACAGAGAAAACTAACTGTCATCTACTCCAGGGACTATCTGAGTAACAAACTGTCAAACCATAGGGAGCACCGGTATAATTTCCAAAAGTTGGGGACTATAGGTGTTATTTTGCAAAACCACAGGGACTATCCATGCATTTTACTCTATAATAAAACGTTAAAAATACCATTTTACCCTTCATTAAAAGGGAGGAAAAAAAAACAAAAAAGTTGGATGTTAACTGAAAAATCTGAGTAGATTTTGATTTTGGATGAAAATGGCAAGAAAACTGAAACCACAGTGACCCAGATTCAAAAGGTTTGAGTTTTGGACTAAAGTGCCAAAAGTGACCAAATCTCAGGGACCATTTTAGCAGTTTACTCTTCTAAATATAAAACAAAAGTATAACTTCGGTATAACAAGATGTAACCGTTTAGTATTTTTTTTCTAAAATGGTTAATTATGTATATAGGCGAGTCTTGGAGAAAACGTCTCAAAGTATAAAACGATTTTGGTGTTAACATGTGACACCGAGGCTAACTTACATTAATAAGACCATGTGTAGTGGTAACACCTCATAACATGTGTGTAGCACACAACCCCACCACATACCCCAACTCACCTTCACCCACATAACAACCTTTTCTCCCGTTATCGCCATCGCGCGCTTCAAAATTCTCAACCCATATCGTGCGTGCGCGGGAGAGGGGGGGGGGTCCCGGCGCCATAGGCCCCCTTCACCTCTAGATAGCGTTGTACTAGGCATGGAGTAAGGGTAATATTGTCAAAAAGCCCATGCACATGCAAGTCACAGGCTAATTTCACCCTCTTTTTTAAACTCACGTAACTTTTTTATATGTGATTATTTTAAAAAAATGATACCATAAAATCTAGTATTTTATTATCTTTCCAACGAGTATACTATTGCTATACTTTTGAAAAAAAAATGTCATGAACTGGGTGTTCGTGAAAGTGGGTGTTTTTATAGAGTTTTCGGGAAACGTCATAGAAAATGTTCAAATAAAAACACCATAAAACATCCAATTGAGAAAGACGCCATGAAATACCCAGTTGAGAACGCCATAAAACATTTAGTTTCATAAAAACACCATGAAAACACCAATTGAAAACGCTATAAAAACACCAAATTCAGAAAAAAACGTCATAAAAAGCCTAGTTGAAAATGCCATACACACAGTTAAAAAAACACCATAAAAAACCAGTTGAAACGCCATAAAAAACAAAGTTGAAAGCGCCATAAAAAACCCAATTCATTTTTTTTATCAATAGTATACTTGTTGGAAAGATAAGAAAACGGTGGATTTTATGGTGTGATTTTTTAATAAAAAATAATCACGTATAAAAATGTTATGGATGTTTAAATATTATGGGGGAAATGTCATGCGATTAGCAAGTGCACCCCTTGTTAGGATCTTCCTTTGTTACCCCTCTTGCTAGTTCTAAGGGTCCTAATATTTTAAAAAATGGCACCGTATCAATCTTAGCCACAATCACAAAGATCTTGTGGCTGAGAATCGTTCTCACGGTTTTCACAGTTTTGATTTTTTTTTTCTAGAATCCGATTATATATATATATATATATATATATATATATTTATATAGGATATGGATCATTAGTGAACAACATCCTTGGTTGTGAACCTTGTGAACTAATCTCAACCATTGGTTTCAATTCTTGATTAAGAGGGCAAGATTGTAATTAAATAAATTATTTTTTTTTAAATTCCTTTCCATAAACCAATTGCAGTTACAATTCCTATTTCCCTGCATATCTTACGTGATCTTTTTTAATTATATTCAAATCAAATTCAAACCCTGCAACTTCTTTGAATCACGACATCATCGAATCATGGAGGATGATCATAGTAGCTGCTTCAACGGACAAGACCCAATACAATAAGATGACTTCAATCCAGTTTTTACACTACCATGAATCACCCAGGTTTAGTTTTTTTTATCTTTTTTTGTTCGGTATTGCATCCAAATCGACGTAATGAAGCCCAGGTTATTTCCTGCAATTTTGTTCATCTTCTTCGCCCCAGTTCTTTGTCATCAGTTTCCCGTCATGTCATTTAATGATCGTCATTCCGTCTGCTTGATTTATATTTTGATTGTTTACGTGTACTAAGTTTTTATAGAATTCATGAATTAGATAGTTGGATGACTTGTTTACAGTTATTATAACAGTATTTGAATAGGTTAGGATAATAAAACAGTTGCATGTACACATATGTACTAAACATCTATGAATATTTTAGAATGGATGGTTTTACAGATTTAGTGAAGTCACTGAATATTTGTAGGATAAGATAACAGAGCATGTCCACATATGTATTGATCACTCATAAGATATGGGATGACTTGTTTACAGATAAATATGACTCAGTGAATGTTTTTAGGATAATGAAACAACTGCATCTATACATATGTACTAAACATTCCTGAATTTTTTTCGAATGACTTGTTATGTTTGGGTAACTGTAGCAATTCAGGAAGTTATTGCCCACACTGAACCGAACGGGATATCGTCTACGGCACCAAAGAAAATTCGTAATAAGGGATGTGGGAAGCACAAAAGACCGATTGGTCTGCGAGAAAAAGCAATAAAAGCTGTCAAGAAGCCAAGAAGGAAGTGTAATTATTGCGGAAAACGAGTCCGAAAACACGTCAAAAGGAATTGCCCTTTAAAAAAGGGAAGCCAACTAAGGATGACTCGTCTACAGATGAGGATGATGAGGAAGACAAACATGAGGAAGACATGGAGATAGAATCGGACGAGATGGATAGGGACGGCAAGGCTAGCGATTATTAGTATATACATGCAAATAAACTACCTTTTTACACTGCTTTTTTGTTAAATTTTATTATTTAAACACTTAAATTGGTCATTGTTTTTACTAATTATCTACTGTCTATGTTTATCTCCAACAACTTACTTGCCCAAAGGAAGTTTTCATTAAGCCTGCATATATACTGAACATAACCTGTTCTCCAAGCCTTAACCAGATGGCAGTTTGTTTACGTATGCATATACACTAGTGTTTTCACATACGTTACATATACGTACCTAGCCCTTATACCCTTGTAATCAGTGTCACTGTTACTATGTGTTTTAACAAAACACTTGTGTACATACACTAGCGTATTTCAGTTACCTTTGTAAACCCAGTCTAACCATAAATAATCTCCAATCCTTAACTAGAAGGAAGTTTGCTTAAGACTGCATATACATGAGTGTTTATTATTTATGTTACATATGTGTACTTAACGTTTTTACACTGGTGTTTTGTTTTTACATTTTATTTGTTAAAATATATATGCATTGTCAATCTCCTAACAATGTATTAAACCAAGCAAAAACACCATGTACATGTACAAAACAAAAGGTTTACCAACATTGTCACCTAACAACATAGCAAAATTTCAAAACAACCGTAAATCAAAGATATTTTCCCTACTAAGTTCCTTCAGTTATCATTAACATTCATTGACTTCCTTTACATATCATGACTAGCACCCACATTCGCTCCTTCATCTCTTTTTACATCAGCCATCTTAATACCTGTTTAAACATAGTGGCATACAGAAATTGTGTTACTATATACACCATAAGTATTTACAATGTGTTACTATATACACCAAAAGTATCTAACATACAAACTTTACATGCACATTAAAGACTGTTTTCTAATCTTTTAATCTAAAGCCAACATACAATACACTTATGTACTTTTTTTCAATTAAAAATACCATCTGTGTACCTATCCACATGTACTTGAAAAAAACCCATTTAAACATACAACAAATTGGTGTACACCTTAACAAAATGAAAATCCACATATGTACTTAAGTTAATTACTTAGGTTTAAAACTTGCTGACTATACCTTCTTCATATCCTGTACACAAGTGTACATTAACAACATTACATCACCCTACTAACTTTTTAATCTTTTTATCTTAACAACATTAAATCCAAATATATATTTTTTTTTATCTATTTTCTATGAAAAAAATCACATTTACACACAAATAAAATTGTTGTACACTATAACTACATGCATCTACACTTGTGTACTTCAAATTGTTGTACACAATAACTACCATATCCACAAGTGTACACCAAAAAAATATCACCAAAAAATGAAGAACACATGCATCCCCCAACCCATGGATAGACTCAGAATTTCCGGCGACAGAGTGCACTGTCGAACAACCGATTCATAACCCACATTCCGACGGCACAATGTTATCATGAAATCGAATGAAAACTTAGCAAAAATTACATTCTTATAAGACCAGCGCTCTATTAAACATATAACACAACACCATATTGATTGTAAACGAACCGATTGAACAAACCCTAACTATTCGATTATATAAAAAAACGAAATTAACACTAATGTACATCAATAATCAGTGTAGTGAAGGATAAACTTACTGTCGTCAACCTTAGGTTCTCTACCGTTGCCGGATTGCTTCTCCATCGACATTCTTCTAATCGCTGGTTTGGGGTTTTTGAAAGAGCCTTCTTCTGATTAGTAGCTAGCTTCAGGGGTATTTAGTTAGAATTGGATAGATAACTATTATTACGGGTGAGAAATATTTCTCAGTATCAAATCCTAACAAAACGTTTCTTGTTTCCATAGTTAAAATGATTGTAATTTGACAAAAATAACCCCACTATTTAATAATACCTATTATATTTTAATAGATAATTAATAAATTGATTTACAATCTAATCTCAAGATCTAACAAAACCAATGGCTAGGATTTGTTCACATTGTTCACAACTTAACCCTTGTTCACTCTAGAACCCCACCCTATATATATATATATAGCTAGAACTCAGTGTGTTACCCGGGTTGAGTAAACCCGTATATTACACATATAGTCATTAAGATATGTTTTTAAATAATAAACTTTGATGTACTATTTATTTATTAAAATATGAGAGGATTAAGATGTATTGGAATCCTATTTTAACCACAAAATTAATAATACAATCTTAATTAAAATGTAATAGGATAAAGATGTATGGGAATCCTATTTTAGTTACGTACTTAGTTTAAAGTTTTATGTTCGAGACTTAAAGAAACACCAAGTATAAATCTGACGGAGTTATCCTTGAGGGAATGGTCTCGTTAAAAAATGTTTAATCCTTTATCTTTCCTCGCCAATGGGTCGGCATTAGTCTGCAAAACGTAAACACCGTGAGATTCCTTACAAGGAGGAGAGGTTGGGGGTTCTCCTTGTAACCACCCTCCGGCGTGAGGATAAGTATCGCTTAAGAACAATAAATGAGTGTGTGTGTTAATAGTGAGAGAGTAAGAGAGCTGACCCTTAAACTTGGTGAAGATCCCTATGTATAGCCGAAGAGTGTGGATAAAGAGATGGGCTGATGGGCCGTGGGCCGGGTGTCAGTGTGTTTCCTCTGACATGACCGTTTATACGTGCAGAGAATCGGCTTGATGGCGCATTATGATTGGAGCTACATGGCCCGAGAGTCGTCCTTGATGTTGGGTTTGTCATCAGCTATGAATGGAGATCATGGAGTAGTGAATGTCGTAACCTGATTGGTTACATGTTACTGTCCTTTTGTACTAATTGTCCCTGGCACGATTATTTATCATAGTGGTTGCATGATCACAGCCTGGCACGCCTTGATTTGTTGTAGGCTTTGTCATTTGTACTGGATGTACTATCCTTAGCTGGCATGTTTGTGCTTGCGCTTATACGACTTACGCAAAGCTTATGGGGATGGCCAAGTTTTGTCTTGATTTGGTTTGGTTTGGTTTGGGTATGGTCCTCTGCGCGCGATGCTTGTTGGTGGTTGGGTTTTCCACCAATTACTATGCAACTTGGGTTTCTATTCTTTCTCCCTGCGCGGTGGCGCTAAGAAGATTTTGCTTTCGCCTCTAATATGCACAAAATGCAACATATAAATCATATCAAATGAGGTATAAAAAACAACCCCTTTTTTAGTACTAATGTTGGAAACAGTGCGTCTCTTTGTTTACTTTTGATTTTCAGGATTAAAAGAGCTTAAACAGACAAAAGGAACAAATTAACGGCGAAAATGAACATAAATACAAAGAAAGGAAGTTGACACACTATACCGACCCTCCAAGCTTCACCCCAAAGACAAAAATAACAAAACCAGAAACCAAGCATGGGGCTGTGCCAGCCAGGCATGGGGCTGTGCGTCAGTCAAGATTCCAAGAAGATAAAGATAAATAAAAAACGACAAGGGACACGTGGCCATGTCTCCTAAGCACGGGCCGTGGTCAACTCTCAGATTTGCAAATCTTGGTTCGTACAACAAGTACAAGGGCCACGGGGCCGTGCCATTGACACACGGGGCCATGTGTGTTGGGCTGATAACAACATTAAATGAAGACATAGAAGGGAAGGACATTGGCCGTGCCTGATGGGCACAGGGCCGTGTGAAGCTACTGTTTTCAGCTATAAAAGGTGGTGCTTGGCTCACTTGCAACTCATCTCTTGGCAAACCACTTCTCTCACACCTGCCACTACTCCACCACCACTACCACCATCATCCACCACTTTCATCCATCATCCACCCTTAAGAGTGTGTGTAGTCTCGGGATCCAAGATCGATAGTAAGAGTTTTTGTCAAACAAAGGTTGTGCTTGGCTAATCTCTTATATCACTTGGTAAAGACAAAATCATTTATGTATTACTTTTGATTTGCTAGCTTTGGTAACTTTTTAATTGTGTTTATATTAATGACTTTAATAACTAGTTTTCTATATTGAACCTTAATCATTTCTTCATGTTTTGTTGATTCACTCATTCGTGTCTTTACGGTCTATATAAAGCGCGCTAACTGTCTGGAAGGGGTTAGAAGGGTGGTTTAAAGATCTTGCCTCGTTCTCTGTATAGATCCTGCGAGGAACCGATTCAAGCTTATTAGGACTCCCTTGAGGCAGATAGCATCAAATCGGGGGAAGTAAGAACGACTTGTGATCCCTTATAAATTAACACTTATTAAAACTTTAAACCGGCCTTGCGGGAGTGTATCCCTGCCGACTCAGACCAATATGGCCGAGGCTAGCATTACCTCCAAAAGAGGGACATGCCACTTTTTGCATTAATAACTTACTTTATTATCTTTCAATCTGGTCTTGCGGAACTGTATCCCTGTTGAATCAGACCAATATGGCTAAGGGTAGCGTTGCCTCCAAAAGAGGGACATGACACTATAACTAAGATAATCTCTTTGAAAACCCAAAGCAAGGAAATCATCAAAGGATACATAAATGACGAGTCGAATCCAATTGATTCTATCTTGTCTATCTGTTTTATTTATTTAGTTTCTTTATTTTTACTTATAAAATAACAAAAAAAAAAATTCTCTCAATATTTGGATGGATTAGACGTCGACGATATTCCGGTATTAAAAGCTCTTGTGTCCTTGGACGACCTCGGTATCTTACCTTCACTATACTAGGCCAACGATGGATGCACTTGCCCTAGGGTATTGTAGAGAGTGATAGTTTATATTGTGTTTTATAAATTTAAAGCTTGATTAAAGAGTAAAAAGGTACTAAGAATACATTAAAAATCTGTACATGCTCCGACACATCAAGTGTTTGGCGCCGCTGACGGGGACAAAAGGGTTTTAAGAAAGTTTAAAATCGCCGGTTTAATCATCTTTATATTTTTCTAATTTTTCTTTTTAGGTTTTTCTTCTTTTTCTCCTATTTTTCTACTTTTTGCAGGAATAATACAGAGCCGTGTTTGATTAACACGGGACCATGTCTGACCTACAGTATCTTCGAAGAGTTGTTTTCTGGTTACAAGAACAAAGACACAAGGCCGTGTTATAGGAGCACGGGTGATGTGATTAAAATACAACATATAAATTATGTCAAATACGGCGTAAAAGCAACCCTTTTTAGTACTAATGTTAGAAAAAGCTCGTGTTTTCGTTCCTTTTAGATTTTCAAGGATAAAAGAGCTTAAATTTACAAAAGGAGAAAAAAGACAGCAAAATCCAACATAAATGTAAAGAAGAAAGAATTGTCGTAGCTCTCCAAGCCCCAATTCACATCCAAACCTCAAAATAACAATAAAAGAAGGCCGACACGGGGCCGTGTCCGAAGATGGATACTGGGCAGGAGAAAAACACAACTGGAAAAGACAAAAATAGCAGCCAACACCGGGCCGTGCTAAGCCAACACAGGGCATGGTCAACTCAAAGATTTTCAGAATCTGCAATAGTACAGCAAGTGCTTTGGCCAAGGGCCGTGCCGTTGACACACGGGGCCATGTTAGTACAACATCTGACAAGCAGTTAATGAGGAAGAGAGAGAGAGAGAGAGAGAGATGGGCACAGGGCCGTGCCAGCCGGGAACGGGTTGTGCTGAAGCTTCTGAAGACAGCTATAAATAAAAGTGCTTGGTTCCACTTCAACTCATCCCTTGGCAAACCACTTCTCTCTCACTTGCCACCACTCCATCACCACTACAACACCATCATCCACCACCATCATCCATTTTTCCATCTTTAGAGTGTGTGTGTAGTGTCGGGATCCAAGATTGATCGTAAGAATCTTTTTCAAACAAAGGCCATGCTTGGCTAAATTCTTGCATCACTTGGTGAACACTTATCTTTTATGTATTTCTTTTATGATTTCCAACCTTTGGCTACTTTTTAATTGGGTATGTATTAATGACTTTAATAATTAGTTTTTTTTTATATTGAAGGCGAATTTATTCAAACACTCTTCATATGTTCGTTTACTCAACATGTTCATGTATTTACGGTCTATACAAAACATGTTAATTAACCCAAAAGGGAGATTAGAAGGTGGTTTGGGTAATTTTATGTCTCGTTCAGTGTATAGATCCTGCGAGAACCTGGTTCAAGCCTAGTAACACCTCACGATTCGGAGCGGGCATTACCCACCATGGGAGAGGTGCAAAAAGCTTGAATCCCTTATTCTTAAACTACTATTAAAACTTTAAACCAACTCCGCGAGAACTGTATCTCTTCTGAATCAGACCAACGGGTTGAGGGTGATCGCCGCCTCGTAAGGGGGGTCCACCACATTTTTGCATTAATAACTTACTTAATTATCTTTCAATATTCCGATCTAGTGGGATTGTATCCTTGCTGACTCAAACCACTAGGTTGAGGGTAACGTCACCTCCAAAAGAGGGACCTACTACTATAACTAAGATAATCTCTTAAAATGCCAAAAGTGCGGAAATCATCAAAAGGGTACATGAAAGATAAGTTGGATCCAAGTGATTCTTTATTGTCAATCATTTTTATTTTATTTTTATTTTCTATTTTTATCTTTTTATTAGCTTAAAAATCTTTTCTCAAAAATTGGTTCGATTAGACGTTGACGATAAGCAGGTACTAAAAGCTCTTGTGTCCTTGGACAACCTCGGTATCTTGCCATCACTATACTACATTCGCGATGGGTATACTTGCCCTAGCGTGTGTGCAGAGTGATAGTAGAATATCGTGTTTTATAAATTTAAAACTTGAAATCGTCGAGTTAAAAATAGAGCTAAAAATATAACTAAAAATACAATTCACCCACACACGTCAAGTTTTTGGTGCCGTTGCCGTGGAGACAAGGATCTTAGGAAAGCTTAAAATTAATGGCCTAATCATTTTCTTCCTTTTCTTTTTAAGTTTTTCCTCTTTTTCTTATATTTTTCTTCTTTCTGCAGAATTGACACGGGGTCGTGCTGCTCCAACATGGGGCCGTGTCAACTCTCCAGAAACTTAAAACTATTTTCTCCCAGATTCAGAGTGCAGCACGGGGTCGTGTTGTTCTAGCACGGGGCCGCGCCGACTCTCTTTGTTTGTAAGAAAATAGTGGCCGCCTGATCCCGACGGCCTGAAAAAATAATATATATATATATATATATATATATATGGATTTCTTTGATTATTTCTATCCCCGCCACTCTTACGGGTTATGGTGCGATTTTTGCGGGGAGGATCATGAAGAAGCGGAATGCGGCGTTCTAAACTTCACTCCCCACTATTTAGCCCCATTGGTTTCCTGTAACGAAACCCCATTGTTTTCCTGTAACGAAACCCCTAAAACAAGCGGGAGTGGAAATAACGAGAAAATCCCTCTGCCTGAACCCCATTGATCCTCTTTTCTACACGACCTAGAACCCATAGGTGAAATAGAAAAGAGGATCATCCAAAAAATCCAAGAGATAGAATCTTATTTGAAGGCGCGAAATTCATCAAAGATTCCATCCGATGGAGGAAAAAACAGGCATACAAGACAACATCGAGGTCAACCAAACCTCTACCATAGACGACCGCGAAAACGAAAGGGATTGTAGTTCCTGTATCGATTCAGCCATGACAGTCCCCCTACCGTGTGTGAATCTCACACCAACAGCATGGACATGAGTGAATCGATCACACATTCTTTAACAAGAGCCCGAAAAAGGTAAATAAGGGAAGGCCCTATTTTCCCATTCTTAAAGAAACCTTCTACCTTTCCGACAACCTCTTGCGTTTTCGTATCCCTCACCTAACTTTGCGGTATATCCGACAGATACGGTGTTGTTCTAACCAGTAAGGAACCACCCGACATTGGATAATTCCTTAAAAATTTAGATAAAATTAAATAAAAGCTCTGACACGGTGTCGTGTTCTTTGAACACGGGGCAGTGCCCACTCTCTTCCAGTAACATGGGGCGTGTCGAACTAACATGGGGTTGTGCCACTCATATTTTTTCGACACGGGGCCGTGTCAACAGTGACGTAGGCCGTGTTCAGCTAACGGACAACATTCTCTGACACATGCATCCGGCACGGGGCCATGCTGCCTAGGCACGGGGCCGTGCCCGTGTGCTGTCACTATCTATAAACTCAGCCTTTGGGTGAATGTTTGGAACCATTCTCAAAAGGCAAGATCTCTGAGATTCTTCACACATACCATAAGAGTTATGTTCTTAAAAAGTTCTCAATTGGGCTTCTTGTCTTTTCCTCTTTTGTGCATTTCCTCTCCTTTATTCTCCATGAACTCCATTGAAGTTTGAAGCTTCAAGCTTCAAAAGCTTCAATAGGAGGCTCATACTCTTGATTTTTAGCTCAAGGTTTTGCAAATTCACGTTAGTAAAACAATATTTTAAGTTATTTACATTCAGAAAATCAAAACTCAGTCAAAACTAACTTAGAATAAAATTTTTAGAGCTAAAAATCTGGAACAGATGGAGCAGCACGGGGCCTGCTGAATGGTCTGATCTTTCATTTCTTTCTAGCGGTTAGTCATTTTCTCTCAAGATGGTGAGCAAACAGAGTGGAACATCGTCGACGAGCTCCAGAAGTCAAAAGAGGAAGAAGGCTCTCAATCGAGGCTACTCTCGTAAGATACGTGAGTGGCTTAAGAGAGAGCCTTGATGAGATGACATTGGTGCAGGAGGTTCTCATAGACCGAGTGAACTACCTTACCATGGGGCTAGAGAGAGAGCCTTGATGAGATGGCATTGGTGCCATGTTAACCTTCCAGTATCTGGGAACCTAAAATAGAAACTTTTTCTGGACTACACAGGGCCATGCCTACATAAGCATGAGGCCGTGCTACTCTTCTGATCATGCATTTTTTTTGTTTTTGTTCGCAGAAAGTCACGCAACTCTGTATAATTCGCAGGAAATACAACCTGGTGCATGACCTCTACCTCCGACAAATACATAAAAGTTCCACTCGATGAAGCTGAGCACTTTTTTAGAAAGAGACTCCAAGCTAAAAACCGACAAAAAGCCTCAACCCAAAACCTCCCCATAGCGGATCAACGCGCTCTAATGGATTACTTACGGCCTACGGTCGGTAATCTTGGAGCCGCTATTAACCCTCATAATGTTGATGCTAATAACTTTGAGCTTCGACCACACCTAATTCAAATGCTCCAAAATTCCGCCACCTTTCACGACCTAACCGATGAAGATTCCTATTTACATATTACCAACTTTTTGGAAATATGTGACACTTTTCGGATCGACGGAGCCTCCAATGATGCTATCGGCTCTGTATGTTCCCTTTCAAAGACCGAGCAAAAGCTTGGCTAAACACCCTCCCAAGTGGGTCCATGAACACTTGGGATGAACTTGCCCAAAAATTTCTCTACAAATATTTCCCTCCCGCTAAAACCGCCAAACTCATGACCAAGATTAACTCCTACTCTCAAGACGACGAGGAATCATTGTACGAGACATGGGAAAAGTTCAAGGAGCTATTAAGGAAATGGCCACATCATGGTCTTGAACGTTGGAAAAAGTGTCTGTTTTCTACAATGGACTCTTACCACACAAAAGGCAAATCCTTAATTCCAGCTCCGTGGGACTCCTTGGGAATCGGCGCCCCGATGAAATTTATAATCAAATTGAAGAAATTGCTCAAAATAGTTTTCAATGGCACAGTTCTAGGGGTTCAAATCCATAGTCCCGGGTGCCCACAAAGTGGATGAAATCACTTCTTTGGAAACCTAAATCGAAGTCTTAACTTCAAAAATAAAGAAACTTGAATTAAATAAAACGGCTTCGGTTACGGCTTGTGAAGGGTGTGGCGGCCCCCATGAAAACTAGGGTTGTACGAAAGATTTAGAAAATCAAATGAAAGTGGTAACTTACCTTAATAACCGCCACGACCACCGGGAGCCCCAAGTAACTCTTTCACTCCTGAGTGGCGAAATCACCCCAACTTTAGTTGGAGGGAATCAGGGGGTAATAACCAACACAATCAAATCAACGATCTAACTTTCAAGAACAACCCCGAAATGAGCAACAAGGCTTCCAACCACAACAAGGAGGAAGAGAAAGACACGAGGATCTAATCGCTCGTCTTTTCTTCGAATCCGAAAAAAGGTATGCAGAGAGGTTCCTATAAAATGTTGCCGAACTTAGGAACCAACGGGCTAGCATGCAAATTTTTGAAAAACAAGTAAGCCAAAGTTCTCCGAAAGACCATAACGAGCCTTGCCTAGTAATACCGAAACAAACCCAAAAGACCATGTAAACATTATCAACTTAACAAACCGGAAGGCAGGACCCGACGATGAACCATCACCACCCCAAAATACCACACAAACCACAAACACACCCATCGGTAAAAGCCAAGAAAATACTCAACCCCAAAACAACGAACTAATTAAACCACCACCGGTCCGTTACCCCGGTCGTTTACTACGGCAAACGACCGACGAGCAATTCACCAAGTTCGTGAGCTTACATAAACAACTTCACATCAATCTCCCTTTTGTAGAAGTCCACACACAAATGCCAAAATACTCCAAGTTAATGAGGGACTTTCTCACCCACAAAAGGAAGATTGAATCCATCCAACAAGTCAACTTAAGTGAAGAATCACCGCGACACTCCTAAACAAACTCCCAAAAAAGAAGATTGATCCCGAAAGCTTCACCATTCCTTGCTCCATTGGAGGATCACTGGTAAGCAACACGCTTACCAACCTAGGGGCTAGCATTAACTTAATGTCCGCCTCTATGTTCAACCGACTCGGATTAGGATAACTATAACAACCCTCCTAAAATATTCCCGACACCCCTAATATATTTAGAGTGCCCCTATACGTCCTAAAATATACCCCGTATACGTAAAATAACCCTAAATACCTTTATATAATTAAAAATAAAATAAAATCAAGATCTAAGGGTCGCTCGCGGGTCGCGAAGACCTCAGCGGTCTCTTACACGGGGCGCGACAGCTATGGATCATGGCGACACCCTGAGATGCCACGTGGCAGCATCGTGGCAAGTCTACCCGGTGATTGGTCAAGGCTAGGGCCGACTACCCCTATGTTGCGGACCAGGAAGGCTTAGCCTTCGGCTTACGCGGGGCGCGACGAAGTCAACAATCAGCCCTATAAATTGCTTCGATCGGCCTCAATCCCAACTCGCTCAAACTTTTACTTTCTCTCTCAATTTTTGCATAGGAATCACTATACCCAGGCATTATACCCCCTAATTAACGAAGTTTTGCCTCGTTGTAAGTATCATAACCCCCGGTTACGTATTAGATACGCTGCCCGATTGATCTAGTGCTCCGTAACGGCTGTCGAGGTTTTGCCCGACGTAGTCGTTGGAGTTCTGTCTCGGGGAGGGTATAACTAATGTAAATATTGGGTTATTATACTAACGCGTGTGCATTGTTTAATTAATAGATTATAACCAGGAAAATCACAGGAAAACCCTAAAGTTGCAATGTGAGTAATCTCCTTTTTGTAAACTATTTTTACAAAACCTTAATTATTTTAAATTATAATTAGCAGTGATTTAGTCTTTGTAATTCTTCAATTACTGCCGGTATGTTGGGGTTTTGTATACAAAATGTGGAACACATTACCATTGGACAACGAGTTAGCCCATGTGTAATATGACCCACCAGTCAGGATTGACTGTAACACCCCGTGTTTCGAAAGTCAAAGTCAAAGTCAAAGTCAAGATTTAAGTCAAAGGAAGAAAAGATTGCTAATTGCGATCAGTCACTCCTTGCTCAATTCCTGTTTTGACTTCTTTAACTTGTAGATAGTCTATTTATGCTTTTGCGTTAGTTGTATTATGTGGAGTACTTCTTATAATCGAAGTTTTATCGCTATTTATCGATGTTTATCGCTTACTTTATCGCTTACTCGCTTATCGCAATCGCATTCGCAACTTGAATTGCGCGTTCTGGATATTGTTTTACGTGTGTGTGCTACTTATGTGTTACTTGTGCATGTTTATTTATGTTATGTTGTGGTGATCAATCGAAACACAATCGCAAATCAATCGCAATTGAATCGCAAACGCTAAACACAAGTTAAGTTAGGATGAATATATGTTGATATAGTAGTTGGGATTAAAAGTAATTTGAATAGGAAACTCCATCGCATCGCAACGCTCAACATGCGAATCGAAACCGCAAAACTTGCCGCGAATCGAGTGGTCAGCCGACCGAGCTGCCACTCGATCTGGCTGCCACCCGATCGAGTTGCCACTCGATCGAGCAGCCACCCGATCGGGCTGCTACTCGATCGACCAACCCTTTCTCCTCTTTTCCATTTATAGAAACCATATAAATACCCCTCATATGTCAACATCCCTTGATGTTGACAACTCTCTCTCTCTCTCAACTCGCTCCAGCCGCTATTTCCTCAGATTTCTCGCGATTCTTGTAAGTTTTCAACCTAAATCTTGTACTTTCTTGATCTACACGCACTCCTACACCTTTCTATCTTTTGAATCTTAACTTTTAACCGTGAATTCACTAGATTTGAGGTGTTCTAGGATGATGTCTTCATGGTGTTCTTGAGAACTTCATGTTTTGGCTTCAATCCACCAAGAACAACTCAGATCTGTATGATTTCCACACAGATAAACAAAGATCTTGCATAGATCTGAACATATTCATGGTGAAAAGGATTGAAAGATGGTTTTCCAACATTCTTTCAACTCTTTTACACTCAATGCACTCAAAACCGATAGAATTCGGAGCTCGTTCTGATCTTCTACTCGTTCTTAGTGATGTATCGGTTCAAGATCTAAATTCTATCCAGAAGACTAAAGATTTCGGGTTGAACATGAAACACCGTCACGAACCTGTGAACGGGTTGGATCTGGGTGATTCCTGTCCGACCGGGTCACTAAGTCTTGACAAGGTTTATGTTGTTTGACACGTTATTGTACAGTCTCGAGAAAATGCAAACTATCAAAACAACCAAGTGAAGAACATGATCAGGTTGTCTGAGACGGATTGCCGTCCGATCGGATTGCCACCCGACCGGACAGCCACCCGATCGGATTGAACCTTAGGTCCCACACTTAACTTTTATTTTAACATTTGAGGTTGAACATTGAACGAATTGCTATCCGATCGGATTGCCACCCGATCAGATTGCCACCCGATCAGATTGCCACTCGACCATGTGATATTCTGACTTCAACACTTAAACAATTTTCAACATGTTCAATGCATACGGATTGCCACCCGATCGGATTGCAATCCGATCGAGTGACAAACTGCTGTGAACTTGTTCTTACTGAGGTGTCCTACCAATCGGATTGTCGCCCGATCGGACCGCCGTCCAATCGACCAACCTGAAGGGTGGAGATACTTCTCTGTTTTCAAAATGCTACAACGAAAACTTCAAAAGTCAAGCCATCATACACAAACACATCCATCCCAAACGAGGTAACAATCCAATCAAATGGTCACCCGATCGGATGACCATCCAAACGGATTGTCACCCGATCGACCGGCCACCCGATCGGATTGACACCCAATCGGATTACCGTCCGATCTCCTGATACTTTATTCCGTTTGACGCGTCACTTATCATTTATGCTATCATTCTGATCAGGCTAACCTCGCTCTAAGCGCTCCCTTCAATCCATCAACGCTGTGAGTATACTCGAACCCTTTTTGGCTTTCGCACTTTTGGGTGTCACATACGTTACTTATTCTAAATCACATCGAACACACTACATAATACTATAAGGCTAACCGTTACCGCATGTTATATGTGACTTAATGAATGCTTGTTTGTTATGTTTACACATGGATTGCTGTCTACCTGCCTTAGCAACAATAGTACTATTAGTTTGGACTCACCACCTATTCACCCAGGGGTTGTTAAGGACAATTAATCACATGGGTCACTGTGGTGATCATGTATTACGAACTGCCTTGCGCAGTCAACCCGCAGTCATTGGTATTGATAGGATCATGTCGATAACTTACGTGCTTCATTTCACCATGTGTACGTGCTGGTTATGCGTAAACGATTTCGAACTCTATTATATCTACTAAACTTGTATGCTCACCTTTACACTATGTGTATTGACTTTTACGTTAACGTATGTGGCAGGTGCTTAAGATGTTTGAATGCTTTGCTTGCTATGAAATCGAGGCTAGGAAAGGTCTAGAAACGAATAAATGAATTGTCTGTACTTGAAATTTGAGTTGTCGGAACAGAACTATTTGACTAGATTTTGTCTGTAATAATTATATTACTTTTTATGTCATGGTATGGGATATGATGCTTTAAATAATTGGTAATTTTAGTTGTTATGGAAACTTCTGGACAATCTGTTTCGCTCAGTGCCACGCCCCGATGTTTCCGCCATCGGTTGGGGTGTGACAGATTGGTATCAGAGCCATAACTATAGGGAATTAGGCAAGACTCGACCTAGTCCGGGTCAATTTCTTAGAAACGACCTAGTCTATAGTTAGGTACCAACAGACTGACTTGTGCAAATCCTTAGGGGTTTGGTACGAGTTTACTTGCTATTTCTCGCTATTCTCGCCTACACTACACTATCACTGCACTCTAATTTTCAAAGCAAGCAAGTGATTGGTCGAGATTTGGTGTGAAAACCGCAAACTCTCGGCCAAATCGCTTGTTCGACCCGCATTATTATCTATAAACACGAGAATTTGCGTTGAACCAGGAGTGAAATCCATACTTTAACGCAGATTTTTGTCTATATTTTTTATCTAAACTGGACCCGAGTTGCTAAGTTAGGGGTGAAACCTGAATCTTGACGACTTGTTCCGACCTCTATTTTGGTTTTATAGAACTCTCACCAAAGTCTCGACGGACTCCAACGACTCGAAGTCACGCTTTAACTGGAAGGATGCGTGCCATTCGCCCAAGTTCTAGGCGAGAGCACAGTCCCGAAGGCCGAAGTGTGCACCAAAGGTCTTTGTGAATAGTTGAACCACTTTGGGTAGTCGATGTCTATCAGCCGCAGACAATCTATTTCTCGATTTTTATGTGTTTCGATTCTGAGCTCGCTACTGCCGACTCTGATATTT
Source organism: Helianthus annuus (assembly GCF_002127325.2). Lineage (NCBI taxonomy): Eukaryota > Viridiplantae > Streptophyta > Magnoliopsida > Asterales > Asteraceae > Helianthus > Helianthus annuus. Next base: position 99,625,629 of record NC_035448.2, on the reverse strand, counting down.
GTCGATTTTATGTGTTTATGTGATTTATCTGTTACGTGTTTCAATTTTTGGTGATGTTATTCACTTTTCGCTTCGCTTTTGATCGACACACACGACTCGCACTGCACACCTCTACCCAAAATGCCGATAAATCGATGCTCGGTTATGCTATACTACGCACTATGTACTCGCAATCGCTATTCTCGAATGCTCGCGGCCTTTAAATGATAGCTTTCTGTATTCTGACTGCCTCTTGTGCTTATTTGCTTTTGTGCTTTTGTGCCACTGTGCTTCTGTGCCTTACGTGCTTTTGTGCTTATGTGAATCTATGACTATGTGTCTCTGTGTTTATGTGCTACGTAATCGTGTTCCTGAGCTTTAGTTGTATTAGGTGTGTGAGGTGAGATTCGATTATATTGTGTTGAGTCCTGTGGCGATGTCTGTTCCAGACAATGAGTTACAAATTTAATTTAGTTAGTTATTAAAGAAGAAGAATACAAATTAATGATTTTTGTAAGTTTACCAATATACCCTTATATTAAATTTAAAGGCAAATATTAAATGAAGTAAAATGAAGCATTCTTATTGGTTGAAACTTCTTCTTTTTTCTTCTTACAAAAAAATTCTTCTCATTTGAACCCTCCACTATATATGTATGTATATATATATATATATATATATATATATATATATATATATATATATATATATATATATATATATAAAGAGGAGGAAGAGGAATAAGAAAACAAGGAACCAAAAACCGCAAAGAAAAAACAAGACAAGGAATTGAAGCTAACTTACAGGGAGAGGCCCAATGATTAGGCTGAAGGTTGGTCACAAAGTCTTCAAATGCTTAGACAAAGAACCCTTTGTATTGACTGGAGGAGCTTTGGACACAGTTCGAGAAGCTGGTTGAGATTTTTGGTTGCTGGCACTCCGTAACCCGAGACGGATGTTCCGGGGCTCGGGAACTGTGACACCAGTATTGACCGTTGAAACAGGCTTGCGCTTTCGGGATAGACGTGTAGCTAAATCCTCATCCCCACTGCTGACATCTTCTACCGGAGGGGAATTCTGTGAGCCCCCCCTCAGGAGAAGGAGTCCCTTCTCCCAGAACCACCCTAGCGTTGGAACCTCCAACATCAGGGATATCCCCTCTAATGACACCACCCATTTCTGGGTTCACCACACCTTCGACCACGTTTGACACCCCCCTGCAGCAAAATACACAGGGTTATTTGTGTAGAGGCAAACAAACACAAGAGATGACTGAACAGACAAGACCAAAGACCTCAAACAAATTATAGCCAGAATCACCATGAAAAAAAAAAGAACTCACCTCTGCCCTCGTAGAAGGCTTTGGGACGGATCGGGTATAAGGGGCTCAAACCTCCCATAGCAAGGACCCCCTTTGGAAAATTGAAGGCCCGGATAGGGTGCTCATACATCTTTCGCCATAACACAACCTTAGCCGCCGAGAGATGAGGAACACTATCATCTATCACCGTAGCAGGGTCCCTTAGGGGAAGGGACTCGAAAATCAAGGAAGGAGAGACAAAAATAAACATATTCTTCCATTCTTTGGGATATGTAGAGGTAGGCATGAAGGAGTAGCAAGGAAGGGAGTGCCTATCTTTCCACTTTTCAAACGTAAACCAATCTCCGTCTGATCAGAGTCGATAAAATCGACGGAACAACAACAAGGAGGGTTCACCGGCAAATGCAGCACAGGAAAGTTCGAAGTGAACAATCCTTAAGAAAGCCAAAGGGTGCAACGGAGAGAAGTGAATTCCGTAGTGCTTTAAAAGAGCCATCTTGAAAGGAGAGAGTGGATACCGGACACCACAACAGGAAAAAGACAGGGTATAGATGACGATCCTCTCCGGCGAATAAGTCGCCAGATCGTTTGAACCAGGAAGCCTCGGAGCAAACTCCGATGGGATTTTGTAAGAAACAACAAAGGAATCCAACTCATCTTTAGTGATGATACAACGGATTGAAGATCGGCCCTTTCTACTCATGATTGAAGTGTGGGGAAGAAGTCGGAGGGAAATGCTAACAGGAGAGAAGTGTGGAATGATGAAACTAAAGACTAATCCAGGGTTTTTAAAGAGCTCTTCCAGTTAAGGCGGTAACCGTCTAATCGACGATTTAAAGACAGCCTTTGATTTAATGCACGTGGATAGAGATCAAGAGCCCTGACCGTTGGATCAAAAGGTTTAAGCAAAATCGAGGACCGCCAGACGTCGTCATCATCACTGAGGCCCCATTCCACAGTTGAAGCGTCGTTACACATCAGTCCAGGCCCACATATCTTGAGTCTTGTAGCCCATGACTAGAGATGGCTTGTCGATGAGGCCCTTTGGATTGGGGCTTCTCGTCTTGGGCCTCTTCACATTAGGCTTCTCAGCAGGCCCAAAGCTTATAATTTTTTCTTATAAAAGAGAAATGGAAGAAAGAGCGAGAAAGGAGAGGTCTTATCTCTTGCAGGAACATTAATTGCCTGCCAACTAAGGATTGCCATCGTCGGAAATTGTACGAGGAAAAGAGCAACTTTCAATTAATGCTCGAGGCATCATGCCGGTAGAAACCAGACACGTGTCTGAGTCTTCCAAAGGTATCAAAATAGGTTAGATGACATTGGGCTTCTCATCGGAGAGATAAGTCTCCGCTATATAAGGCAAACTCAAGATCATTCTAAGTAAGCATTGAATTCCAGTTACATTCAATACACGCACACACCACATTAAATCCGGACATTCTCCGGATCGCATTCAAGGCTCTCAGCCTAGAATTCGTCGGAATAAACTCCATCTTCACCGGCAAGCTTTCTTATTTTCACGCCGGAGTTTGGTCACGGATTCCCCTCCCCGGGGTCCTCCGTGGTGAGGCTAACGGTGTTTTGTTTTGTAGTCCATCATACCGTTGACGAGCCTCGTTAACCTCAAATCAGAGTTTAGGCACACGACATTTACCATATACCAATCATTTTTTTCTTAATGAGTAAATTACACAGATTGTCCTTTAATTAAATCCTAAATTGCAGTCCCTGCCCTTTCCCTTTAATTTGTGCATTCCATGTCCTTTAAATAACAAATTTGCACACTCCTTGTCCTTTTCTCCAAACCCCATCCAACAACCCAGTTAAATGCACCCATGTGCCTCTCACATGATGGGTAAAATTGTAAATAACCTTCCACATGGGTGCATTTAACTGGGTTGGTGGAAGGTTATTTACAATTTTAAGGGTAGGTGGAAGGTTATTTACAATTTTACCCATCATGTGAGAGGCACATGGGTGCATTTAATTGGGTTGTTGGATGGGGTTTGGAGAAAAGGACAAGGAGTGTGCAAATTTGTTATTTAAAGGACATGAAATGCACAAATTAAAAGGAAAGAGCAGGGACTGCAATTTAGGGTGTAATTAAACGACAATCTGTAATTTACTCTTTCTTAATTTATTTATTGACTTTTTTTTTTTTTCAAAAACTGTTGGAATAACTTTATTAATTAAAATTATACATTGGCATGTTTCATAAATAAATATGTAAGTTCACTTTTTAGTTACTGTCTTATCAAATAATCGTCACATTAACAAATATCTAGTGTTATTACATTAACAGCCATCTATAAGATAGTAGTGCATCCTCATTTCACATTTTCACATTTTTGGATCCACCACTAAACCGGGGTCACATTAACAGTGAATACGCATTTCACATTTCTGGATCCACCACTAACCTCGGGTCACACAAACGGTGTCATATTTCTGAATTCACCACTAAACTCGGGTCACATGGACCCCCATTCTAGTATGGTCACTTGTGCCTTTTCTTGCCAAACAGAAAATTGTCATTTACAGTTATGCCTTGTTTACAATATCAAGGGCCATACAATCTCTTCTATATGTCATTTACAGTTACCTCAACGAATTCCGTCAAAAGAAAAGAGAACAACAATAAAGAAAGAACCAATTCAATCAAGGTGAGGTCCTTGCATTGCATGTGATTTCATTGCAGGAAGTTGAAATCTGTGGACAATGATGCAAACGAGTGCACATTTGAATTTGAGTTATCACGCATCGCGGACTATTGTTTGCGGGGTCCATTTGAGATGCAAAGTCAGCTTTCCTGATTTGCACCCATCCAAAGCGAATGTCTCTGTGAATTCGCCTTCTAATATGACCCTCGAAAGCGTCATGATGCATTTACCCATCTTGTCCTGCATAAAAAAAAACCATATGAAGGGACACTCATTTCGTTTTTACTTGTTATCCGGTTAAAGAGGATCAGTTACATGAATAGAAATGACACTGAGGTGTACCTTTCCGAAAGTATCATGATCCCACACCTCACACATTAACAAATCACGTAATCCATCTTCGACAACAAAATCAAATGTTTGATTCCATACGGGATTTAAGGTGTTATTTATAACCTGGAAAACAGAAATCATTTTAGCTTACAACATGGTATATGAGCAATTACGTAGAAACCTTCAAGGGATAGCGCAGTTGTTCCAGCTTCCACTCGTTTCTGCCTTTAACCCCTTGAAGGCCACTTGTCCTACTTCAGCTTTGTTTTACGTGGTCTCATTGGTCTCGTGGGTCAACATGGTATTGATTGGCCCTGTGAGTTTTTCGGTAACTCGTTCTCATGGTTATACAAGTATAACAAGAGAAGGTTGGGTTTTGGGTCAAAACACATTTTAGTCTACGGGTCCAGCTCTAGCCGGTACTTTTGTTCCATGTCGACTTATGAGTCGTTTCATTTTAGGCTAATTTTTTTCATTTAATATTTAAAGAATAACATAACCTGGATTGTTTGAAATGAAATAATAACAGAAGAAATATTAGAAACTTACTCTGGTCTTCAGTTTTTGTTCGGTTTTCTTCATCAAAAGTACAACATAAGGATCACTTTTTCCCATAAGATCAACAGCTGGCAAATCTTGAGCAGACATTACAGTTACAGAAAGAACTCCTCTCCTTATGACTTCTTTTTTCTTCTGTGCAGCAAGTTTTGCAGGATCCACATCTGTTTCACTAATTCCGGATTTAAGAGCCTTCTCTAAATCCGTTAATCTAAAGTCCGGGTTAATCGGATTCTGTAGTCCAGTCTCTGTGCCAAAAGGACAATACAAGAGCTCCAAATGCACCTACACCATCAAAATTATCAAGAAACATGCTAAAAAATGTTGAAAAAGATTAATTTATCTTTATTCTACTATTTTTACCCGTTAAGGAGAAAAAATAACGACTGTACCTGGCCTCGGTTCTTCGTATCTCTTTGAATTTCCAAATCTTTGACGAGTTTGATCCATATATCTTTAACCTTTCCAGGTTCAAGATCCTTTATGGCAACATGACCACAACCGATCAATTCAGAAGCTTGGACTCCTTCATCATCAAACACTCTTATTGTGAAGTATTGGGTACTCGGATCTTCAACAGTGAACTCGAAATGCTCGTTCCAAATAGGATTTAGTTGGTTGTTCTAGGAAAACAATCAACATTACATTTATATCAACGTAGAACAAGAAAGTTTTATATGGAAAATATTGTCTACTTACAATCGTCTTGCTGTTTTTCATCCTGGCACGTAGAGGGCGTACGAACAACATGGCGTATGGATCAGATTTTCCTATAATGTCTTTATTTGTCAATTCTTTTGCTTCTATGAGCTTTACCTCTAGTATTCCGGCAGGCTTCAACTCCAAGTCACTAAATGAAACAGATTAAAATAAATATTTCTCATGAATAAATAACAATTAGATATGTTTATGATGATAGTTCCTTGTACTTATGCAAGAGATTGTTTCCATAATTCAAACTTGTAATATTTTCGCAGTTACTAACCGAACAGAAACTTGTAATGTACCTATAGTCCCCTGCTAATATGGGTATGACGATTCGCATTGGCCATGTGACTGAATCCTCAACAGCATCCTTGATTGTTTCCTGTATAAAGAGAAGTACATTAGTATTATTTGCCTTATTAATGACAAAGTAGGGGGCTATATTAAAGCCTAAGAACAATGTAAATACGTCGAATGGTAAATTGGTATTTTAAAACCTTCTGAACTAAAATCAAAAAGAAGGAAAAGGAAAATAGCTTAAACCTCTATGGCTTCGGATACCCCAGGAAGTGCTGATAAATCTCCACCGATAACTTTTAGTGTGAAATCCAGTTGTTTCTGTGCATGAAAAACATACAAACAGTTGCAGCAAAATGTGAGAATGCGAGAAAACCTGTTAAAATACAAGTGAAAGCCTTCAAAACAAGTCATGGCACACCTTTTCTCTCAAGGAAAATAGAACTGCTCCAAAACAAGGAAACTCGTCAACTAATGGTTTGAAAATGAGTCTGAAAAGACCGGTGAACGCGATATTTTTTACCTGTTGCAAAAGTTGATGTAAAAAATATTACCAAGAAACATCTAATTATCAAATATGAGTTGTTCGATGGAATATGGTATCAAATATTAACCGAACCTGTATAGGTAAAGCCACACCAACTTTGGTGACAATATCCAAAACAACATTCGGGTTTCCATCCCATTGCATCTCTAATTCCATGGTAATTTCCCCAGGATCACCTTCATCGACAGATATTCCTACATGACAACAAAGAACATCACCATATCTATCACATTGATAAAAAGAAAGTGTTAAGTAACAGATGAATTGGAACAACAACAACAACAACAACAACAACAACAACAACAACAACAACAACAACAACAACAACAACAACAACAACAACAACCATACCCAGTAAATCCCACAAATAGCAAAGCTACTTATAGGGTCTGGGGAGGGTGGGATGTAGATAGACCTTGCCTCTATCCCTAGGGATAGAGAGGCTGCTTCCAGACAGTGGCGAAGCTTGAAAATTTCCACCGGGGGGTCGGAAGTCACCGAACCTAAAAATTCTATATAAGTAATCGGTTTTTTTAATAAAACCGGGGGGTCGAAAACGTATATATCTAAAAAATTCTACACGAAACGTACATATATAACACTAATAAGCGAAAAGTTCGGGGGGTCGGGCGCCCCTCCCGGCCCCTTAAAAGCTACGCCCTTGCTTCCAGAAGAGACCCTCGGCTCCAAAACGAACAGCAAACCAGCACATCAAGTCAAAGAATATAGAAATATAGAATATAGAAAAAAGAAGTCCCCTATACCAAAACGAACAGATGAATTGGACAAACCTGTAAATTGTGGAGCCACAGTACCAAGGGTTAACTTTGAAAACTTTAGAGAAGACAAAACCATCGGTTTGTATTGCTCGAGTATCGGCTCCACGGAGCTTCTTATTAGATCTGATGCTGCCTATGCTAGCATCCAAAAAAAGAAACTGTAACAGTTTAAAAATGTTATTCCCATGATTGATAGAATGAAGCTAAAGTACCTCATCAACATATGGCCAGATCTTGTTCATCATATCATTAAGCCAATTTAACTGTAGTTTACAACACAAAGTGTATTAATCACCTAAACCATTTATTATTATTACACGAAATAATAAATTTAATAAACAAAATGTAACTCAACTTCTGTCTCTTTGCAAATACAACCCAAGGAGGGTAATACTCTCCTGGAAGAAGCTTTCTTGAATCTGCAACTGTCATCCTTGCAAACGCTGCGATGGTTGCCGCCTGAAAGAAAACGCAATCGTTTTCATATGTCATTAAGAGATATATAAATAATAAAGGTGTATGGATGAGAAACATAAACATACCAAAGTAATACGTTGAGCTGATCGTAAAATTTGTTTACGGGCGACAGACAGCATGAAACAAATGCCAAATGCAACACCAAACAAGAGACCGCCGAAGAATCCCATCCTTGTGATTGTTTGTAAACACAACCCAATTGATTACTCTTTCTTCCGGTGAGTTTTGTTGCGGGTTTGGACATGGGATCTCAATGGCAGAGGTGGTCATTGAATATAATTTTTGTTGGTGAAGAGATTGGACGCATGGAATAAAGTTTGTGCATCCTAACCATTTCTTTTCGTGTAGGGGAGAGAGAGCAACGGAATTTGTTAAAAGTGGGGGGTAACGTACGAATCAAATCAAGTGGCTAATAACATTTCAATTTATATTATCAATTTATCATGGTATATTTTGTGTTTTAGGGTGTTGTAAGTGTTTTCATTTAATTCCTTCTTTCTATAACTGAATTTTCTTTCCACATGTTCTGTAGTAAATTAATACAGAGAGAAAAAAATAGTGACGTGGTGCCAAGGCGGGCGACATCCTGTGCATGCACCTTTTGTTACCGACAATTATTGGCTTTTTCGAGGGTTCAGGTTGATCCACCGGGGCTGGGGACAGTTTTTTGGGTGGGTTAGTTGCGGGTTTACCGGAGGGATTCTGATGCGGCTGTGCTAGGGAACTTTTACGGCGGAGTTTGATTGAGGTAAATGCAGGTTGGATTTTGGTTAATGTTGTTCACATTGAGTTTCAAGATTCATGGTTGTGCATGATTTAAGGTTGGTTTCTGGTTAATATTGTTCACATTGTGGATTTTAGTTGAGCTTAATGCAGGGTTATCGGATTGTATTTATTTTTTTGTTGATTGGTTTGGGAATTGTTTTTGATTAAAGTGTGGCTTTTGAATTTTGGTAGTTTTATTTATAGTTTTGCATTGTTTTTGCTGTTGTATTGATTTGGATGTTCCTTTTTTCCAGATTGTAGATTTCTTTTTTAGTGATAATCCGTATTTTTATTTCAATCGATATTATATAATAATTTACATCGAGATAGTTGGTAAACGGGCAACAAGCTGCGCCGCTACCCCTTTTTGATATGTTTGGTAATAAAAAAATTGTCTTATTGCTTTGTTTTTTTTTCTTCTTCTGGTTAATGATTGAGTTGGGTCAAGAAGATATGTGAATGAATTTGCATTTTCTATTTTGCAAATGAAGTTGGGAGTTTTAAAAAATTCTATACCACATATACACTCTATGTGGAGAAAGTTTTGTTCAGTTTAGGATTTTGTCTGTATGACAAAGTTGTTGGCGTGCACAGAATGGGGATTGCTCTCTAAAAGTATGCATTCATGGGTCACAAATGAAATGACACTAAATCGCCACTGCACTAAAAAGAGTGGCACATGCTAACAAATCTTAAGCAACCCCAAAATCAAAATCATCTTTCTGTGCATGGTGAAAATTAGCACTTATAAGTTTCAATGGATGTAGTTACATGTACGATATGATTAAAAATACAATACTTTCAAGATGGAAACAAAAGTGTAAACATGTCATCAAAAGTTTATACACATTAACTTAATTTGTTGTTTGTTGTTTCTTCTTTCTAGAATCTAAGTAGTTTGTTTCCGTTAATGTAGAGTATGGGTAGTGGTTAATGGCCGTGAACTACATGAATTTGTACCTGAAAGAACTTATGCTTATACTACAAGAAATCTTCTCTGACACGTAGACTTTACTTGTCGTCGGGACAACCTATCCCGACAAATCATCGGGAAAAGTCTGGTCAGCACAGCTGCGACGCTATAGCTCAAATGGTGCGTCAAGATAGATCAAATTTTAGCGACAACATCTAGTCACTAAAGGATCGTTGGAAATAAAAATTAAACTTTAAAATAATTCAAAATTAAATATTAAACATTAAACATTACTTTTCCCGACTACATATCATCGCTAAAAAGTTGTTTATAAAAAATTTGTAGATCCTTAGCAACAACATGTCGTCGCTAAAAGGTTGGTTATAAAAACTTTTCAATCTTAAATGACGACATGTCGTCACTAAAGTGATGCTTTTTAAAGATATTATTAAACCTTTAGCGACGATAATCTTTTTTTAATATCTGGATTTTCTCATCAAATCACAAACATATTAACAGGTAACTAATTGAAACCATTAATAAACATGAAAACAACAATCAACAACCATCACAAATTACATATGTTTGTTCGAATATAATAACCACCCAGCTATTCGTCAACATTCTGCAAAAAAAAAAAATAATAACCACGTTAATTTTAAAGCACATATGATATACAACATTTTTTATCCAGATTTACTACACGAGTTGCATACCGGCGATGGTTGTCTTCAATCCGACCCCCAAGCAGCTTCATTCGGTCCCTTTAAACATCAATTACACCTTCACAACAGGAGTATAGATCAGTTTAAGTCAATTATCAACATTACCAAACGTAATCAAACCCAAAAACATACCTATAGAAGTCTCGTTGGAGACGATGGTGGTAGAGAAGGAGACGGTAGACATGGTGGTGGTGATGACGGTGGAGATGGTGGTGGTGGTAGAGTGGGAGCGGTGGTGGTGTGCGAGAGGGGGAAAACAAGAGTGAAAAGGCGTGGCTGGTGTGTTTGTAGGGGTGTTCGTGAGCCGATCTGATCCGATCGACGGTCTGCTCGTGCTCAGATTAAATTACAACCAATCCGATCGGATCGGATCGAATTTGCAAAACCGAGCACAAAAGTGATGCTCGTGCTCGGATTGAATTTGAATCGAGAGGATCGTTTTCGCTCGGTTTTTCTCAGCACTGAAATTAAAACATGTGTAGCAAAACAAAAAAAAACTGAAATCAAGACTATTACAAGGCTGCATTCAACAAAAACAAACCCTAACTTAATTAAAACATGTCCAACACCTTACTAACAAAAGCAATACATAACAAATCATGTTCTAAAAATGTTCTTAACAATATCAAGAAGCACAAAATAAAGTGCGAAATACAAATTGTCATTTAGCTCAAAATCTATAAACTTCTTCTTTAAGCTTGATCATCTCCATCCACAAAATTCAACTTCAAATCAACATATATAACCTTTAAACACAAGCATTAAACAAAACCATTAAGTTCTACGCATTACATAACAACTTTTATGGTTTGTTAATTATAAAAATACCTTTCATTTATCATGGCAGCGAGATTATGTGATTGTTTTAGGAATTAGGGTTAGGTTTTGGTATTGAACAAAGTTTTGTTTTTGTTGATTTTATCAATCTTTTCTTTGTCTTTTGAGAACAAAATTTTGATTTTCAAAATACATTTTAATGTTTTATTTAAGATGACTGAAAAGTACTTTCGGTCTCAATTTAGCATTCCAATTCTTGAGATCAAATTTTCAAAAGTAGATGTGTCCAATGCTTTTGTGAACACATCTGCTAATTGATCTTCAATGGGAACATGATGAAGTGAAATCAATCCATTTTCATAACATTCTCTTAAAAAGTGATGACGAATGTCAATGTGCTTTGTTTTTTAATAAGACAATGGGTTCTTGATAATATTTTCTTCTGCTTGACTATCCAGTATTAGGGGTGTTTTTAAAGCAGTTATACCAAAATCAAGTAATTGATTTTGAAGCCACAGGAGTTGTGTAGTGTAACTTGCAGCAGCTATGTACTTTGTCTCTACGGTAGAGTTAGAGACTGTTGTTTGCTTCTTGCTTTGCCAAGAGACCAAGGCATTTCCTAGGAATAGGCAACCTCCTGATGTTGACTTCCTTGTTTTGCGACATCCAGTAAAATCACTATCTGAAAAACATGAAAGCTTAATATTTCCATTAGTTGGATACAGATACCCAGTGTGGGAGCACCTTTGAGGTATCTGAATATCCTTTTTACAGCTACTCAATTTGACTTTCTAGGTGATGCTTGATATCTTGCACAAACACAAGTTGCAAACATAATATCAGGTCTTGATGTAGTTAAGTACATCAATGACCCTATCATACATTTGTAAAGTGTTTGATCTATCAAATCATCTTTTTCATCAAATATGAATGGTTTGCTTGTACTCATGGGGGTAGCACATGGTTTACAATCATTCATGACAAATTTCTTCAAGAGTGTTATGATATATTTGTTTTGATGAATGAAAGTTCCATTTTCAAGTTGTTGTACTTGAAGACTAAGAAAACATTGTTACTCCCTCATGGCACTCATCTCAAATTAAGCTATCATCAATTTTCTAATTCATCACACAATTTATCACATGTGGATCCAAAAATGATATCATCCACATAGATCTGTACAACTAACAGATCCTTCCCTTCCCATTTCAGAAATAGAGTTTTATCAGTTTTACCTTTTAAATTCATTGGATAAGAGAAAAGTGGGTAGAGTATCATACCATGCTCTTGATGCTTTTTTTAGTCCATACAAGGCTTTGTTTAGCCTGTAGACATAATCAGGATGGAATGTATCTTTAAATCCTTGTGGTTGACACACATAGACATCTCCGGATTTTTCCATACAGAAAACCACACTTTATATCCATCTGATACACCTTCATGTTGTGGTTGACAGCAATGGCCAAGAAGAGTCTTATGGCTTCTAACCTTGCTACAGGAGCAAAGGTTTCATTATAGTCAACTCCTTCTTCTTGTCTATAACCTTGAACCACAAGCCTGACTTTGTTTTTTTTTTTATAACATTGCCTCTTTCATCAGTTTTATTTTTAAAGACCTATTTTGTACCAATTGGACATGCGTCCTTTGGTAATAGAACAAGTTCCCACACTTGTTGTCTTTTAAACTGAAGAAGCTCTTCTTGCATGGCTTCTACCCAACTGTTGTCTTCTAATGCTTCTTAGTATTTTAGATGTTGGATTAACGATAGATGCCAGCAAATAGGCAGATGTTTGAGGTTGCGACTAGGCGGCGATTAGTCGGCGATTAATCGCTAGTCGGCCAGTGAGTGAGTAATTTTTCGTTAATCAGTCCATTAATCGCTAGTCTGGCCTTGTCTGTCACACCCCAACCGATGGCGGAAACATCGGGGTGAGGCACTGAGCGAAACAGATTGTCTAAGTGAATCCATAACAAGTAATATATTACCAAATCCTTAACGTTAATATCCCATACTACTAACAGATAAAGTAAAAATAGTTATTACAGACAAATTGTTCTCAAAGACAAATATAAACTTTTCCGACAACTCATAAATTATTAATCGTCGGTTTCTAGACCACCTAAGCTTGATTCCATGATATCCAGCAAAGTAATAGCATCCTAAACACCTGTCACATACGTTAAAAATAGGGCAATACACATAGTGTAAAGGTGAGCATACAAGTTTAATAGTATATAGTAGCGAAAGCAGTTTACGCATAACCAACATGTAACACGTAGAAATGTGAAGCAAGTAGGCTATCGACAATGAAATATGCACATACATGACTGCGAGTTGTAGAATGCGCAACACATATCACCACTATGACACGTGATGTAAAACCCTTAACAACCCCTATCCACGACAGGTGCTGAGTCCAAACTATAGTACTATCATTGCTAAGGTGTCAGGCAACAATCACTGTGTAAACATAACATACAAGCATTCATCGAATAACATGTATAACATGCAGAGTGGTTAGCGTATAAAAAGTGTTTGCGTTGTGTGTCGATGTGATTTGATATAAGTAACGTATGTAACACCCAAAAGTGCGTTAAGCAAAAAGGGATCGAGTATACTCACAGTTCGTGTTTAATAAATAAACACAAGCTTTGATTGAAGGGTGCGCTGGGGAGATTAGCTTGGATTGAAGGGTGCATAAATATAACCAGTTTAATGCAACAAACACTCCGGAATAGTGAAATAGGCTTAACATGCCTTAAATAACCTCCACATAAGTTAGAAATAAGTTTTGGATGGTTTGGTGTGTTAAAATCAACTTTGTTCGATTGCAGGGACTATTTGTGTCAAACTGCGAAACTATACCGATTTGTGTAGTAACGAACACTCCGAAACTTGATCACAAGTTAAACATACCATAAATATCCTTTACATAGCTTAGAAATAGGCTTTGAAGGGTTCGGTATGCTAAAATAAACTTTATTGATCAATAGGGACTAAAAGCGTCAAAAAGTGCACAAGTTTGCATTTTCGCGCATATTTTTCGTTCTGAATATATCCGGACATCCTAAAATTCATGAAATCATTAAAATATTATGTTTTAGTGTTTTGCATGATAAAATCCCTTTCATCGCTTAATTTGGATCATTTTTGCGTTCGTTACGACTTCCGTCGTAATTAACCAAACAACGCAACCGTACGACCAAACGAACTGACATCCGAGATATTTTTGAGCATTTTTTGAGTTCCCTGTACTTTAACATCATTTTAGAGCCTTGAAATGAGGTTAACGGGGCTTAAACGTGTCAAAAATGAGCCGAATTGCAAGTTTCTCATGTGTAGGGACCTGTTTTGACAATCTGCCAAAGTATCTTACACGGGCCGCATAAGATATGCTTGTATGTTACGCGGGCTGGGAGGCCATGTCAGACAGAAAGTTCAGTTTCAGCAATCTGGGCTGAATTCCGGGGTTTTAATGTAATATTTGCAATACCTGGAGCTGGTTTTCGACTCCCATTGTATTCTAATACCATTAACCCACATGTATGGCCAAGATTAATCCCTCAAACCACTTGGAATCATCCTATTGATCTCCATCTCCTATAAATAGCAAGATTTCTCATTTGGGTTCTTCACACTTGATCTGAATTCAGCTCTAAGTTGGGGTGTTTACCCTTCATACCTGAGCTATTTTAGATCAAACATCCATCTTGGACCCTTTGTAAGTCCTCTTCTTGCTTGTTCTTGTATTTCAAGCATGAAAGTCAGCTTTGACCAAGTCTGTGACAACTCGTAATTTAGAACCTTTCGTGTGCTTCGACGTAACTTGTTTGAGCGGTATGTGATTTTGTGATACGTGATTCTAAATGAAATATTATTATGGTGGTATTATGTGATTGTGTGAAATGTATGTATATAGATAATGTAAACACACAAGCCTTTGGGCTTTTATTTCACACTCCTCTCAGCCAACACTTCATGTTTTCGAATCAAAGAGGCAACCCGGGTAAAGGGTTCGGCCCACTTCCATTTTGCACGAAAACATATCCCACCTTAGGGATTAGTTTCTCATAATTCAAGAAAACACACACACAAAACCCTAACCTCTCTACTCTCCCTCTCGGAACCGACGGCAAGAACCTACTTCGGATCTTCTTCGGATCGCAGTTCATCACTCCATCTCACCCCGACACTTACTTTCGGTTAGTGTCTTGTTATGGTTTGGTTGTTTGATCATTGATGTATGTTATTACATGATATTTTGGATTCCATGCTAGTAGGGTGATTGATGTAGTTATGAAAAACAGGAACATGCATATGGTTATAATATTAGTTTGTATCCTGCTTGGTAAAATGAGAACTTGCAAACTGTTAGAAATGTTAAACCCGATTGAAACTAGGGTTTTAGATATGCATGAGTGTTTAGTAGTATTGTTGTAATGATTGATCCAAATAATTGATGTAATGATTCAGACTTTTACATGTTAGTCTTGAGTTTGTTAGTCGGATGATCCGGTTGTATGTTCCTATGATCTTGATTAATTGTTCTTGATTAGATGATGATTAGGGTTGGACGAATATGTTTGATTCTAAATTGAATGTTGTTTAATCCCGTTTGAAACTGCCAAAACTGTTAGCAACTGTTACGGAAATTTTGAGCTGCAAATGTGGAAGTTTGTTACACCTTCTGATCTCGATAATGGTCTGATCTCGATAATGGTTGCGAGTCGAGAACCCACAGTCTCGACTCGAGACCACGCATCAACAGCACAAATAGCATGACTCGAGACCATGGTTGCGAGTCCTGTTGCGACTCGAGACCATCTAGTCTCGACTAGTACATGCATGACTCGAGACCACCTTTAGTTGCGACTCGAGAACGTTGAGGCTATAACTCGAGACCACTGTCTCGACTCGAGATCGCCAGTCTCGACTCGAGACCATATATACGTGCACACTACTGGACTTGCACACTGTTACGGGCCCAAGTAATTGGGCCGCACTGTTGGGCTTTTGTTTGTTTACGTGATGATACTGTTGAACTTGTGCTGTGGTTGAACTGCCATGATTATACGTGCATGCCATGATTAATACTTGTATACAACTAGATGGAATATGTGTAGAAAACATATGTGCACTACTTGAATACAAACCTGACTTGTATGGTAACCATGGTAGGACGTGGTTGACCACCAAATAGCTTGATAGACTTTTCTGTGTATCTGCCGAGCAAACTAAGGTGAGTTTACACTCTTACCAAGGCATGGGATTCCCGGTGGGTAGGGAATGAGATTGAAGGAATGGGATTGAACAATTACTCGTACTTACACGGCTACTAGACTATCTACCATCGTACTCGGGTTAAGCAGGGCACTTACGTAAAACCTATGTAAACAAGTACTTACCACTGTCCTCAGGTTTCGAGGGACACTTACGTAAAACCTACGTAAACTCACACATGCTACTGTCTTCCGGGTTAGGAAGGACACTTACGTAAAACCTACGTAAACCCCACGCGTACCACTGTCCTCGGGTAAAGAAGGGCACTTACGTAAAGCCTACGTAAACTCCGTACGTACTCCTGTTCTCGGGTTAAGAAGAGCACTCATGGTTTAGTCTAGCACATACAACATGGGAAGCCCCCACTAACTGAACACACAGCATGGGAAGCCCCCACTATTGAACATACAAATAGCTTAGTTAATAACGCATAGTTATGCAACGAACTTACTTACTGTGAACTCGCTCAACTAGTTGTTGACTTTCTGTTACATGCCTTGCAGGGCCATAGGTATTCATGGAGCTTGCACGGGAGGCGCGGTCGTTGTGGGCACGGATCGTGGATGTCATGTTAAACACTTTTATGACATTTCAACTTAATACTTACACTGGGTTTTACATTATTGCTTCCGCTACACTTGATTATGTTTGGTTTTGAAAGCACCTTTCGTGTTGATGAATAACTTTTACGATTTACTTATATGTTCAATATGATTGGTGGCTTGATCCTGGTCATATCACGCCTCCAAGCGGCGATACTCCACGGGTGGATTTTGGGGGTGTGACAAAGTCAATGGTCAACACAAAGTTCCGTTGAAATTTGCAACATGAGCGTAATCACGATGGCTATAGTCCCTTATGACTATACCTACTGATTACCACATTGACTAGGCGTAGTGACGAGTCGTAGTTTCGGCCAAAATGCGTGTTTATGCGTATTTTGTAACCAAACTACTCTAGGGTATCAAAACCATTTGTTTTGATATCAAAACCTGTTTTCTAAACTTAACTAAACAAGTTCTAGCATGTTTAGCTCGTCACTCTTAGTTTGGTGCTTGTGTAGAGTCGTAAGTCAAGCGGACTAAACACCCGCTTAGACTTTCGAACACGACCCATTTGGTCGATCGTTAGGATCCGACCAAACCTGTTTAGTGACCATAGTAGCATAGGGAATAACCTTCCGAGGTTATACCTTATGGTCACTGAGGTTTAATTAGTCGCATGATAGGTAGTTTATATGCCTTTGGTAAATTACCAAAATACCCTTTTCATGCATAATTTGTAATTAAGCATATGTAACCTAAGCTTTTGCCACGTAACTGATTATGTAACATATTTAAACATAAAGAGGCATATAATACTTGTCATAGGACTAGTTAGACGTCTCGAACGAGCTTTTGCGCGCACGACGCGTTAAAGTAGCGTAAGCTACCTTAATGGGTCGCGATGGGTCGAAAGCACTTAGGTTAGGTTTCAATTTAGGATGTAAGCTTTGCTAAACCATATCACATGAGTTCCAACACTCATTTGGTTTACAAGACTTCATTCTATCCGATCTTCCGATTTAGGCGTCTATTGTTTGACTAGTGATTCGATTACTAGGTGCTGTTGATTGCTCTGGTTTGCTTGAGTTCTATTGATTGAAGATACTTTGCACTCCATGTGAGTACATAGTTCCCCTATTTTACTATTTTTAAATGTTTTGGGGTGATTCTATGTACGAAATGTTTTCAAGGTTTAAACAATGATTTCAAAAACGATTAAAACGATTTTTACTAAACTAATAACGATTTCAATAATGTGAACAAAACTTGATGGTTGTAGTTACATAACAAATGACATTCATTAATTTTGGCCCAACCGACCAGTATTAGGTTATGGTACCATAGGATCTGACAAATCTCGTTACTTTACTACACCCACGGTTATGTGTGGGGGTTGTGGGTAGCGACTGAATCTGATGTTTGTTAACTTACCCTTTGGTGGTTTGTTAATTCGAGAAGCGAGAAGCGAAGTGATCGAGTCACGAAGGTTTGAATGTTGTTAGCGAAATGACCATAAATAAGTTTTCACAATTAAAACGAGGATGATTTTAAATGATTTAAACGAGTTAACGATTTGGAAACGATTTGAACAAGTTAAACGATTTGGGTGAACGATTGGTTTTAGGTTGGTGTTTAGATAACGGGACGGGTGTAAATTGATGAAAGCATGGTGGATACGCCGCTGGTACTTCCTATATATAAGTGTTTTCAACATATTACATACCGTGGCGTTATTTAGTTAACTTGGGTAAACGATTTTGAAACGATGTCACACAACGATGTTTTCTAAAAGATATAAACCATACGAATTTTTAACAAGTTTTTTCAAGATGTTTTACAAGTTGGTTTTCTAAAACAAATGTTTTTGGGTTAAGAAGCATGGCTATGGGATTTTACAAACTATAACCCACTTGATTTGAGTTGGTTAATTATGTTGCAATACACTTTTCAAAACAAGGTCTGTATTTTGACTCTTGTAGTCTAATAAAGTACTGCAACATATAAACGAGCAATGATTCCGATACTCTTATAAAACCTATGTACTCGCCAGCATTTCCTTGCTGACTAAGTTTTTACATATGTTTCAGGTGTTGATGCTTGATTGATTTCTAGGATGCATGCGTCACATAGGATCTGGACGAGGCCTTAGTGACATAATAACGATGATAGACGATATAAAACTTGTTTGTTCTATGTGTTAAGACAATCTAATGTTTAATTTTATCAATAAAGCGAAACTATTTTGTATCCATGGTTGTGAAACAATAGCTTCTGTTACAACACTCCCCGACGTTTCCGCCACAGTTTGTTGTCCTACGTGGTCAGGGTGTGACAGAAGAAGTTGGTATCAGAGCCAATGGTTATAGGGAATTAGGTTATTAGTAATGCTTTGACCTAGACTATAACTTTTAGGACCCTAACGCAAGTTTCTTGCGTTTAGATTTTAAAACAATACCGTCACCTATCCTTAGGTGATAACCACAATGGGAACGCTAAGTTTGAACCCGCTTTGAAAACTAATCATCTGTTCTATACGTAAAACCTACGTAAACCCCCGCGTACCCCTGTCTTCGGTTGCGAAGGACACATACGTAAAACCTACGTAAACTTTGTACGTACTACTGTTCTCGGTAAGAAGAACACTTATGGTTACAAATAGTCTAGTGTATATACAACTATGGGAAGCCCCCACCAGTAGAACATACTATCGGCCCAGTAGAGCCACACGTTACGAAAGGAACTTACTGTTATAAACTTCCTTACTGTGAACTCGCTCAACTAGTTGTTGATCCTCTGTTACATGCCTTGCAGGTCGTTAGGTATACAAGGAGCTTGCATGGGGAGGCGCGGTCGTTGTGGACAAGGATCGTGAATGCTTTGATTGAACACTATGACATTACATACTTATTTATGACTGGGCTTTTACTCATTTTCTTCCGCTAAACGTTGAACTTATACTTATGTTTTGAACACCTTTCATATGGATTGGTTTGGTTTAATGGCATTTACTTTTACTATATACGTTGCTCTATATGATTGGTGGCTTGATCCTGGTCAGTCACGCTCCCAAGCGGTGATACTCCGCGTGTGGATTTTGGGGGTGTGACATTATCGAAGCAGCTTCAAGAGTTATTTGATAAGGGATTCATCCGTCCGAGCTTTTCACCCTGGGGAGCTCCTGTCCTCCTTGTGAAAAAGAAAGATGGATCTTTGCGAATGTATATCGATTATCATGGGCTTGATAAGCTTACCGTCAAGAATTGATATCCCCTACCTCGAATTGATGATCTCTTCGACCAGCTGCAAAGTGCTTCATGCTTTTCCAAGATCGACCTGCATTCTGGGTATTATCAACTTCGTGTTCTTGAAGAAGATATCCCCAAAACTGCTTTCCGCACAAGATATGGGCATTATGAGTTCACTGTCATGCCCTTTGGTTTGACAAATGCTCCAGCCATCTTTATGGACTTAATGAATAGGGTCTATAAACCTTATTTAGACAAGTTCATCATTGTGTTCATCGACGACATTCTTGTCTATTCAAAGTCTCGAGCCGAGCACCAGCAACACCTTCGCTTAACATTGGAACTCCTGAAGAAGGAACAACTTTTTGCTAAATTCTCCAAGTGTGAATTCTGGCTTAAAGAAGTTCAATTCTTGGGTCATATAGTCAATAAGCAGGGTATTCATGTGGATCCATCCAAGATTGTTGCTATTAAAGACTGGAATACACCAACAACACCTAGAGAAGTTTGATCTTTTCTTGGTCTTGCTGGATATTATCGTCGATTCATTTCAAACTTCTCAAAGATCGCGGTTCCACTCACTGCTTTGACTCAAAAGAATAAGCCTTTTGAGTAGGGACCCAAACAAGAAGAAGCATTCCAAACGCTATTTGATCTTCAAACTCGTGTTCTTCAAGCTCAGCAATTTTGTGTTTCACAAAATTTGATAGGTAAGGAATTGCCACGTCAACTTGAGCTTAAGCTCGAAGCGAAGGACGATTGGGTTGCTCTATTTCAAGGATCGTTTGTGGATTCCAAAACAAGACGACCTTTGCACCTTGGTAATGGACGAATCTCCCAAGTCTCGATATTCTATCCATCCTGGTGCTGATAAAGTGTACAAGGATCTTCGTACTCAGTGCTAGTGGCCTGGTATGAAAAAGGATGTTGCCTTGTATGTATCAAAATGCCTAATTTGTCTTAAAGTCAAGGCTGAACATCAACGACCTTCTGGTTTGCTTGTACAACCAGAGATACCGGTTTGGAAGTGGGAGAGCCTTGCGGTGGATCTCATCACTAAGTTACCGCGTATATCTAAAGGTCACGATGCTGTTTGGGTTGTTATCGATCGATTAACGAAATCAGCTCATTTTATTCCAATTCGCAAGGATCTATCTGCTGATAAACTTGCAAAGATTTATGTTGATGAGATTGTATCACGACATGGTGTTCCTTTGGATATCACTTCTGATCGTGATGCTCGATTATCATCTCATTTCTGGAAGACCATGCAATCTGCTTTGGGAACCCAACTGAATCTAAGCACTGCTTATCATCCCCAAACAGATAGTCAATCTGAGCGAACGATTCAAACTTTGGAGGATATGATTAGAGCCACTTCCAGAGCTTGGGATATTCACCTGACTTTTTTTCACGTGTCTAATTTGCGAAAGTGTTTAGCTGACGCTGATCTTCACATTCCTCTCGACGAGATCCAAATCTATGAAACGATGCACTTTGTCGAGAAACCCGTGGAGATCATGGACCGTACTTTCAAACAGTTGAAGAACAAACGGATTCGATTGGTAAAAATTCGCTGGGAATCCAAACGTGACCCAGAGTTTACTTGGGAACGTGAGGACCAGATGAAGGCGAAATATCCGCATTTGTTTTCACAAGCTTCCTCTAGTTAAAAATTTCGGGACGAAATTTCCTGAAGTAGGGGAGACTGTGACAACTGTGTTCTGTAGTCCTGGTTCAATATAAAAAAATGCTGATTATTAATAAAACAATGTGTTTTGATGTTATTATGTGTGTATTTGTGTTTGGTGATTTTTTAAATTTGACTCAAATCCGATTTCAAGCTTTACATCGCTTTCTGGAAGGTTATACGCGATCTGATGCATAAATATAACCAGTTTAATGCCACAAACACTCCGGAATAGTGAAATAGGCTTAACATGCCTTAAATAACCTCCACATAAGTTAGAAATAAGTTTTGGATGGTTTGGTGTGTTAAAATCAACTTTGTTCGGTCGCAGGGACTATTTGTGTCAAACTCCGAAACTATACCGATTTGTGTAGTAATGAACACTTTGGAACTTGATCATAAGTTAAACATACCATAAATATCCTTTACATAGCTTAGAAATAGGCTTTGAAGGGTTCGGTATGCTAAAATAAACTTTATTGATCAATAGGGACTAAAAGCGTCAAAAAGTGCACAAGTTTGCATTTTCGCGCATATTTTTCGTTCTGAATATATCCAGACATCCAAAAATTCATGAAATCATTAAAATATTATGTTTTAGTGTTTTGCTTGATAAAATCCCTTTTATCGCTTAATTTGGATCGTTTTTGCGTTCGTTACGACTTCCGTCGTAATTAACCGAACAACGCAACCGTATGACCACACGAACCGACATCCGAGATATTTTTGAGCATGTTTTGAGTTCCCTATACTTTAACATCATTTTAGAGCCTTGAAATGAGGTTAACGGGGCTTAAACGTGTCAAAAATGAGCCGAATTGCAAGTTTCTCATGTGCAGGGACCTGTTTTGACAATCTGCCAAAGTATCTTACACGGGCCGCGTAAGATATGCTTGTATGTTACGCGGGCTGTGAGGCCATGTCAGAAAGAAAGTTCTGTTTCAACAATCTGGGCTGAATTCAGGGGTTTTAATGTAATATTTGCAATACCTGGAGCTGCTTTTCGACTCCCATTGTATTCTAATACCATTAACCCACATGTATGGCCAAGATTAATCCCTCAAACCACTTGGAATCATCCTATTGATCTCCATCTCCTATAAATAGCAAGATTTCTCATTTGGGTTCTTCATACTTGATCTGAATTCAGCTCTAAGTTGGGGTGTTTACATTTCATACCTGAGCTATTTTAGATCAAACATCCATCTTGGACCCTTTGTAAGTCCTCTTCTTGCTTGTTCTTGTATTTCAAGCATGAAAGTCAAACAAGTTTGACTTTCAGATTTGACCAAGTAAATGGTCAACACAAAGATCCGTTGAACTTTGCAACGTGAGCGTAATCACGATGGCTATAGTCCCTTATAACTATACCTACTGATTACCACGTTGACTAGGCGTAGTGACGAGTCGTAGTTTCGGCCAAAATGCGTGTTTATGCGTAATTTGTAACCAAACTACTCTAGGGTATCAAAACCGTTTGTTTTGATATCAAAACCTGTTTTCTAAACTTAACTAAACATGTTCTAGCATGTTTAGCTCGCCACTCTTAGTTTGGTGCTTGTGTAGAGTCGTAAGTCAAGCGGACTAAACACCCGCTTAGACTTTCGAACACGACCGGTTTGGTCGATCGTTACGATCTGACCAAACATGTCTAGTGACCATAGTAGCGTAGGGAATAACCTTCCGAGGTTATACCTTATGGTCACTGAGGTTTAATTTGTCGCATGATAGGTAGTTTATATGCCTTTGGTAAATTACCAAAATACCCTTTTCATGCATAATTAGTAATTAAGCATATGTAACCTAAGCTTTTGCCACGTAACTGATTATGTAACATATTTAAACATAAAGAGGCATATAATACTTGTCATAGGACTAGTTAGACGTCTCGAACGAGCTTTTGCGCGCACAACGCGTTAAAGTAGCGTAAGCTACCTTAATGGGTCGCGATGGGTCGAAAGCACTTAGGTTAGGTTTCAATTTAGGATGTAAGCTTTGCTAAACCATATCACATGAGTTCCAACACTCATTTGGTTTACAAGACTTCATTCTATCCGATCTTCCGATTTAGGCGTCTATTGTTTGACTAGTGATTCGATTACTAGGTGATGTTGATTGCTCTGGTTTGCTTGAGTTCTATTGATTGAAGATACTTTGCACTCATGTGAGTACATAGTTCCCCTGTTTTACTGTTTTTAAATGTTTTGGGGTGATTTATATGTACGAAATGTTTTCAAGGTTTAAACAATGATTTCAAAAATGATTAAAACGATTTTTACTAAACTAATAACGATTTCAATAATGTGAACAAAACTTGATGGTTGTAGTTACATAACAAATGACATTCATTAATTTTGGCCCAACCGACCAGTATTAGGTTATGGTACCATAGGATCTGACAAATCTCGTTACTTTACTACACCCACGGTTATGTGTGGGGGTTGTGGGTAGCGACTGAATCTGATGTTTGTTAACTTACCCTTTGGTGGTTTGTTAATTCGAGAAGCGAGAAGTGAGGTGATCGAGTCACGAAGGTTTGAATGTTGTTAGCGAGATGACCATAAATAAGTTTTCACAATTAAAAAGAGGATGATTTTAAACGATTTAAACGAGTTAACGATTTGGAAACGATTTGAAAACGATTTGAACAAGTTAAACGATTTGGGTGAACGATTGGTTTTTGGTTGGTGTTTAGATAACTGGACGGGTGTAATGTGATGAAAGCATGGTGGATACGCCGCTGGTACTTCCTATATATAAGTGTTTTCAACATATTACATACCATGGCGTTATTTAGTTCACTTGGGTAAACGATTTTGAAACGATGTCACACAACGATGTTTTCTAAAAGATATAAACCATGCGAGTTTTTAACAAGTTTTTTCAAGATGTTTTACAAGTTGGTTTTCTAAAACAAATGTTTTTGGGTTAAGAAGCATGGCTATGGGATTTTACAAACTATAACCCACTTGATTTGAGTTGGTTAATTATGTTGCAATACACTTTTCAAAACAAGGTTTGTATTTTGACTCTTGTAGTCTAATAAAGTACTGCAACATATAAACGAGCCATGATTCCGATACTCTTATAAAACCTATGTACTCGCCAGCATTTCCTTGCTGACTAAGTTTTTACATATGTTTCAGGTGTTGATGCTTGATTGATTTCTAGGATGCATGCGTCACATAGGATCTGGACGAGGCCTTAGTGACATAATAACGATGATAGACGATATAAAACTTGTTTGTTCTATGTGTTAAGACAATCTAATGTTTAATTTTATCAATAAAGCGAAACTATTTTGTATCCATGGTTGTGAAACAATAGCTTCTGTTACAACACTCCCCGACGTTTCCGCCACGGTTTGTTGTCCTACGTGGTCAGGGTGTGACAGAAGAAGTTGGTATCAGAGCCAATGGTTATAGGGAATTAGGTTATTAGTAATGCTTTGACCTAGACTATAACTTTTAGGACCCTAACGCAAGTTTCTTGCGTTTAGATTTTAAAACAATACCGTCACCTATCCTTAGGTGATAACCACAATGGGAACGCTAAGTTCGAACCCGCTTTCAAAACTAATCATCTGTTCTAGGATGATTGATTACTAGGTTTTGAACCCTCTGTTATATGGTTTTGAACCCTTTTGAGTTTTCAAAATCTCGTCAAAGTTTGGGTCTAAATAGTGTGAACACGTGCAAACTGGAAGGGTGAATGCCTGTACTCTGAGTTTTCTGTCTAAGGCTAGAGTGTTCGTACAAATCCACATAATCGGACCAGTCACTCTTATCTAGGAACTCTTGGGGTGAGTGTTCACTTATAGGCGAGCATGTCTTCGGCGATACATTATATTGACCCATTTACTTTGATTAGTCACTCCGTGTCGTTTGTTTGTTTGAGGTAACGAACAAATGATCGCCTTTCTGGTGTTTTGACGGTATTTTCAATACCTCTTCTGCTTTTCAACCTCACTCGTTTCTCTTGTTTCCTTATTAGACAGTGCCTCCTCGACGTGAAGCACAATCTTTCACTATTGAAGAAATCGCAGCCTTGGTTTCTCAGCAAGTGGCTGCTGTGCTTCCAGGCGTTGTGACCCAAGTCCACGAGATATTCAACAACAATAATAATAATAACAACAATGCGCCGTGCAACTTCAAGAGCTTCAATTCTGCTAAGCCTCTAAAGTTTTCTGGGTCGCAAGGAGCAACTGCGCTCTTGCAGTGGTTTGAGAGTATCGAGAGCACATTCAGACGCGTCCAGTGTCCAAATGCGCGGAAGGTTGAATTTGCTTCTAGTGTATTTGAGAAGCGAGCGCTTACCTGGTGGAATGGTGTTATGCGCGATAGGGGTGCCGAAGTGGCATTAGCACAAACATGGGAAGAGCTTCGAGCTCTCATGATGAAAGAGTTTTGTCCCCGTCATGAGATTCAAGCTTTGGAACGAGAGTTTGACGACTTAAAGCAAGATGGGGCTGAGCACCGTGCGTACACGGATCGCTTTGAGGAACTCAGTCTATTGTGTCCCACCATGGTTACCCCACCAGACAAGGCAATCGAGAGATATATCGATGGTCTACCCGATTCTATGCTGGATATTGTGACCGGTGTTAATCCTACTACCCTTCGTCAAGCGATCGAGTTGTCTGCTACCCTGACTGAGACTTAAGTCAGGAAGGGTAAACTCACCCGCAAGGGTGATAAGAAGAAGTCGGCTGATTCTGAGAAAGACAAGAAAAAGGGTAAGGGTAAGGGTAAGGAAGGTGAGACGACAAAGAAGTCTAGGAAGCGGAAGGATGCCCAAAATTTTGCTGTTATAGCACAGACTGATCAGAACCCACCGACTTAGCCACCTGCGAAAAAGGTATATGCTGGTACCGGACCTCATTGTGCTCGCTGCAACGGTCATCATGTTGCACAACAAGCTTGTAAGCAATGTACGACGTGTGGTAAGCTTGGGCATTTGGCCAATATTTGTCGTTTAGGACAAAATCAGGCTGCTCAAGTTCAAGCTCCGGTTCAAGGGAATGCTGCGAGATTCCCACTGGGTTCATGTTTCAACTGTGGAGAGTTTGGTCACTTCCGCAACAACTATCCAAGACTGGTGAATGCAAACGCGAATGCTAATGCAAACCCGAATGCGAACGTCAACGTCAATGTGAATCCAGCACGTGGACGAGCGTATAACACCAATGAGGCAATCAACGATGCAGCAGTGAACGATTAGTATTTTGTAATTCCTCTGGTTGTTATCTTTTAACATTTAAAGACAATGCGGTTTTTATATAAATAAAAATTTATGGTTTTTATTTTTTGTGAACCAATGCAATTGTATGAATGTTTGATGCAACCTTATGTTGCCAATACAAAAATAAACCACTCGTGTGGTTTTGTCATTTTTTTATAATCACTTGTGATCTCCCCAAGAACCTTAAACGCCCGTTTCTTTTTAGAAACAAAAGCCCAAAGTTATTTGAGAAAAGGATATGTTGCTTTCCTAGCACCTGTCACCAAGGAGAAAGACAAGCGCAAGAGTATTCAGGATATTCTGATTGTTCGGGATTATCCAGAGGTGTTTCCTGATGAACTGCCTGGTTTGTCTCCAGTTCGTCAAGTCCAGTTTCATTTTGACCTTGTACCCAATGCCAACCCGATTGCGAAAGCGCCTTATCGTCTTGCACCGTCGGAGATTCAAGAGTTATCTGTGACAACTCGAGTTTCCAAGATTCCACTTTCGCATTTATTGCACGTTCACTGTTTGTTTAGTTGTTTACTTGCACAATTGGTTTGCTTTGTAACTTTATATGTTTTGGTTCGATAAAGTGTATTGTAATTGTGCATGGTTATGTGTTACTTATGAAAGATTTGACAAATGCATGAACTTGGTGGTGAAACTGTAAATTACATTGTGATGGGTGTGCCTTATGTAAAAGATGATACTTAGGGGGTGAGTAGAGTAGATTGTGAACCTTAACAACTCTTAACCCTAATCCTCTTCACTAATCATCACACAAAAATCAATACACGTACTTTCACATTCTCCAATCCTCTCTACAATCATTTTCTTCATCATTGGCACTAGCTCTCAATCATCACTCTTGATTCCTCTCTTTATCTCGAATCAATCCAAGGTAATTGTTTAATGATTGTTTGTTGTTAATCGTTGATTGATTGATTCATGCTAAAACCCTAGTTCTTCATATGATAGTTCTGTGCTTATTGATTGATTCTGATTGTTGTGAAATGAATATGATTAGTTGTGTAATCCCTAGCATGACACTAATATGTCTGATATGATGAAGATGTTCATTGTTGATTTGATTTCTGCAATGCAAATGTATGAATTAGGGTTTCCTGATCGTAAAAACAAAAACGTAATTGTTGCATTGTAGTTGAATGTTCATATGATTGATGGTTTGCCCGATGTTTGATTTTACATGCAGTCCGAACTTTATATATATCACATGAAAGGTCCGAGTTTTGTAACATGCATGATGGTCCGAATTTTATAAGGCATAAAGCCTTGTCCGAATTTTAAAGGCATAAAGCCTTGTCCAAGTTTTAAAGGCATAAGCCTAGTCCGACTTTTACATGTTACACTTAAGGTCCGAGTTTTATAAGTGGGTTAAGTCCGAATTTTGTTTAAGTATCATGATGTCCGAGTTTTGTGTCACAACATGTAGTCCGGGTTTGTTACAAGGGACTTGGTCCGACTTTTAAAGGTTAAGGGGGAGTCCGACTTTTTGAATGTCAAGGGGATATGTCCGACTTTTGAATGTTAAGAGGATATGTCCGACTTTTTGAATGTTGAGGGGATATGTCCGACTTTTTGAATGTTAAGGGGGATATGTCCGACTTTATAAGGGTCCGACTTTTTGATTTGGGTGTGGTCCGAACTCTTGTAAATGATTTAAAGGGGGTCCGAATTTGACACAAGGGTCCGAATTATATGTATATTATAAGAGTCCGAATTTTAAGAGATGTGTGCCCCTTGTCCGACTTTTGTGATGATCTCTTGTTCCGACTTTATGCTTGGATATATATATGATCTGACTTTTGATAACGAGCAGATGATCCGAATTTATTGATGCTATATGTATGAATAATGAATAATTGTCTGAGTTTATGGCAAACACCAGTGTTAAAGCCTACTGTATGCTTCTGTATATAATTGTATGCTACTGTGTGTAACTGGATGATCCTGAATGTGTGAACAATCTTTCTCATATCATTCTGTACACAATTATCACACAGAACATAATTGCTTGGATATCAAAGACTTGTAAACCCTAATTGAATATAAACACTTACATCGAGTTATGTGCAATGTACCTTAGGTCTTGTGTAACGGACCTAACTATTAATTAACACTAGAAGCAATAACATACCGAGCAAGTCAAGGTGAGTTCACACTCTTACCAAGGCATGGGATTCCCGGGGTTTGGGAATGGGATTGAATGAATGAGGTTGAATAGATACCTGTACTTACACTGCTACTAGAATATCTACCATCGTCCTCGGATGCGCAGGACACATACGTAAAACCTACGTATACTTGTACTCATCACTGTCCTCAGGCTGCGAAGGACACTCGCGTAAAACCTACGTGAACTTATACTCACTACTGCCTCGGTTGTGTCAGGCACTTACATAAAACCTACGTAAACCCCCGCGTACCCCTGTCCTCGGTTGTGAAGGACACTTACGTAAAACCTACGTAAACTTTGTACGTACTACTGTTCTCGGTAAGAAGAACACTTATGGTTACAAATAGTCTAGTGTATATACAACTATGGGAAGCCCCCACCAGTAGAACATACTATCGGCCCAGTAGAGCCACACGTTACGAAAGGAACTTACTGTTATAAACTTACTTACTGTGAACTCGCTCAACTAGTTGTTGACTCTCTGTTACATGCCTTGCAGGTCGTTAGGTATACAAGGAGCTTGCATGGGGAGGCGCGGTCATTGTGGACAAGGATCGTGAATGCTTTGATTGAACACTATGACATTACATACTTATTTATGATTGGGCTTTTACTCATTTGCTTCCGCTAAACGTTGAACTTATACTTATGTTTTGAACACCTTTCATATGGATTGGTTTGGTTTAATGGCATTTACTTTTACTATATACGTTGCTCTATATGATTGGTGGCTTGATCCTGGTCAGTCACGCTCCCAAGTGGTGATACTC
The DNA here is from genome assembly GCF_002127325.2 of Helianthus annuus. Lineage (NCBI taxonomy): Eukaryota > Viridiplantae > Streptophyta > Magnoliopsida > Asterales > Asteraceae > Helianthus > Helianthus annuus. The sequence continues at coordinate 99,595,839 of NC_035448.2, read as the reverse complement.
CGCGTGTGGATTTTGGGGGTGTGACAGATTGGTATCAGAGCCATTGGTTATAGAGAACTTGGTTTTAATATGGGGAAAATGTTTTTATTAAAACCAGACTATAACCAGTACAGTGCTCAACGACCCACAACGACGCCTCGCTCCACGTGCAAGACTCAACATCCTAGGTAATAAGGTTTATGTTTATTGCCTACATGCTAGAATTACATAGAACTTTGCTCGTGGTATGCTTAGATTACATTGCTCACTATTTGTTATTGCTTGAGAACACTTGTGTGCTTACACTCTTCTTTCATCGCACTATTCGCGAACCTTTCTCACTTATGTCGCCTTTGATGTGAAGATCAATGGCCGGACGTGTTAACTTGACTCAAGCCCAGTTGACGGCTCTTATCAATGAACAAGTTGCTGCGGCACTTGCAGCTGCAAACGCAGGAGGTATACCCTGCAGTCGTAACTCATACTAGGATCTTTAGATCCTACATTCCTAAACCAACTCTTATAATTAACCTTGTCCTATTCTTACACATTAGGTCAACACGCTCAGCAACCTGTTTGCACTTTCAAGAATTTCATGGACTGTCGTCCAAGCACGTTCAGCGGCACGGAGGGAGCAGTGGGACTCCTCCATTGGTTCGAGAAGCTTGAGTCGGTATTTGAGATGTGTGAATGCCCTGAGGCTCGCAGGGTGAAATACGCCACTGGTACTTTAGAAGGGATTGCGCTAACTTGGTGGAATGCGCAAGTCCAACTTTTGGGATTGGCAGCTGCTAACGCCACTCCCTGGAATGATTTCAAAGAGCTGATTAAGCGAGAGTATTGCTCACGAGATGACATCCACAAGTTAGAGGTGGAGTTCTTCAATTTGAAAATGACAGGGTCGGAGATCGAGGCTTATACTAAAAGGTCAAATGAGCTGGCCGTTCTGTGTCCAACTATGGTGGACCCTCCTATCAGACGCATTGAGTTGTATCTCAAGGGGTTGGCACCTGAAATTCAAAGCCACGTGACATCGGCCAACCTTGCTAACATTCAGGATATTCAGCGCCTTGCTCATCGCCTCACGGATCAGGCAGTGGAACAAGACAGGCTGCCTAAGCGCGTCAGCGCTACTGCTACCGGTACCACTTATGCTACTCCTGCTACCCCCAGTGACAACAAAAGAAAATGGGAGGGGGATTCCAGCAAAGGTTCAGCTTCAGTTCAGTCCCAAGTTCAGCAGCGAAAGACTGACAACTATCAGAGCCCTGGTCAGCAATCTTCGGGCAATCACAGGCAGGGTGGTTATCGAGGGAACCTCCCAAAGTGTAACAACTGTGACAGACATCACAGTGGCCAGTGCAACAAGGGTCGCTGTCGAAGGTGCCTCAAGATGGGCCATGAGGCCAAGGATTGTAGGAGCCCGCGGCCTGCGAATCAGAATCAACAGCAACACTAACCACCGCAGAATCAGCAACAGGGCAACAAAGGATGTTTTCATTGTGGCGCTGAAGGTCACTTCAAAAGACACTGCCCTCAGTTAAACCAAAACCAGAACAACAACAACAACAACCAGGGCAATGGGAACAACAATAATGTGGGAAACAACAATGATGGGAACAACGGCGCAAGGGGTCGTGCATTTGTGCTGGGGCAGGGTGATGCCAGGAACGATCCCAACGTAGTCATGGGTAAGTTTCTTCTTGACGACTTTTATGTTACTGTATTATTTGATTCGGGTGCGGATACCAGTTATGTGTCATTGAAAGTTAGCCAAATGTTAAAACGTGCACCAACTCCCTTAAACACCAAACATGTCGTAGAGTTAGCTAATGGTAAAAATCTAGAGGCCACACACATAGTTCAGGGTTGTAATCTTATCCTCGCTGGTCAAGCTTTCTCTATCGACCTCATTCCTATAGTTCTGGGTAGTTTCGACATCGTCATTGGTATGGATTGGTTATCCAAGTAGCAAGCAGAGATCCTATGTAAAGAGAAGATCATTCGTATTCCCCGTTCTGGTAAAGAACCTCTCGAGGTTCAAGGCGACAAGAGTGGTGCTGTGGTTGGCATCATCTCCTTCCTGAAGGCTCAGAAATGTTTGCGAAAGGGTCACACTGCCATTTTGGCACTAGTTACTGATGCATCAACGAAAGAGAAAAGAATAGAGGATATTCCAGTTGTACACGAATTTCCTCAAGTGTTTCCTGAAGATTTACCTGGTCTACCGCCTCATCGCCAGGTCGAGTTTCAAATCGAGCTAGCTCCAAGAGCAGCACCCATAGCCCGCGCACTGTATCGATTAGCTCCAACTGAACTGGAAGAGCTGTCAAAGATACTACAAGAGCTCCTGGATAAGGGCTTCATTCGTCCTAGCTCTTCACCTTGGGGAGCTCCAGTATTATTTGTGAAAAAGAAGGACGGTACTTTCAGGATGTGCATTGATTACCGCGAACTAGACAAGGTCACCGTGAAGAACCGCTATCCTCTTCCTCGTATTGACGACTTATTTGACCAGTTGCAAGGGTCGAGCTATTACTCCAAGATTGATCTGAGGTCAGGTTACCATCAACTGAGATTCCGGGATGAGGACATCTACAAAACAGCATTTAGAACTCGCTACAGCCACTACGAGTTCCTAGTCATGCCATTCGGGCTAACGAACGCGCCTGCAGTTTTCATGGATCTTATGAACAGGGTGTGCAAACCCTATCTAGACAAGTTTGTGATTGTTTTCATCGACGACATTCTGATCTACTCCAAGAGTCAGGAGGAACACGAGCAGCATCTGCGTCTTATCTTGGAACTTCTTCGAAAGGAACAATTGTACGCCAAGTTTTCAAAATGCGACTTCTGGCTTCGTGAAGTCCACTTTCTAGGCCATGTGGTAAACAAGGATGGGATTCATGTTGATCCATCCAAGGTAGATTCGATCAGGAACTGGCCTGCACCGCGTACACCAACGGAAATACGCCAATTCTTGGGTTTGGGGGGTTATTACCGGCGATTCATCAAAGATTTCTCAAAGATTGCACAGCCGCTTACTCTACTGACACAGAAGGGTGTCACTTATCGTTGGGGTATAAACCTTATTTAGACAAGTTCATCATTGTGTTCATCGACGATATTCTTGTCTATTCAAAGTCTCGAGCCGAGCACGAGCAACACCTTCGCTTAACATTGGAACTCCTGAAGAAGGAACAACTTTTTGCTAAATTCTCTAAGTGTGAATTCTGGCTTAAAGAAGTTCAATTCTTGGGTCATATAGTCAATAAGCAGGGTATTCATGTGGATCCATCCAAGATTGTTGCTATTAAAGACTGGAATACACCAACAACACCTACAGAAGTTTAATCTTTTCTTGGTCTTGCTGGATATTATCGTCGATTCATTTCAAACTTCTCAAAGATCGCGGTTCCACTCACTGCTTTGACTCAAAAGAATAAGCCTTTTGAGTAGGGACCCAAACAAGAAGAAGCGTTCCAAACGCAATTTGATCTTCAAACTCGTGTTCTTCAAGCTCAGCAATTTTGTGTTTCACAAAATTTGATAGGTAAGGAATTGCCACGTCAACTTGAGCTTAAGCTCGAAGCGAAGGACGATTGGGTTGCTCTATTTCAAGGATCGTTTGTGGATTCCAAAACAAGACAACCTTCGCACCTTGGTAATGGACGAATCTCCCAAGTCTCGATATTCTATCCATCCTGGTGCTGATAAAGTGTACAAGGATCTTCGTACTCAGTGCTAGTGGCCTGGTATGAAAAAGGATGTTGCCTTGTATGTATCAAAATGCCTAATTTGTCTTAAAGTCAAGGCTGAACATCAACGACCTTCTGGTTTGCTTGTACAACCAGAGATACCGGTTTGGAAGTGGGAGAGCCTTGCGGTGGATCTCATCACTAAGTTACCACGTATATCTAAAGGTCACGATGCTGTTTGGGTTGTTATCGATCGATTAACGAAATCAGCTCATTTTATTCCAATTCACAAGGATCTATCTGCTGATAAACTTGCAAAGATTTATGTTGATGAGATTGTATCACGACATGGTGTTCCTTTGGATATCACTTCTGATCATGATGCTCGATTATCATCTCATTTCTGGAAGACCATGCAATCTGCTTTGGGAACCCAACTGAATCTAAGCACTGCTTATCATCCCCAAATATATAGTCAATCTGAGCGAACGATTCAAACTTTGGAGGATATGATTAGAGCCACCTCCAGAGCTTGGGATATTCACCCGACTTTTTTTCACGTGTCCAATTTGCGAAAGTGTTTAGCTGACGCTGATCTTCACATTCCTCTCAACGAGATCCAAATCTATGAAAGGATGCACTTTGTCGAGAAACCCGTGGAGATCATGGACCGTACTTTCAAACAGTTGAAGAACAAACGGATTCGATTGGAAAAAATTTGCTGGGAATCCAAACGTGACCCAGAGTTTACTTGGGAACGTGAGGACCAGATGAAGGCGAAATATCCGCATTTGTTTTCACAAGCTTCCTCTAGTTAAAAATTTCGGGACGAAATTTCCTGAAGTAGGGGAGACTGTGACAACTGTGTTCTGTAGTCCTGGTTCAATATAAAACAATGCTGATTATTAATAAAAAAATGTGTTTTGATGTTACTATGTGTGTATTTGTGTTTGGTGATTTTTCAATTTGACTCAAATCCGATTTCAAGCTTTACATCGCTTTCTGGAAGGTTATACGCGATCTGATGCATAAATATAACCAGTTTAATGCAACAAACACTCTGGAATAGTGAAATAGGCTTAACATGCCTTAAATAACCTCCACATAAGTTAGAAATAAGTTTCGGATGGTTTGGTGTGTTAAAATCAACTTTGTTCGATCGCAGGGACTATTTGTGTCAAACTGCGAAACTATACCGATTTGTGTAGTAACGAACACTCCGGAACTTGATCATAAGTTAAACATACCATAAATATCCTTTACATAGCTTAGAAATAGGCTTTGAAGGGTTCGGTATGCTAAAATAAACTTTATTGATCAATAGGGACTAAAAGCGTCAAAAAGTGCACAAGTTTGCATTTTCGCGCATATTTTTCGTTCTGAATATATCCGGACATCCAAAAATTCATGAAATCATTAAAATATTATGTTTTAGTGTTTTGCATGATAAAATCCCTTTCGTCGCTTCATTTGGATCGTTTTTGCGTTCGTTACGACTTCCGTCGTAATTAACCGAACAACGCAACCGTACGACCAAACGAACCGACATCCGAGATATTTTTGAGCATGTTTTGAGTTCCCTATACTTTAACATCATTTTAGAGCCTTGAAATGAGGTTAACGGGGCTTAAAAGTGTCAAAAATGAGCCGAATTGCAAGTTTCTCATGTGCAGGGACCTGTTTTGACAATCTGCCAAAGTATCTTACACGGGCCGCGTAAGATATGCTTGTATGTTACGCAGGCCGCGAGGCCATGTGAGACAGAAAGTTCAGTTTCAGCAATCTGGGCTGAATTCAGGGGTTTTATTGTAATATTTGCAATACGTGGAGCTGGTTTTCGACTCCCATTGTATTCTAATACCATTAACTCACATGTATGGCCAAGATTAATCCCTCAAACCACTTGGAATCATCCTATTGATCTCCATCTCCTATAAATAGCAAGATTTCTCATTTGGGTTCTTCACACTTAATCTGAATTCAACTCTAAGTTGGGGTGTTTACACTTCATACCTGAGCTATTTTAGATCAAACATCCATCTTGGACCCTTTGTAAGTCCTCTTCTTGCTTGTTCTTGTATTTCAAGCATGAAAGTCAAACGAGTTTGACTTTCAGTTTTGACCAAGTCAATGGTCAACACAAAGATCCGTTGAACTTTGCAACGTGAGCGTAATCACGATGGCTATAGTCCCTTATGACTATACCTACTGGTTACCACGTTGACTAGGCGTAGTGACGAGTCGTAGTTTCGGCCAAAATGCGTGTTTATGCGTATTTTGTAACCAAACTACTCTAGGGTATCAAAACCGTTTGTTTTGATATCAAAACATGTTTTCTAAACTTAACTAAACATGTTCTAGCATGTTTAGCTCGTCACTCTTAGTTTGGTGCTTGTGTAGAGTCGTAAGTCAAGCGGACCAAACACCCGCTTAGACTTTCGAACACGACCCGTTTGGTCGATCGATCCGACCAAACCTGTTTAGTGACCATAGTAGCATAGGGAATAACCTTCCGAGGTTATACCTTATGGTCACTGAGGTTTAATTAGTCGCATGATAGGTAGTTTATATGCCTTTGGTAAATTACCAAAATACCCTTTTCATGCATAATTAGTAATTAAGCATATGTAACCTAATCTTTTGCCACATAACTGATTATGTAACATATTTAAGCATAAAGAGGCATATAATACTTGTCATAGGACTAGTTAGACGTCTCGAACGAGCTTTTGCGCGCACGACGCGTTAAAGTAGCATAAGCTACCTTAATGGGTCGCGATGGGTCGAAAGCACTTAGGTTAGGTTTCAATTTAGGATGTAAGCTTTGCTAAACCATATCACATGAGTTCCAACACTCATTTGGTTTACAAGACTTCATTCTATCCGATCTTCCGATTTAGGCGTCTATTGCTTGACTAGTGATTCGATTACTAGGTGTTGTTGATTGCTCTAGTTTGCTTGAGTTTGCTTGAGTTCTATTGATTGAAGATACTTTGCACTCCATGTGAGTACATAGTTCCCCTATTTTACTGTTTTTAAATGTTTTGGGGTGATTCATATGTACGAAATGTTTTCAAGGTTTAAAAAATGATTTCAAAAACGATTAAAACGATTTTTACTAAACTAATAACGATTTCAATAATGTGAACAAAACTTGATGGTTGTAGTTACATAACAAATGACATTCATTAATTTTGGCCCAACCGACCAGTATTAGGTTATGGTACCATAGGATCTGACAAATCTCGTTACTTTACTACACCCACGGTTATGTGTGGGGGTTGTGGGTAGCGACTGAATCTGATGTTTGTTAACTTACCCTTTGGTGGTTTGTTAATTCGAGAAGCGAGAAGCGAGGTGATCGAGTCACGAAGGTTTGAATGTTGTTAACGAGATGACCATAAATAAGTTTTCACAATTAAAACGAGGATGATTTTAAACGATTTAAACGAGTTAACGATTTGGAAACGATTTGAACAAGTTAAACGATTTGGGTGAATGATTGGTTTAGGTTGGTGTTTAGATAACGGGACGGGTGTAATGTGATGAAAGCATGGTGGATACGCCGCTGGTACTTCCTATATATAAGTGTTTTCAACATATTACATACCGTGGCGTTATTTAGTTCACTTGGGTAAACGATTTTGAAACGATGTCACACAACGATGTTTTCTAAAAGATATAAACCATACGAGTTTTTAACAAGTTTTTACAAGATGTTTTACAAGTTGGTTTTCTAAAACAAATGTTTTTGGGTTAAGAAGCATGGCTATGGGATTTTACAAACTATAACCCACTTGATTTGAGTTGGTTAATTATGTTGCAATACACTTTTCAAAACAAGGTTTGTATTTTGACTCTTGTAGTCTAATAAAGTACTGCAACATATAAACGAGCCATGATTCCGATACTCTTATAAAACCTATGTACTTGCCAGCATTTCCTTGCTGACTAAGTTTTTACATATGTTTCAGGTGTTGATGCTTGATTGATTTCTAGGATGCATGCGTCACATAGGATCTGGACGAGGCCTTAGTGACATACTAACGATGATAGACGATATAAGACTTGTTTGTTCTATGTGTTAAGACAATGTAATGTTTAATTTTATCAATAAAGCGAAACTATTTTGTATCCATGGTTGTGAAACAATAGCTTCTGTTACAACACTCCCCGACGTTTCCGCCACGGTTTGCTGTCCTACGTGGTCGGGGTGTGACAGTATCGGTGAGAAGAGTGATCGAATGGTGGTTCGATTGGATGGCCATCCGGATGGATGGTCATCTGGACGGATGACCGTTTGGTCGGATGGTCATTCGACAGAGGGAGGTGTGTTTGTGAAATGTTGAACTTTTGAAGTTTTCATTGTAGTATAAATAGAGTCATTCGATCGGATGGTCATCCGGACGGATGGCCGTTCGATCGGATGGCAATTCGTTTAAGTGGAAAGTTACAAAGAATTAAGTCTCCTATCCGGATAGTCATTCAATCAGATGGTCATCTGTCACACCCCTATTTTCCACGTGTCACCGGTGGGCCCGATGGGGAGTATCGTGACGTAGTTGATATAATCATGGTCAAACAACACAATTTAAATGCACAGCGGAAGCAAAAGATAAATATATTACAATCCGATATAATGAGTAATATCAAGTATTACAAATACGAAATGTAAAGGATCCACAGGCGGATCAAAATAAAGGGAAAACTTTGTTCAACAGACTTCAGGCATCTAAGCTTGCGAGACTTCTATTTGATGCTAGGAAAGACCAGCCTATTACGTGTAGTACCTGCACTTAGTCTTTTTGGGAAAATATGTCAGTTTTCACTGGTAAATACAATTTAACTGACTCATTTTGAAAATGTTTTAGAAAATTGATTTGAGTGCAAACGGCACAAAACTTTTTATAACTTGGGATAATTATTTGAATATAATACTTGTGAAAGATTTACATGTTTCTTATGCGTCCAGTAGCCCGGGTTGACACCGGGTTAAAGATCAATAGACACACCACATGGTATAGTCCCGCAACGGTTAAACCCAAAACCGGTGGTTATACCTTAATATTTATTTATGCACTAACGGGTGTACGCCTACACCCGCATGCTTAGGTCATGGCCATTTCGTAAAATGATGCCAAGGATATCCGGGACATGGTCATTAACCCCCAAAGGCTTTAAGAAAACAAAACAATTTAAACAGGTCATTTCAATGATTTAACCTTCATACAATTAAAGATTCAATGCCCGACTAAGTGGTATTTGAATATACCGTACCCCAAGCTCGTATAGGGAAGATAAGTTAAAAGTATTTACCTGAGCAAATTTATAAATTTATCCCAGCCGTATACCACCAAGCAAGTACAGATAGCTTTTACTGGGCTCCTAAATCTGGAACAAAGGTTTTTAATAATCTATTAGATTCCTAACGGGTCTTTAGTTAAACCTAAGCTTAGACCGGTTAGTTTTTAAAGGAGGATAGGTTCAATACGCATGATTATGTGAAGACCGGATTAGAATGTGGTTTACACCCGACAATCTTGCATACTTGTGTAGTAAGGGTAAACTAAACACATTCTAGATTTTGAGATAAAAATGATAAGGTTTACCCGTTTCGGCAAATTTATGCAAACTAGTTACATAAGCCGATCCGAACGCGAAAAGTGCGTAACAGGTAACCAAAAGAGTCATGAACAGGTTTCCTAAGTCAATATGCCTTAAATATGTTGTGATATCAGTAGGATACCTTCCATTATGCCCAAAATGAGTTTAAGACCAATTTATGCCCCGCAGGGGTATTTTGGTCATTTTAAAGGTTACAAAAGAGATTAAATATTATTCTGAGTTACAGGTTTGATTTAATCAGTAACTATACTTAATTTAATAAGTTATAATAGTAGGGTATCATATATATGTGAAATTTATTAATTATAACCATACTATGCACCGTATGGGCATTTTGGTAATTTCACATAGGCTTAAAAGGTCAAAACTGAAAACCTGAGTTTAAAACTTTTCCTTACTGTTAAAAATATAAAAATTTACTGAATATATCAGTAGGCATCAACCCTTATATGTTTAAAATAGTTTTGATATATACTAGGCGTTAAAAATGCTCAAAAAGGCGATTTGGAGCCATTTCCGGGTTTTCAAAAGAAAGCTGATGTTTTTATTATTCCAGAAGGCTCAAAATATTTTATTTATCATATTAGATCAGTAGAAAAAGGTTTGGCATTAAAAGGGTTTGAAAAACTCATTTTATAGCTCGAAAGGGCAAAACCGGCAATTACCGAATTAATGCTATAACCCTAAGTTATGCTCTGCCTAAAAATAAATAAAAATCTTCAAAAATCCGAAAATATTATTTTATATCAATGGGTAAAAAGTTTGGTAATAAAAATTGGGTTTAGATAGGCTATATGCTAATTATGCCGTTTAATTAATAAAAGCTTTTCATTTTACGCTAATGAGCATAACTCCTAATCTAGACCTCAAACTGATGTCAAATTTTAGAGACCAGTTTATGAATCATTAATAAAGATTGTTGTCCTCTCACATTTACAAAATTCTCGTTTTAGGGTCAAGAGGCATAACGGTCAACATTTAGGCATTTAACGGAAACATGAAAGAACTAGGATTTCTATGGAACCAAGTTGTATAATCTTGGAGGGTTATACTAACTTATAATATGGTCCTAATGGAATCCTAAGGCATATCTAAACTAAGCTAAATCAGGTCAGAACTGAAAGTCAAAGCAACAGTCAACTTTTGCGACTTTCGGTTCCGAACCGAGCCTATACTTAGAATTGTCGGGTTGAATCATGCTTAGGCATGTTCAACTTAATATTTACCAAGTTATTAAAGTGAGAAAACTGATTTTATGACTTTTATATAATAGCCATGTATTTTATTTAAAACTAACCCGTTTGACTTTTATTTGACCCGACAATTAAACTAAGTAAACGTGGTAATTAGGAGGTGCCCTTTTAAGGGTTAAACAACTACCTAATTACGGTCACGTAGCCATGTTCGATACGAACAATGGCTCAACCGTTTAAAAGTCAAAGCGTTTATCGAGAACGCTTGACTTTCGGTTATAACCGCTAAAATTTAAACTAAGCATGAAAGGACACTTACAAAAGATCCAAGCAAGGAGGGAGTTGATCTTGGATGTTCAGGTATGAAGCACAAGAGCCCCAACTTAGAACAATGAGATCAAGGGGTGAATGAGAGCAAAAATTTGAGGGGTATTTATAGGTTTTTGAGAACCGTTAGGATCGTTTCTCGTAAACCGTGATCAAATCTAAGCCATACACCTCTTACCCATGGTTTACAAAACAATGGGCAGCCCCTAGATTTAAGAAATGAGAGACAAGAAGCAAAACCACAGCTGGTTTTTAAATTCTGGTGCTGGGCATTGGTATACGGACCGTAAGGTCCTGTATACGGTCCGTAAGGACCTGGTCTGCACATGGGAACTTTCATTAGTTGACAGTTTTGGCCCCTGCACTTCCAAATGCCATTTCCGATGCATCCAAGGCCCGTTAAACCATTTTTAAGGCTCTACAATGATGCCTGAGCATAGGGAACATGAAACATGCTCAAAAATATGCTGGATGTCAGTTCGTTTGGTCGTACGGTCCCGTTGTTCGGCTAATTACGACGAAACACGGACGGACGCTAAAAACGATCCAAATTACGCGACGAATGGAATTTTATCAAGCCAAACACTAAAATAAAATATTTTAGTGCTTACATAAATTTTTGGGTGTCCGGGGATATTCAGAATGCAAGATATGCGCGAAAATGCAAACTTGTGCACTTTTTGACACTTTTAGTCCCTGCATGACGTAAAAGTTTATTTTTGCGCACCAAACACCTCTAAGCCTATATCTAAGCTATATAAAGAATAAATAGGGTATGATTAACTCATGGACATATTCCGGAAGGTCCGTTACCATGCGAATCGACCTACTTTTGCAGTTTGACGCAATTAGTCCTTTAATTGCGCAAAGTAGCGTGGAATGTCGTTTAATGACATACAAGCCTTACATGGCCCATAATAGGCATTCCCAAGCATATGTTTAAATATTACTACTCTTCCGATCACTTAAATGGTCACCGACAGGCGTAGATTCAAAAGTTGACGCTTTAGGTCCCTCTATTGTGCAAACATGCATATCTCATCATTTAATAGCATTGAAGCCTTATCTAATCCATACTAGACATTCTGGAAAGTATTATTAAACATCACGATGCTTCGGGTTTGCTAAAAGGTCATTCAGAGGTATAATTAAACATATTGACACTTTTAGTCCCTCTAACTTGCAAAGTTGCGCGTATCTTTACTTATAGGCATAAAAACCTTAGACTGCCATTATTTGGCATTCCTGAGAGTATAATCAAATATCATGAAGCTCCCGGTTTGTTAAAAGGTCACTCAGAGGTAAGAATTAACATGTTGACGCTTTTAACCCTTCATTGCGCAAACTTTCAATTAATTCCGCAAACGGCTACACTCGATCGACAAGCGGCTCATTTGTGAACATAATATCGTGAGAGGTTATTTAGAAACTTATTTTATGTATGTTAACACTTCCAGTCCTTTCATAATCAAAGTTTTCGATTTTTCGAAAAATTAGCCCCTAAATTTCAATGTTTGACTTGATTAGGGTTTATTACACGTGTCAATACATCATTGGATGTGATTTTACGAGGTGTTACATCCTCACCCCCTTAAAAGAAATCTCGACCTCGAGATTTGCTAAATTGCTGGGAGTACTTTGTTGGTACATAATGGACTTAATTTCTATAGCATATCTGGAGCCTCTCCAAGCTCCCAAGTTGACCTCTATAATAGGTACATGTATCCTTTTCGGGCTTCTTAACCTGTTGATCCTCAGTCGATACAGGTTTCTCATTATATCATAAATCTATATATCATTATGCAATAATGCTTCTCGACTTATTGGTGAAACACATCCTTAAATCCTTACTGTGTAATGCATTGCGAGATCCGTCAAGCTCCTTAAATAGGTTTTAGCTCATAAGCTATTTGATCTTGATACATTCGATTCCATCGAATGATTTTATATATATATTCAGAGCTTAACTATCCTGATAATTAACAAATTGGCACACCCTTCCAGGGTGATATCTTTGTTGAACCTTATTCCTTAATAAGAACTTAGGAGTGTTGCTATTTTCTTAAATCCTTGATTTTCTGCCGAATACTGGCAACTTACAGATGATTATGGATTTGTATGATCTTATTCATTGTTCCAGAGAAACTTTCAGATTCTGATAATTGGATTTACCAATCTTTTGTCTAACAATAATTGTTTAACATTCCATCTATGGAAGGTCTCCGAAGGAGCAGCCTTGATACTTATATAACAACTATTATAGAAAAGCTGATCTTAAGGTGAGATGGTTATTCCAACCATTGCTTAAAACTAATTTTAAGGGATAGCAAATCCTTGCTGCTGGTCGAACAAATCGACGATCCTAGGCAGCTGATGGCGATCCTTAATTGTTGCCTAATTAGGGTTGCGGAAATCAATGCATAAGCAAAATGAACCGTCTTTCTTAATTAACTATACCGAATTCTCAGAATGTTGAGTTAGGCTATGAGAATCCTCTATTTTAAAACTTACTTATTCAGGGTTTCGATTCTTCCAATGATGGTACTAGCCGTCTTGGAGATTTCGTAATAATACAGCCCTAAATGGGATATAAATCTTAACTCTACTTGCCTCTCAGGAGGTGAACAGGGTAATCTTAGGAGAAGGTAATCAAGATACAAGGAGGTTATAAAGATTTTCAATATCTCAGGCTCCAGTTCATCCATTATTGCTTGTGTCAAATAAGTGACACATTTATGTTACAAGTCCACGAATTCCTTAATCGGGAACATTTACTTGGAAAATTCCATTCTGGATATCTTCTTCGAATACCTTTAGCTGACCTTAGTACCATATGACCATCGGGATATCTTTGTGGTCCCATGCATTAAACTTCCATAGTGATCAGGCATGGAAGCAATCTATGGGACATATTAAGATACACCAATCCTCACACGGTGCTTTTATCATACCATATGGTATTCGCAATCGATAGAGATCAAAGAGATATCAACTATATGCTGATGCACTTCTTCTGGAGAGAGGATACTTCTAGAATTCTATGATTGGAAGTTTCTGATAGGAACAGAAGAAATGGTTCTTATGATTCCGCCTGTAAGTTTTACCTTACACTTAACATCCAGGGTTCTTACGGGAAAAATTTCTAAAAGTTTGCTAAGCTTATGGTCTTATGAGAGACTTAGCGGTATCTAAAACCAAACGTAACTCCTAGCAATAAAATCACAATAAGGGATTTATCTGGTGTCATTTATTAATGTGAACTACCTCTAATCATTCATCAGGAGGGTTAAACGCCTCCATTCTTAAACCTTTTAAACTTAGCTATAAAATCCTTGACAAACTTTAGGGCAGTCTCAGCTTTGACTGGTTATTTCTCAATCTATATAACGTGAGTAGCTGAGGTAGATCCATAATTGATTTATAATGAGCAAGCTTTGAAACCTTAATGTGCCCTCTTATTGCTGCTACTAACCACCAATAATTATTGCATTAAGCTTAGCTTTTGGGTAATTGGAATAGGGTATTATCCCAGCCAATGAATTTAAAATTTGCGAAATACTGTCGATAGTTTAGAACTTTTATGGTGAGAGTCGGAAAATTCTTATTCCATCTTTTCCATTTCGATGCGAATAATATGTCTTTCTAATAAGGTCCATCCCTTAATGGATAAGAGGATCTTTCTTGTGGACTTCATTAATGTCTTCACTAATTAAGGGTGTTGCCATCGAATGACTGTGATGCATATCTCACCGTGTTCTTTTCAGCGTAACCGCTGACACACCTAATGGTTTCTACTTCGTCCAACAATTTCCTGCAATCGATGGCCCCCTTTTTTTACTGTTGAAGTCTCTTGACTTCCAAGAGACGAAGTACTTTTAAGTACACCCAAAAATAATGGGCTCCTTGCCATATATGCCTTTGTTGGGTTTATTCTTCGCATTTGAAGTATGAATGAAGCTCTTCTCATGAGCGGCGACATGTGTTTTTGAGCAAACAACATTTGGCTTCTTGAACCTTTTCATGAATTTTCTTATAGCCTTTCTAACAGCTGCGTTATTCATAGTTTTGGCGATTAACTCCCTTAATATTGAGGTTCATATTTGATGCACCATTAACATTTGTTGCATTTCTAGCATCGCGACTTTTGTTTGTCCCTTCTGAGTTTCCATACTCATAGCTTTGGTATTAAATACCAAATTCAGCAGGTACATAGGCAATCCATACCATGTGTCTCCTTGAATTGTCAAAGGCTCACCATAAGGAGTCTTGTTAACCACTTGCTTCTTATCACCCACAATATGGGCTTAGCTATAAGATGACCAATCCATTCCTATCACTATATCGAGTCCCCCTATTTCAATGGAAACAAGGACATTGGAAAAGAGTGGTTCCTAATGGATATGAAACATCCATCTAATATTGCTGAAGCAGTCTCTAAGGTACCATTGGCCAATCCTACTTTATACTTAACGCTTAGAGTTTTAACAGGCAGATTTAATAATTTACAAAATCCATTGTCTATGAAAGACTTATCTGAACCTGATTTAAATAATACTCTAGCATGAGCGTTATTGATAAAGAAAGTACCTGTTGTGACATTGTCCTCCTGAATAGCCTCTTGGGCATCCATTTGAGAGCTTCCAGCTTTGGTCTTCTTAGCCTCTCCAGGCTTCTTGGTTTTATTTGGGCAGTTTGTTTTGATGTGCCCTTTTTCATCGCAACCATAGCAGTTTGCGTCTCCCAACTTCTTGCAATCCAAGGTCTTATGCTCCTTGGACTTGCAGATTCCACAGGGTATAGGCTGAGATTCAAATCTGCATTTCCCAAGGTGGTATTTCCTACAGGTTTTGCATCTGGTCTTTTCACCTGACTGCTAGTTGTCCTTCAAGTCCTTGCAGTCATGGGTCTTGTGATCCATCTCTTTACAGATGACACATCCCCTGGTCTAATCATAGAAACATTTTCCGAAGTGCTTCTTCCCGCAGGTTTTACATTCGGGTTTTGCCTCCTTTGGCTTGGACTGGTTATAGCTTGAACCGGTCTTACCCTTTTTACCACCTTTATTTGGGGTATCATCGCACCTTCGCTTATGATCCTTCAACGCACGGTCCATAGCGTTGTTTATGGCTATATCTATCATAGCCTGTAACTCGGTGCCCGTTAAGTTCAGTCTTGCATCCTTATTCTGATCAACGGGACGATTGTGAGCTTCAGAGGAGTCAGCCATGGTGAAGCTTTGAAGGCTACAAACCAAGTAGTAATAATATAATTATACAGTAAATTGTCGAACTTGATAATTAAATAGCCATGGTGCGAATAAACCATATAGGCCAATAGATAGTATTTAGTTTATTTGATTATGTTTTGCCTAAGTTTTTAAATAAACCATCTTTGGCGTTTTAAACGGAATATAATTCTTCATATTTATTAGACAGGGGACATAAATCACGACTGTCAATGTCGTACCGACATCTTATAGCACAAGGGCTTGTTCCAAAGGACTTTTGATGGCACAGAGGCCTTGTCACTAGGGACATTTTAAAACATAATCAATGATTCCTTTGGATCGGAAAATTTCATAGTTCATTGTCTTGACAAGAAGTTATGAAATAAAACTATCTTTTCCTGTATACATCTTTGCCCGTAGGTATACATCCCAGATGGATGTTTAGATGTGTACATCATGTTTGACGTTTATTAGCCATGATTCCTATTGATCATTTAGGCTAAATGAAGGGTTTGGAAGATTTCTAATATAAGGATGACAAGTGTGATTTCATCGCATCACCCACTGTCAGGAGTGTTAACACGTTTTCAGGTGTTTAACAAGGATCTGAATCTCTTTAAACAGGTCTTACCATCATAGCCAGGTCTTTAATGACATTCAAGCTAGGTTATACCCTTTGAGACTCTTTTTAATATAAATACTGGCAGGAAAGGAATGATATTTATTTTATTCAGGATTTTTATTATAATTATCTTGGATTTAATTAAAATATAACTATGGCACAAAAGGCCAAGTTACAAGGGCAATTATAAACCATGATTTTATAGAATCAAGGTATTCAGGCTTGAACGTTGTTCAGTGCCTTTTCTTGACAGGGAGTTGTAGGCTACGACTATCTTTTGTCTTATATGACAATGAATATGGCCCGTAAGCGTTATATCCCTAATGGATGCTTAAATCATAAAATGAGAAAGGATTTCGAGAGAATCCAGTATAGGGATGATTTATACGATTTTATCGAACCACGTCTGCCAGGAATGTTAACATATTACAGATGTTAACAAGGATTTGAATCCCTTGAATAGGTTGTACCATCTTGGCCATGTCTGTAATGACATTTAGGCTAGGTTTTATCTTTAAGATTCTTTTTAATATTTAATGCAGAATAATCCTAATTGAGATGTTAATAAGGATCTAAATCTAATTGAGGAACTACCATCTTGGCCCTGTCTTAAAATGACACCCGAGCTAGGTCTCGTCCTTTTTAGATTTTTGCCATTTTATTATAATGGTAGATCTTACAAAAGGAATGTTATTTTAATTTATTTCATATATTATATTTATATACAAGGATATAAATGAAATTTAGATAAAACATCCTAATGATTTTTAAAGGAGGTACGGAATTGCCCTAAGCGGGACTTGAAAGAAATGATGTTGTTCACAAAGGGACTGAAAGATAAATATGTCCTTATAAGGACTACTAAGGAAACGATCTTCAGCAAAAGGAGTTTCTTCTTCATTTATTTCTGAATGCTTTCTCTTTGGTTGCACGTTAATCCTAGTCGCAGTACAAAGCTCGGCCTTCCCTAGGCTTTAAATGGGGAGAATTTCCATTACGGCTTCTTCGCTTGGCGACATATCAAAAATATATAGAATTGAAAGCAATAATTCTCCGAATAGAGATGAGAGTATTCCTATGTTAAGCCTAGACTAAGAAGGTCAAGGAATGTGCTACTATGTCATTGAGATTAAACACAAAATGCTAGTGTTTAATTCACTCAATGTTGGCTCTGATACCAACCTGTCACACCCCTATTTTCCACGTGTCACCGGTGGGCCCGGTGGGGAGTATCGTGACGTAGTTGATATCATCATAGTCAAACAACACAATTTAAATGCACAGCGGAAGCAAAAGATAAATATATTACAATCCGATATAATGAGTAATATCAAGTATTAATGTAAAGGATCCACAGGCGGCTCAAAATAAAGGGAAAACTTTGTTCAACAGACTTCAGGCATCTAAGCTTGCGAGACTTCTATTTGATGCTAGGAGAGACCAGCCTATTACGCGTAGTACCTGCACTTAGTCTTTTTGGGAAAATACGTCAGTTTTCACTGGTAAATACAATTTAACTGACTCATTTTGAAAATGTTTTAGAAAATTGATTTGAGTGCAAACGGCACAAAACTTTTTATAACTTGGGATAATTATTTGAATATAATACTTGTGAAAGATTTACATGTTTCTTATGTGTCCAGTAGCCCGGGTTGACACCGGGTTAAAGATCAATAGACACACCATATGGTATAGTCCCGCAGCAGTTAAACCCAAAACCGGCGGTTATACCTTAATATTTATTTATGCACTAACGGGTGTACACCTACACCCGCATGCTTAGGTCGTGGCGATTTCGTAAAATGATGCCAAGGATATCCGGGACATGGTCATTAACCCCCCAAAGGCTTTAAGCAAACAAAACAATTTAAACGGGTCATTTCAATGATTTAACCTTCATACAATTAAAGATTCAATGCCCGACCAAGCGGTATTTGAATATACCGTACCCCAAGCCCGTATAGGGAAGATAAGTTAAAAGTATTTACCTGAGCAAATTTATACAATTTATCCAGCCGTATACCACCAAGCAAGTACAGATAGCTTTTACTGGGCTCCTAAATCTGGAACGAAGGTTTTTAATAACCTATTAGATTCCTAACGGGTCTTTAGTTAAGCCTAAGCTTAGACCGGTTAGTTTTTAAAGGAGGATACGGTTCAATACGCATGATTATGCAAAGACCGGATTAGAATGTGGTTTAGACCCGACAAGCTTGCATACTTGTGTAGTAAGGGTAAACTAAACAGATTCTGGATTTTGAGATAAAAATGATAAGGTTTGACCCGTTTCGGCAAATTTATGCAAACTAGTTACACAAGTCGATCCGAACGCGAAAAGTGCGTAACGGGTAACCAAAAGAGTCATTGTCACACCCCCAAAATCCACAGGCGGAGTATCACCGCTTGGAGGCGTGACTGACCAGGATCAAGCCACCAATCATATTGAACATTAAATGTAAATAGCAAACATAAATGTAATTCAACCAAACCAATATGAAAGGTGTTTCAAAACACAAGTATAATCTTAATGTTTAGCGGAAGCATAAAAGTAAACCCAACATAATCATAAGTATGTAATGTCATAAACGTTTAACAAAACATCCACGATCCTTGTCCACAACGACCGCGCCTCCCAGTGCAAGCTCCTAGTGTACCTAACGACCTGCAAGGCATGTAACAGAGGGTCAACAACGAGTTGAGCGAGTTCACAGTGGGTTGTTTAGTAAAAATGTTCGTTTCATAAATCGTTTGTTTGTTTAGTAACCCATGTATCGTTATTAATTACATCGCGGCCCTCCAGGCATGTGTGCGAAGATATGTGGGGGTTTCCCATGTATTGTAGACTAGTTTTATTTGTATCGCGACCCTCCAGGCATGTGTGCGAAGTTTAGTATCAGTATCGCGGCCATTCCAGGCATGTGTGCGAAGATCAGTATCGGTATCGCGGCCATTACAGGCATGTGTGCGAAGATCAGTATCAGTATCGCGGCCATTACAGGCATGTGTGCGAAGAGTAGTGGGGGCTTCCCCATGTATCACTAGTCTAGCAGTATCTATAAGTGACCTTTCCCAACCGAGGTCAGTAATCCGTAATCCCCAATAACAACGTAAGTACAGATAATCATCCAATCCCATTCCCTACCCCGGGAATCCCATGCCTTGGTAAGAGTATGAACTCACCTTGGTTTTCTCGGTATGCTAAGTTATGTGTTCGCAAGTAATCAGTCAAGTCCTATAGTATGCACGTATATTCAATCAGTTCCAGTTCGTAAAGTTTCACATGAAATCAATATCACATATGTGTTTGGCAGTTAACATCATGCATCACACAACAGTTAATCACACTCTTACAGTTCATGCATACATACAAGTTATTCAAATCGAATCAAACACTGTTCATAAACTCCATATGTACATATCATCATCCTATTCGGAATTACGGTTCGAACATGCTATTACTCGATTATAACATTAGTCAAGCAAGAAAGAAATTTTCGAAAATTAATTATCACAACTGCTGACAATTCAATACCCACTCAAACCAATTATTTATTATCATTGTTGACAGTTCATGGGTTCACATCTTGACTACCATCATGATGAATAATATAAAGCTTCTACATGGTGATCACATCATCACGTCACCCCATCAAACATCACTAAACAAAGTCAACATCTAGCATTCATGCAAGCAACTACCATTATTGATATTAGTCTAACATTTATCACCCCTAACAAATACATCATGCAGCGATCATTACTAATAATTCAAAGTGAAGCACTAACCAAGGATGATGATGAGACAAGGTTGAAACTCTAATCCCCATGTTCTTAATTATATGATCATAATCGGTCGTTCCGAGGTTTCATATCAATCACGTGATCAGTGGTTAAAAATCAACCTTCACAACACATATAACAAGCATAGACTAGTGACAATCACATGCAGTTATAAGAACAATGGCCGACAGTTCTGCAATGATCCTTATCACTTAGTTGCTTTATCAAGACTTCACATGCAACCTGACAACACAAGTGTGACAACCACTAGGAAGCATATAACTGGACCGAGTTTTAGATGCAATTAATAGAGGCACATGCAAATATTTTTCTAAGAGTTAGTTGATGATATAAGGGTTGTGGAGATCAACTGTACGTGCAACCCTTCCCCATTCCATTTGCCCGAATGACGAAACACTAATCCCACCCGAGACCAGTATGCGATGAAACAAATCTGTTTCGCCAAGCCCATCATGCGACGAAACACTATGTTTCGTCGAGGCCATTTTCGCCGTGGGTAACATAATCTGTAACCCTAACTGTTTCATCGTTGCATCATTACAAGACAACCTTCTGTTAAGCCCGATTACCAATTTATCCCAAAACAACATTAGATTTCTACGTAATTATTCACACTATGACACCCTCGTTTATTAACAACATTCTAGTGCAAACATCAATATCAATTAGAGCATGAGTTCGTATCAACCAAGCAAAAACATATCAAGTGCCACCTCATGTATAGATACTACTAAGTTTATCAATTAACAGGGAAGTGATTTATTTACCCGAATATAGAAGAGACAAGGAGAGGAAAAAGGGCTTCGATCCTGGGGCTGCCGTCGAGTCGTTCAAGAGAGAGAGAGAGAGACAACTAGAGAATTAGGGTTCGAAATCTTGTGTTTAAGAAAAATTGTCAGGTGCACCGTATGTAATGCGTATAACATAAGGGGTGCATATGGGCTTCGAGGGATGTGGGCCGAGAAGAAAGAAATATGAGTGAAGTGTAGCCTCCGGCCCAAGCGGGTGCATGATGGCGTTAAGAGAGTTTGCGACCCAATTACTTTAGTTTTCTAAATTAGCCAAATGACACATGAAAGCGTTTAACGGTTTATCATGCTAATCAGTCAAACATACGTAACAAGCACAATATGTCTTTTCATATCACAACATGAGCAGTTACAAGGCAAACAGTCATATAACTACACAATTAAACAGTTAACGTGCAATAAATGCGAAAACAGAATCTTGGAAACTCGAGTTGTCACATTATCCCCAACTTGAAAGAAATTTCGTCCCGAAATTTAGCATGCGGTTACTGAGGAAGCTAGTTATGTTGTATCGTTTACAGGTTTTCCTGGGGTGTCACATCATCCCCCCGTTGATTTGGAATTTCGTCCCGAAATTCTGTAGTAGCTTCAGCCTCAGTAGTAGTTGCATTGCTTACGAACAACTGGGGATACTTGAGTTTCCTATGGTCTTCTCGTTCCCAGGTGAACTCTGGGCCACGACAGGAGTTCGAACGAACTCGAACAAGAGGTATTCTGGTGTGCTCGAGGACCTTAACATCCCGGTCCGTGATTTCAACAGGTTCCTCGATGAAATGTAACTGTTCGTCGATATTGAGCTCCTTTAAAGGAACTATGAGGGTCTAATCTGACAGACACTTCTTCAGATTCGACACGTGGAAAACGTTGTGAACTGCACCGAGCTCTGCTGGTAAGTTCAGTCTGTAGGCCACTTTGCCTATTCTTTCTGTGATTTCGAACGGTCCGACATACCGCAGATTGAGTTTGCCTTGTTTACCAAAACGAACCACACCCTTCCAGGGTGAGACTTTGAGTAGCACTCGATCCCCAACTTGGAACTCGAGTGGTTTCCTGTGCCTATCAGCGTAGCTTTTCTGACGGTCACGAGTCGCCGCCATGCGTTGCCGTATCTGTGCAATCCGTTTAGTAGCATCAACTACCATTTATGGACCTGTGATTTGACTATCCCCCACCTCTGCCCAACAGAGAGGTAACCGGCATTTACGTCTATACAATGCCTCAAATGGAGCGGCTTGAATGCTGGTGTGGTAACTGTTATTGTACGAAAACTCCACTAATGGGAGATGTTTTTCCAGCTGTTGCCAAAATCGATAACACATGCCCGAAGCATGTCTTCTAGAGTCTGGATAGTGTGCTCCGACTGCCCATCCGTCTGAGGGTGATAGGCTGTGCTCATGTCTAATCGAGAGCCAAAAGATTTGTGCATCGCTTGCCACAGTTCTGAAGTGAATCGTGCATCATGATCCGAAACAATAGAGGTTGGCACTTCGTGCCTCGAGACAACTTCTTTCAAGTAGACATCTGCTAAGGTAGAGAACTTATCTGTTTCCTTGATAGCTAAGAAGTGAGCAGACTTTGTGAGTCGATCCACGATCACCCAAATAGTATCGTTCCCATGCTGGGATCTAGGCAGGCCAGTAACAAAATCCATGGAAATTTCCTCCCATTTCCATCGTGGTATCTTTGGTTGCTGAAGTAGGCCTGATGGTTTCTGGTACTCCGTCTTGACCCTCGCACAGGTCAAACACTTGCCAACGTAAGTCGCTATGTGGGCCTTCATGCTAGGCCACCAATACGTAGTTCTAAGATCGTGGGACATTTTATCTGAACCGGGATGTACCGAGTAGCGTGACTTATGAGCTTCATCCATTACCAGCTCGCGTAAGTTGCCATAATGTGGAACCCAAATGCGTCCTGTTACATAGTAGGCGCCGTCTTCCTTTTGTTCTAATCGCTGCCTTGAGCCGCATAAGGCTTCAGCTTTGACATTTCCTTGTTTCAATGCTTCTATCTGAGCATCCCGTATCTGTGCAGGAAGACTGGTCTGAATAGTAAGTTGCAATGCTCGCACGCGTCTAGGCGTAGTGTCTTTCCGACTGAGGGCGTCAGCCACAACATTGGCTTTGCCTGGATGGTACTTGATAGCGCATTCGTAATCGTTCAGTAGTTCAACCCATCGACGTTGACGCATGCTCAATTCCTTCTGCTTGAAGATATGCTCGAGACTCCTGTGATCGGTGTAGATGGTGCACCTGGTACCGTACAGGTCATGTCGCCATATCTTAAGCGCAAAAACAACAGCTCCCAGCTCTAATTCGTGCGTCGTGTAGTTTTGTTCATGAACTTTAAGTTGCCGCGAAGCGTAGGCAAATGACTTTATCCCTTTGCATCAATACACAACCAAGACTCTGAATCGACGCGTCGCAATAGACCACAAAATCGTATGTGCCCCCTGGCAATGGGAGAATAGGTGCGCTGCATAGTCTATCCTTTAAGTGGTGAAACGCGGTTTCTTGTGTATTGCCCCAACGATAGATAATCACCTTTCTGTGTCAACAATGTAAGCGACTGTGCGATCTTTGAGATGTCTTTGATGAATCGTCTGTAATAACCCGCCAAACCCAAGAATTGGCGTATTTCCGTTGGTGTACGCGGTGCAGGCCAGTTCCTGATCGAATCTACCTTGGATGGATCAACATGAATCCCATCCTTGTTTACCACGTGGCCTAGAAAGGGGACTTCACGAAGCCAGAAGTCGCATTTTGAAAACTTGGCGTACAGTTGTTCCTGTCGAAGAAATTCCAAAATGAGTCGCAAGTGTTGTTCGTGTTCCTCCTGACTGTTGGAATAGATCAGGATGTCGTCGATGAAAACGATCACAAACTTGTCTAAGTAAGGCTTGCACACCCTGTTCATAAGATCCATGAAGACTGCAGGTGCGTTTGTTAGTCCGAAGGGCATGACAAGAAACTCGTAGTGGCCGTAGTGAGTTCTGAATGCTGTTTTGAAGACGTCCTCATCCCGGACTCTCAGTTGATGGTAACCTGACCTCAGATCAATCTTCGAGTAGTAGCTCGACCCTGGAAGCTGGTCGAACAAGTCATCAATACGTGGAAGAGGATAACGATTCTTCATAGTCACTTTGTTGAGTTCACGGTAATCAATACGCATTCTGAAGGTACAGTCTTTCTTCTTCACAAATATTACTGGAGCTCCCCAGGGCGAAGAGCTAGGACGGATGGAATCCTTATCCAAGAGTTCATGCAATTGCGTTGATAGTTTACCAAATTCAAAGATCAGTGTGACAACTGGCAAATAACCGGCAATTTCGTACAATCTAATCACTATGTTTATTTACATAATCTCATGCATTTAGTGTAATTTAATTACGTAACTGTGTCGTATACTGGATAGCAATGTTAGGACAAGAAAACAAAGCTAAAACATATGTTGGTTTTCGTCGTAATGCGAAACCAAACAAACAATGTCCTAAAAGTGTTGGTAAAAAGTGTTGCGTGCACTATTCACGGTTACACTATTCATGCCAGCAAACTGTGAAAACCAAACGAAACAATGAAAAACGACACACGAATAACATGACTGAGTCCATATACATAAGAAAACACTAATATGAACACATATCTTGCAAAAATATAAGACTTTCCGGTACAACGCCCTGGTCACTAAAACATCCGTTTCGCTAAAAATATGACATTTTTAACTCGTCCGAAATTATAATTAAGCATTTCTGGAACTTCGGAATGGTGATAATTGATGACATATACGCTAAAACACTTTGGAAATATCATTGTAGTGTCCAAAATAACAAGCTTCCGGTACTATATCGCTATACACATAACTTGTTCGTTAGCGACCCGAAAAGCTAGTAAGCGGTATTTTCGCCACAAAACAACCAAACGAAGAAACTAACGAACTAGTTAAGCCTATTTTGGGACTCGGAATCACCTCATGCTTCGCTTGACGGTGGAATAACAAGTTGCGACATAGTCTTGTCGGTACGACATAAAAGTGTCGTAATCTAGCCGACGACCAAACGGAAAGCATCCAAAGTATCGAAATACAATTTCTACTAGTTTGGTGAACTAGTTAATGACGATTAACATTCCAAATCCCTAATTACCCCCTAATGATGCGATTAAACCCCTAATCACCATACTTTGATTAATTGCCAAAATATCTAGATTTTTAAGACTTTTCTAAAAAAAAGTTACATATTACCCCCCCATCCATGTATTTTGGTCAAAGTGGGTCCCACTCACTAAATATTTATGTTGAAAATGTAGAGATTTTATGTATGGAGCATTAAATGGAAGGTATGGGTATTAAAGTCTTGAAAAGATATGAAATAATAACCTCTACACACCACCATCATTTATTACTTCATTTCACTAAAGTTGAAACACAAAACCACCATTTGAAGTACTCTTCTTCACGGCACAAACAAACCACACAATAACCCACCATAAATCCTCATTAAACACCATAAATTGCTCACATTCAAGGCATTTCAAGATCATTAATGCAATGGTTAAGCATGGAGCATCATTAAGGACCTTCTTTGGAGCCTTAATCACTTCTTAATCACCTTATTTAGCTTGTGCAATAATTGTAAGCATTCTTTAACCATTTTTAAGCTTCTTATTATGTATAGATTAAGGAAGTACAAGTTGATTATCTTGAAAATCAAGAAAAACATAATCAAAAACCCTAATCACAAACTTAATAATCTACTAATCATGATTGTTTATGTGATTATTTGAGTAGATTAGTGTATCTAGTTAATGAAATCATGTTCATCATATTGATTTTATTAAGATTAGTGGTTTAAAGTTTATATTTATGATGATCTTGTGATTTGTTTTGTGTAGTATTTTAGATTAGTGTTAATCTAGCTATAATACACTTAAAAATGTGATTTAAACATTTATATGTTTAAATCATACAAGATCATCAACTTCAAAGATCATGAGTATTATATGTATGAACTTGGATTAGTGATTTTTGGAAGATAAGACATGAAATAATTATGATTCAAGACTTGTTAAAAACACTAATAACTTGGTTTTATTTAAAACAAGTTTATATGAAAACATCCATAAAAAGTGTGGTTTAAAAGTCTTGAAAATTGCTAATAAATTTGAAAAGTAGTTAACTTTAAAGTCTTGAAAGTTTACTAAAATAATGCTCATGAGAAACCTTTAAAGGAATATGTGATTACATGTGGTGAATATGATTTTGGTGATACTTGATGAATTAGTGGTGATTTGGAAAATTGATTATGGTTTAAATACGTTTTTATAACGTGGAAAACGCCATAGTTTTAGGGGAAACTATGGCGAATTTTTCTAAAAATCTAATCGCGAATAAGAGGGGATTAAAGGGTGATTAACAAAGTTAAACGCGATTAGTGGTCTTAAACGTCATTATGGAAGTTTTGATGAAAATGGCTAAGTCCTAAATACTCATGAGTGCTTATGAACTTGAAAATATATTTTTACAAGATAGATCAGTAAAAGTAATAACCATGTATAAATATAATTTTGACAAAAATTATATATTTTGCAAACTTATCAGGTATATGTTTTTTTGTGCTATGTGTATGTACTTATATACCTTTAGGGTAATCAAAATAATACACTCATAATTACAAGAAATTCTTGTGTGAAACAAGTATAAAAAGACGCCAAAAATACATATACATGTTTCCTAAATATTCCAAAGAAATGCTATTAATAGGACGAATAAACGAAATGGTCGGAACAGTAATACATAACACTCGACGACGATAATTGGGCGTATCGACATCCTAAACAAGTTACTACAATGACGAGTCTATAAATAACATATTTTTAGACACTAAAGCGAACGCATAACTAAGTGGTCAAAAACAAGAATCCGGAAAGTCGAAAACTATAAAAATTACCAAGTATTTTTCATATGAAAAACGAACTTATTAAGTTACATGCTTGGTGAATTTTTGGTAAAAATTGCAAGAGTATATTTAATGGACTCACTAGGATTAGATTTGGGCTAGACCCAAATTACTAAAACTAGGGCTAGGCCCAATGACTTTAAAAACTAGGGCTAGGCCCAATGACATTAAAAACTAGGGCTAGGCCCAATGACAGTAAAACTAGGGCTAGGCCCAATGACATTAAAAACTAGGGCTAGGCCCAATAACAAGAAAACTAGGGCTAGGCCCAATGACATTAAAAACTAGGGCTAGGCCCAGTAACAAGAAAACTAGGGCTAGGCCCAATAACAATGAAACATGGGATAAGCCCAATGACATAGGTTCGAAAACGTTCGCATATAATTCAATACGTAAAGAATACATGAATACACATAACAATCGAGCGAGTAAACTATCAACGCTCTAAAATACAAAGTTGTTCCAAAGATGACAAACGAGAACATAATAAAGAATTCAAGATGAACAACTTGTACAAGGTCCGAAAGACCTAGTGTCTAACGAGATTTGTACACATGTAGGTTATTGACACGTACGGACGCTCACTTCGATATCATAATACACGGAATGCAAACTTGTGAGTTCATGTCCCTCCTTTCACTGTTTTCAATGTTTTGTTTTCAAAAACATCGAGGGGAAATACATGCTAAAACTATTGGTATGTTAGTTACGGAGTAGATGACATGATCAATGTGCATAAGTAGGGAAACTACATTAGTAACCATTAATCATTCAGTGACCAAGGTGCAAAAGGTGTAGATCTATTGGGCTTGAGGCACGCCCCACTCCTGGTTGGTATACCCTGGAGTGCTTTTTTGATCCCAATGATGACAAAGTGTTATCGGTTTGGTTATTTGCTTATGGTACATTATGTAGGGGGCTCGCTACCCACTGATAGATCCTTAATAGACTCCATGAATGAATCAGAACATACCATGATTACAAGATAACATTTATGAGATTTCACATGATAACAAATATTGCATGAACTCGCTCAACTTTTTGTTGACTTTTTAAAACTACATGTATTTCAGGAAACAGGTCTTGAGCCGATGATTCACTATAGGATTCGGGAAAACAAATGACAACGATGGCCACTTTTGGAGGGTTTGTCTTTTATATCCCAACTTCGTATGGGTATATAGGGGGACAAAACCTCACTATGTTTTATGTCAAAAAAACTATCTTTTGTTATGTGTAAATAACTTAGAACTATGCTATGTCAAACGTTGTTGAAAACTTGTAATCTTTTGTTGAAAACCATATATCTATGGCATCGTTGTTGGTTCATGTTGTTAATACATTTGGATGCAATGATTACCTTTCTTACGTCACACACAATACGCTTCCGCTACTAGCAGGGTGTGACAGATTGGTATCAGAGCTCCGATTGTAGTGAACCGGGGAAAAACTTTTATTAAAGTTTGGTCTACAATCAATATGGGCTCTCATTTGAAAACAAACTTGACAGCAGTACATAAACGATTTCAAAAGTATGACAAAATGACAAAAGGTTTTCATTGTGTCACTATAACATGAGGATCTATCACGCGGGCTCAATCATAAGTAACTGATATGGTTCAATACATGTTTAGTCTATAAGGAATAGACTTGAAAACACTAAGGCTTACATGTTAAACATGAGAACAAAAAAAACATGAGATTTAGTGATTAATCATATATATAATATATTTATATATGTGTTGTATGGAATATTTGCCATGAATGAAAATACCTTCGACTATGAATTCTATTATTACACTTACTCACTCGATGAGAATGACGACCTCGCGTCTATTACGAAGCTTTTGGCGGAAGTGGTCCCTAATCGAGACCCTAAAGCATTGATTCCGTGGAAGATGGTTGCTTCCCTCAGGTAGTATATGTCTAGCTTCGGTTGTGACGACGAGGCGGAGGTGGCAGCGTTGGACAACAACTCTACTAGTGGGAAGAGGTCCCTAAGATTCATAAAGGTCATGATTGATTACATTCTTATTAAGGAAAGGAAGATGAGGTATTCATCTTGAAGGTGCCCCTCCAGTGGTTATTATTACAAATTCTTTTTAGACTAACGTTGTGCCCTTTCACGAATAATGACGCACGTGGACTAGCATGAAGGTCCCTTCTATGTTGAAGGTATGTAGACAATAGACTCCTCTCTCTGACTGATCGTCTGCTTTGAACGAGAGACACTGGGGTGACCATGCAAGACAATTTATTATTACGGGGGCCCACGTAATAACAACTTGTAGTGCATGGGAATCCTGGTGGGCTTGCGGGTCAAACCAAGAGATCACTATCCATTCGAAGTTCTTAAGTTGTTCAAATTTCTATCTAGTAGAACACTAACCGGAATGGTTACTATAACACTCTACGATACAGGAAGACTACACGTATTGTTTGCTCTTAACATTCGATCTATAACACGAGTCGACTGAGACTAGTCACCGAAAGCAAACAAAACTCGTTAGCCACTCATGGAGGATTTTTCCTCAACATTCTCGAAATTCTTGTACATGGGCTGGTTCTTTGGTGTCTATGACACCCTACCTTATCTTAGTTATCGGAGATGATTACATTAAACTCTGTCGTTTGATATTTGTCTTATTCCAAGGGATACTATGGCATGAGCCAAGCTACAACCCCTTCATTGTATTATTCGACATCTATGGAAATTATAACAATTTTGTTGAAGCTCGTGGAGCTCAAGGAGTGTCAACGTATTCGTCACACGGGCTAGTACGGCGAAGGATTTTTCCTACTTTGGGTGATCAAGATCCAGGAAGTATGGGATACACGTTGTAAAAATTGGAGACGACCGTTTGGTTTCTCCTCCTCAACGAATTACTTCTTTTCCCATTTAGGCACATGGCTAATACACTCAAGAGGTACTATGCATTTTGGAATGCATTTATTCATGAATATCATTGTTCAAACATACTGGAGCAACGTTGTCTTGAGGTTTCCATGACCAATCACATTCTTAATTCGTAGGCGCATGATAGGCTATATCTGTCCAAATAAAAGCCTAGACCCAATGATACTATGTATCGGAAACAACATGGCGTCGACAAGAAAATCTACGCCTAGAAGAGGGCCAGTTAATCAGCGCCCTACTATTAAAGTTGAACTAGAGGTCAATGGAACAACATGAGGTTGTCAAGTCGACACTAGTGATGGTGCTGATGGTACCGGTAGTTCAAGTGGTTCAAATCCCGATGGGACGAGAATGAGTGGCAATGCCACACTTGGAGATGCAATCACACCAGATTTTAGTCCTAAGGCTTTTCCGGATTATAAGCCGCGAGACCACATTGATACGGAAGGTGCGGTGAGTTCTATGCGCTAGATAAAGACAAGGAAGTCAGTTAACCTTGCTAATAAATGTACTCCTAAGTAAACGTTTTGGTAAACGAATAGCTTTATGTTGAATGAGGCGTTAACTTGGTGGAATCTCCAAGTGCAAACTATAGGGTGTAATACAACAAAGAGGTTATTGTGGGAAGAACTCAAGAATCTTAAGCGAGAAGAGTATTGCTCGCTAGTGGAAAAATTCCAAGTTTGGGAACCGAGCTCTAGAACTCGATCATGATTAGAGCTAATGTTGTTAGTTACCCTGACGCCTCTACAATCTGTCAAGGATTAATTGCATATTGGATAACACTCGAATCCAAACGCACTGAGTGCTACATTTGGGGTCTAACCCTGAGATCCGAATCATGCTCACATCATGTCACCCTACCTAGATTTATTTTCAAGTAACTCTCTCAGTTAGTCTCACCAAGGATGTGGTGAGGATGAGGGACTGCCCAAGGAGGGTGTTAAGAGAAAGAGAAATCCCGTGACAAGCAAAGCGAAGGCAATTACTGCCATAATCGATGCTCGCATTAAGAAGTATGCTAATAACTGGTCAAATATCAGAATGAGATAGGTGAAACTTTCATCATGCGGGCACTTACAAAAGTGATAAGAGTAGCAGTATGGTGAGACTTGGCACAAAACAGAAACTAATGAGTTAGCTATATTTAAGAATGAACGAGGTGGTTTTTACTGTGGCAAGGAGGTCACTACGAGCATGGATGGTTAAGGATAAATCAAGCTAGTGAGTAAGCAAGTCTAGGGGTATGCTCTACTCTACAACCATCATGTATCAATTTTTTGGATACCAACGTCGGCTTAACTTAGTGTCTTTAGAGACTAAACATATACATGAGTTAGAGTCATGAAGGTTAGACATTTCTTATTCTATCAAGTTAGCTAATGGGGAATTAGTGGAGTCATGTGAAGTCATTAAGGGTCACCGATACGTTTCCTATCAACCGACCAGTTGCATCCATCTTGTTAACGGTGTCGGTATTAGTTTCATCCCCCTAGGACTCAAAATATACTTGGTCTGGAGTCAGGTAAGCTAGACGTCCTCTCATTCCATAGTGATGACCAATGGTAAATTAGTTGAGTTGGGAGAAGACATTAATGGATGCATACTCGAACTTCGAGCGCGAAAATTTAATATCGACATTTCACTCATTCAACTGGGTTGTTACGACGTAGTTTTTGACATAGACTGGTTATCTGATAATCAAGCCAAAATCATATGTCACGAGAATACCATTCGCATCCCCCTGTCTGACGAGAGAACATCTTTTAGTGCTTCGGGAGAATCAAGACACGCCTTTACGAATCATCAGTTGCATGACGGCTCAAAAAGGTTTGAGAAAAGGATGCATCGCCTTTCTTGCTCATGTGGTTGACAAGAAGGCCGAGGAGCGCAAGGTGGAAGACATCTCTGTGGTAAGGAAATATCCCGAAGTCTTTCCAGAAGATTTGCCGGGACTACCACCACAACGACAAGTGGAATTTCGTATCGATCTTGTGCCGGGAGCTGCACCGGTGGCGAAAGCTTCATATAGACTCGCACCCTCGGAGATGCAGGAATTATCTACTCACTTCAGGAATTGTTTGACAAAGGATTCAATAGACCGAGTTTCTCACCTTGGCGAGCTCCGGTGCTATTTTTCAAGAAGAAAGACGGAACCTTTCGGATATGTATAGATTACCGAGAACTGAACAAGTTAACCATAAAGACCCGGTATCCTTTATTAAGGATTGACGACTTGTTTGATCAGTTACAAGGTTCTAGCTTCTATTCCAAAATTGATCTAAGATCCGGACACCATCAGCTGAGGATCCAAGAGGAAAGCATTCCTATGACAGTGTTCAGGACTCGCTATGGGTATTACGAGTTCCTTGTTATGCCTTTCGGCCTAACAAACGCTCCTGCCGTATTCATGGATTTGATGAATCGCGTATGTAAGCCATATCTTGATAAGTTCGTGATCGTATTCATTGACGACACTTTAATATACTCGTGAACCAAGGCGGAACATGAACAACACTTGAGAACTATTTCTAGAGCTACTTAAGAAAGTACAATTGTATGCCAAATTCTCAAAATGCGAATTTTGGATTCGCGAGGTCCAATTTCTCGGTCACGTTGTGAATGAGAATGGAATACATGTGGACCCAGCTAAGATAGAAGCCATAAAGAACTGAAACGCTCCCAAGACCCCAACGGAAGTAAGACAATTTCTAGGCTTAGCGGGATACTATCGTAGATTCATTGAGAATTTCTCTAAAATTGCTCAACCGCTAACCTCGCTCACTCAAAAGGATAGAAAGTTCGATTGGGGTGAAAAACAAGAAACAACATTCCAATTACTTAAATATAAACTATGCCAAGCGCCAGTCTTATCACTCCCTGACGGCACCGATGACTTCGTGGTGTACTGTGATGCAACGCGTCAAGGCTTGGGCTGCTTGTTAATGCAACGTGAAAAAGTCATCGCGTATGCATCGCGACAGTTAAGAGTTCATGAAAAGAACTATACCACTCATGACCTGGAATTAGGCGCAATGGTATTTGCTTTAAAGATTTGGCGCCGTTATCTTTATGGTACTAAGTGTATCATATTCACAGACCATAAAAGTCTTCAACATATATTCAATCAAAAAGATTTAAACATGCGCTAGTGGCGATGGGTAGAATTGTTGAATGACTATCACTGTGAAATCAAGTACCATCCGGGCAAAGCAAATGTTGTGGCGGATGCTTTGAGCCGGAAAGAGCGAGTCAAAACTTTACGAGTACGAGCTTTAGAGTTAACCATTCAGATGAACTTCACTACTCGTGTGCACGATGTACAACTAGAAGCTCTAAATCCGGAGAGCATTCAAGCAGAATCCTTGCGAGGATTAGAGAAACAACTGGAAGAGATCAAAGATGGCACAAGGTACTTCATGGGAAGAATCTGGATTCCTTACTTTGGCGGATTGCGAGACTTAGTGTTGGATGAAGCACATAAGTCAAAATATTTAATACATCCCGGATCTGATAAGATGTATCAGGATGTAAAGGAATATTACTGGTGGCCTAATCTCAAAGTAGATATTGCGACCTACGTTGGGAAATGCCCAACTTGTGCAAAGGTCAAGGTCGAGTATCAAAAGCCATCTGGACTATTACAACAACCGGAGATTCCCATTTGGAAATGGGAACATATATCAATGGATTTCATTACAGGACTCCCACGGACCTCTCGAGGTCATGACATGATCTGGGTTATCGTCGATCGATTAACCAAGTCAGCTCACTTCTTGCCAATTCGCGAGAAAGACAGTACAAAGAAGTTAGCTAAGCTTTATCTCTAAGAAATAATAGCACGTCAAGGAGTACCTATTTCAATAATCTCGGATCGCGATGGTCGCTTTGTGTCAAGAATATGGCAATCATTTCAGGAATCGCTTGGATCTCGTTTGGATCTAAGCACATCATTTCATCCGCAAACCGATGGACAAAGTGAACGAACCATCCAAACGTTGGAGGACATGCTTCGCGCCTGTGTGATGGATTTGGGCGGAAACTGGGATACTCATTTACCGCTGGTGGAGTTTTCCTATAATAACAGTTATCACACAAGCATCAAAGCCGCCCCATACAAAGCACTATACGGACGGAAGTGTCGATCACCGCTGTGTTGGGCGGAAGTCAGAGACAAACAACTCATTGGCCCGGAACTAGTCCAAGAGACTACTGACAAGATAGCAAAGATACGAGACCATATCAAAGCGGCTCGTGACAGACAAAAGAGCTACGCGGACAGAAGACGTAAACCATTATCCTTCAAGGTCGGAGACAAAGTCTTATTAAAAGTCTCACCTTGGAAAGGCGTAGCTAGACTCGGGAAAAGCGGAAAACTAAACCCAAAATACATTGGGCCTTTCGAAATTCTGGCAAAGGTTAGTATAGTTGCTTACAAGCAAAAGTTTCCAGAAGAACTCAATAACATACAAGACACATTTCATGTGTCGAATCTTAAAGAAAAGTCCAACCAACGAAAACAGTTATCATCCCAGCGGATGGGATTCACGTGGATGACAAACTCCAGTTTACTAAAGAACCCGTTGAGGTTATGGACTGGAAAGTCCACAAGACAAGGAGGAGTCGTATCAAACCAGTAAAGGTCCGCTGGAACTCACGTCACAGACTCGAGTATACCTGGGAACGTGATGATCTGATCAAGACAAAAATATCCCCACATGTTCGTGAAGAATCCTGCAAAGGATAACTCAACTTGAATTTCGGGACGAAATTCTTTTTAACAGGGGGAGAATGTGACAACTGGCAAATAACCGGCAATTCCGTACAATCTAATCACTATGTTTATTTACATAATCTCATGCATTTAGTGTAATTTAATTACGTAACTGTGTCGTATACTGGATAACAATGCTAGGACAAGAAAACAAAGCTAAAACATATGTTGGTTTTCGTCGTAATGCGAAACCAAACAAACAATGTACTAAAAGTGTTGGTAAAAAGTGTTGTGTGCACTATTCACGGTTACACTATTCATGCCAGCAAACCGTGAAAACCGAACGAAACAATGAAAAATGACAGACGAATAACATGACTGAGTCCATATACATAAGAAAACATATCTTGCAAAAATATAAGACTTTCCGGTACAACGCCCTGATCACTAAAACATCCGTTTCGCTAAAAATATGACATTTTTAACTCGTCCGAAATTATAATTAAGCATTTCTGGAACTTCGGAATGGTGATAATTGATGACATATACGCTAAAACACTTTGGAAATATCATTGTAGTGTCCAAAATAACAAGCTTCCGGTACTATATCGCTATACACATAACTTGTTCGTTAGCGACCCGAAAAGCTAGTAAGCGGTATTTTCGCCACAAAACAACCAAACGAAGAAACTAGCGAACTAGTTAAGCCTATTTTGGGACTCGGAATCACCTCATGCTTCGCTTGACGGTGGAATAACAAGTTGCGACATAGTCTTGTCGGTACGACACAAAAGTGTCGTAATCTAGCCGACGACCAAACGGAAAGCATCCAAAGTATCGAAATACAATTTCTACTAGTTTGGTGAACTAGTTAATGACGATTAACATTCCAAATCCCTAATTACCCCCTAATGATGCGATTAAACCCCTAATCACCATACTTTGATTAATTGCTAAAATATCTAGATTTTTAAGACTTTTCTAAAAAAAAGTTACATATTACCCCCCCCTCCATGTATTTTGGTCAAAGTGGGTCCCACTCACTAAATATTTATGTTGAAAATGTAGAGATTTTATGTATGGAGCATTAAATGGAAGGTATGGGTATTAAAGTCTTGAAAAGATATGAAATAATAACCTCTACACACCACCATCATTTATTACTTCATTTCACTAAAGTTGAAACATAAAACCACCATTTGAAGTACTCTTCTTCACGGCACAAACAAACCACACAATAACCCACCATAAATCCTCATTAAACACCATAAATTGCTCACATTCAAGGCATTTCAAGATCATTAATGCAATGGTTAAGCATGGAGCATCATTAAGGACCTTCTTTAGAGCCTTAATCACTTCTTAATCACCTTATTTAGCTTGTGCAATAATTGTAAGCATTCTTTAACCATTTTTAAGCTTCTTATTATGTATAGATTAAGGAAGTACAAGTTGATTATCTTGAAAATCAAGAAAAACATAATCAAAAACCCTAATCACAAACTTAATAATCTACTAATCATGTTCATCATATTGATTATATTAAGATTGATGATCTTGTGATTTGTTTTGTGTAGTATTTTAGATTAGTGTTAAGCTAGCTATAATACACTTAAAAATGTGATTTAAACATTTACATGTTTAAATCATACAAGATCATCAACTTCAAAGATCATGAGTATTATATGTATGAACTTGGATTAGTGATTTTTGGAAGATAAGACATGAAATAATTATGATTCAAGACTTGTTAAAAACACTAATAACTTGGTTTTATTTAAAACAAGTTTATATGAAAACATCCATAAAAAGTGTGGTATAAAAGTCTTGAAAATTGCTAATAAACTTGAAAAGTAGTTAACTTTAAAGTCTTGAAAGTTTACTAAAATAATGCTCATGAAAAACCTTTGAAGGAATATGTGATTACATGTGGTGAATATGATTTTGGTGATACTTGATGAATTAGTGGTGATTTGGAAAATTGATTATGGTTTAAATACGTTTTTATAACGTGGAAAACGCCATAGTTTTAGGGGAAACTATGGCGAATTTTTCTAAAAATCTAATCGCGAATAAGAGGGGATTAAAGGGTGATTAACAAAGTTAAACGCGATTAGTGGTCTTAAACGTCATTATGGAAGTTTTGATGAAAATGGCTAAGTCCTAAATACTCATGAGTTCTTATGAACTTGAAAATATATTTTTACAAGATAGATGAGTAAAAGTAATAACCATGTATAAATATAATTTTGACAAAAATTATATATTTTGGAAACTTATCAGGTATATGTTTTTTTGTGCTATGTGTATGTACTTAGATACCTTTAGGGTAATCAAAATAATACACTCATAATTACAAGAAATTCTTGTGTGAAACAAGTATAAAAAGACGCCAAAAATACATATACATGTTTCCTAAATATTCCAAAGAAATGCTATTAATACGGACGAATAAACGAAATGGTCGGAACAGTAATACATAACACTCGACGACGATAATTGGGCGTATCGACATCCTAAACAAGTTACTACAATGACAAGTCTAAAAATAACATATTTTTAGACACTAAAGCGAACGCATAACTAAGTGGTCAAAAACAAGAATCCGGAAAGTCGAAAACTATAAAATTACCAAGTATTTTTCATGTGAAAAACAAACTTATTAAGTTACATTCTTGGTGAATTTTTGGTAAAAATTGCAAGAGTATATTTAATGGACTCACTAGGATTAGATTTAGGCTAGACCCAAATTACTAAAACTAGGGCTAGGCCCAATGACTTTAAAAACTAGGGCTAGGCCCAATGACATTAAAAACTAGGGCTAGGCCCAATGACAGTAAAACTAGGGCTAGGCCCAATGACATTAAAAACTAGGGCTAGGCCCAGTAACAAGAAAACTAGGGCTAGGCCCAATAACAATGAAACGTGGGATAAGCCCAATGACATAGGTTCGAAAACGTTCGCATATAATTCAATACGTAAAGAATACATGAATACACATAACAATCGAGCGAGTAAA
This sequence comes from Helianthus annuus, assembly GCF_002127325.2. Taxonomy (NCBI): domain Eukaryota; kingdom Viridiplantae; phylum Streptophyta; class Magnoliopsida; order Asterales; family Asteraceae; genus Helianthus; species Helianthus annuus. Next base: position 99,557,955 of record NC_035448.2, on the reverse strand, counting down.
CTATCAACGCTCTAAAATACAAAGTTGTTCCAAAGATGACAAACGAGAACATAATAAAGAATTCAAGATGAACAACTTGTACAAGGTCCGAAAGACCTAGTGTCTAACGAGATTAGTACACATGTAGGTTATTGACACGTACGGACGCTCACTTCGATATCATGATACACGGAACGCAAACTTGTGAGTTCATGTCCCTCCTTTCACTGTTTTCAACGTTTGGTTTTCAAAAACATCGAGGGGAAATACATGCTAAAACTATTGGTATGTTAGTTACGGAGTAGATGACATGATCAATGTGCATAAGTAGGTAAACTACATTAGTAACCATTAATCATTCAGTGACCAAGGTGCCAAAGGTGTAGATCTATTAGGCTTGAGGCACGCCCCACTCCTGGTTGGTATACCCTGGAGTGCTTTTGTGATCCCAATGATGACAAAGTGTTCTCGGTTTGGTTATTTGCTTATGGTACATTATGTCAGGGGGCTCGCTACCCACTGATAGATCCTTAACAGACTCCATGAATGAATCAGAACATACCATGATTACAAGATAACATTTATGAGATTTCACATGATAACAAATACTGCATGGACTCGCTCAACTTTTTGTTGACTTTTTAAAACTACATGTATTTCAGGAAACAGGTCTTGAGCCGATGATTCACTATGGGATTCGGGAAAACAAATGACAACGATGGCCACTTTGGAGGGTTTATCTTTTATATCCCAACTTCGTATGGGTATATAGGGGGACAAAACCTCACTATGTTTTATGTCAAAAAAACTATCTTTTGTTATGTGGAAATAACTTAGAACTATGCTATGTCAAACGTTGTTGAAAACTTGTAATCTTTTGTTGAAAACCATATATCTATGGCATCGTTGTTGGTTCATGTTGTTAATACATTTGGATGCAATGATTACCTTTCTTACGTCACACACAATACGCTTCCGCTACTAGCAGGGTGTGACAATCAGTACTTGTGGCATCATCACCTGTATAGCCCAATGCTCATCGAGTGATATTCGTAGAGTGTAACTTATTCAAGCGAGTGCCCGCGGGGATTGTGGTTGGGATCACTGTATCCCAAAGGTACATCATGCATGGGTGCGGCAACATAAAAAGGAGTAGTCTCATTCGGCGGGTAAGCGTTTAAAAATTCACAGCAGGGGTCTACTCGATATCAAATGTACTGCTGGCTGTACGCCAGTTGGGTATAGTTAGGACAAGGTATTTCGTAGACTGCATAATGTTATCACGGGGTTAAATCAATCGGAACAAGAACTTAATCATAGCAGCATGGTTATCGTGCAATCGTGTAGCGTTAAGTTTGACTGTGACTCCCACCAGGAGCCGTTGTATTCTCCCCCATGTGAAGCAGGGACAATTTACCTAATTCCATGAACTTAGGTGGGTGTGTGTTTCATCAAGTAAGTAACCAAGTCCGGGGGTTTCCTTAAGTCGTGCAGTGGAGCCAAAGTACGTCTGCGTATTCATGAGGTTCCAAGGGAAGACGTGTAAGCACATTCAAGAGAGTATAATCGTATCAATGTTACACCACCATTCTCAAGGTTTCAAGAGAGCTGGGAGTAGCCTTCTAGCCATCAATAATCATGCGTCGGTGCGAGAGTTAGTGCAAAGATTTTGTATAGGCAAGAAAACTATCATAAAATAGGGTACACCTTTTGTTGTTTAAGGTGGGTCGTGCAAACATATAATTTATCGTGCTTGCTGGTAGGTTGACTGATCTATAACTCTGTCCTTATATGTCTTGAAGACTGTTTCACCAATAATCGCATCCATTCGCTAAGTTGGGCATACGATAGAGTTAATCCAATACAATAAGAATGAATCATTCATCATGGTAGTACGGTAGTCTCGTGTTTGGTGAAAGTCGTGGTATGGTTGTTGGCGTTCAAGCCGGTTGTACGGAGGGTCAGGTGGCGACGTCGTGTCGAGATATACGTACGAATGAATAGAATGCATAAGCAGTCGTGGCAGGGTGACGAGAAATTTGAAGGGGATTTGACCACCTCTTGTCAAGTAGTAAACTATTATGTGCCACATGGGACGTAGTAAGGATATCAGGCAACATAAGTGAGAGGGGTTCGCGAACAGTGCGATGACAGAAGAGAGTAAGCACACAAGTGTTCTCAAGCAATAATGAATAGTAGGCAATGTAATCGAAGCATACCACGAGCAAAGTTCTTTGTAATTCTAGCAAGTAGGCAATGTAAACATGAATAGTAGTACCTATGGTGTTGAGTCTTGCATGTGGAGCGAAGCGTCGTTGTGGATCGTTGAGCACTGTTCTGGTTATAGTCTGGTTTTAATAAAAACGTTTTCCCCATATTAAAACCTAGTTCTCTATAACCAATGGCTCTGATACCAATCTGTCACACCCCCAAAATCCGCACGCGGAGTATCACTGCTTGGAGGTGTGACTGACCAGGATCAGCCACCAATCATATTGAACATTAAATGTAAATAGCAAACGTAAATGTAATTCAACCAAACCAATATGAAAGGTGTTTCAAAACACAAGTATAATCTTAGTGTTTAGCGGAATCATAAAAGTAAACCTAACATAATCATAAGTATGTAATGTCATAAACGTTTAACAAAACATTCACGATCCTTGTCCACAACGACCGCGCCTCCCAGTGCAAGCTCCTAGTGTACCTAACGACCTGCAAGGCATGTAACAGAGGGTTAACAACGAGTTGAGCGAGTTCACAGTGGGTTGTTTAGTAAAAATGTTCGTTTCATAAATCGTTTGTTTGTTTAGTAACCCATGTATCGTTATTAATTACATCGCGGCCCTCCAGGCATGTGTGCGAAGATATGTGGGGGTTTCCCATGTATTGTAGACTAGTTTTATTTGTATCGCGACCCTCCAGGCATGTGTGCGAAGTTTAGTATCAGTATCGCGGCCATTCCAGGCATGTGTGCGAAGATCAGTATCGGTATCGTGTCCATTACAGGCATGTGTGCGAAGATCAGTATCAGTATCGCGGCCATTACAGGCATGTGTGCGAAGAGTAGTGGGGGCTTCCCCATGTATCAGTAGTCTAGCAGTATCTATAAGTGACCTTTCCCAACCGAGGTCAGTAATCCGTAATCCCAAATAACAACGTAAGTACAGATAATCATCCAATCCCATTCCCTACCCCGGGAATCCCATGCCTTGGTAAGAGTGTGAACTCACCTTGGTTTGCTCGGTATGCTAAGTTATGTGTTCGCAAGTAATTAGTCAAGTCCTATAGTATGCACGTATATTCAATCAGTTCCAGTTCGTAAAGTTTCACATGAAATCAATATCACAGATGTGTTTGGCACTTAACATCATGCATCACACAACAGTTAATCACACTCATACAGTTCATGCATACGTACAAGTTATTCAAATCGAATCAAACACTGTTCATTAACTCCATATGTACATATCATCATCCTATTCGGAATTACGGTTCGAACATGCTATTACTCGATTATAACGTTAGTCAAGCAAGAAAGAAATTTTCGAAAATTAATTATCACAACTGCTGACAATTCAATACCCACTCAAACCAATTATTTATTATCATTGTTGAAAGTTCATGGGTTCACATCTTCACTACCATCATGCATGATTAATATAAAGCTTCTACATGGTGATCACATCATCACGTCACCCCATCAAACATCACTAAACAAAGTCAACATCTAGCATTCATGCAACTACCATTATTGATATTAGTCTAACATTTATCACCCTCAACAAATACATCATGCAGCGATCATTACTAATAATTCAAAGTGAAGCACTAACTAAGGATGATGATGAGACAAGGTTGAAACTCTAATCCCCATGTTCTTAATTATATGATCATAATCGGTCGTTCCGAGGTTTCATATCAATCACGTGATCAGTGGTTAAAAATCAACCTTCACAACACATATAACAAGCATAGACTAGTGACAATCACATGTAGTTATAAGAACAATGGCCGACAATTCTGCAATGATCCTTATCACTTAGTTGCTTTATCAAGACTTCACATGCAACCTGACAACACAAGTGTGACAACCACTAGGAAGCATATAACTGGACCGATTTTTAGATGCAATTAATAGAGGCACATGCAAATATTTTTCTAAGAGTTAGTTGATGATATAAGGGTTGTGGAGATCAACTGTACGTGCAACCCTTCCCAATTCCATTTGCCCGAACGACGAAACATTAATCCCACCCGAGACCAGTATGCGACGAAACAAATCTGTTTCACCAAGCCCATCATGCGACGAAACACTATGTTTCGTCGAGGCATTTTCGCCGTGGGTAACATAATCTGTAACCCTAACTGTTTCATCGTTGCATCATTACAAGACAACCTTCTGTTAAGCCCGATTACCAATTTATCCCAAAACAACATTAGATTTCTACGTAATTATTCACACTATGACACCCTCGTTTATTAACAGCATTCTAGTGCAAACATCAATATCAATCAGAGCATGAGTTCATATCAACCAAGCAAAAACATATCAAGTGCCACCTCATGTATAGATACTACCACGTTTATCAATTAACAGGGAAGTGATTTATTTACCCGAATATAAAAGAGACAGGGAGAGGAAGAAGGGCTTCGATCCTGGGGCTGCCGTCGAGTCGTTCAAGAGAGAGAGAGAGAGACAACTAGAGAATTAGGGTTCGAAATCTTGTGTTTAAGAAAAATTGTCAGGTGCACCGTATGTAATGCGTATAACATAAGGGGTGCATATGGGCTTCGAGGGATGTGGGCCGAGAAGAAGGAAATATGAGTGAAGTGTGGCCTCCGGCCCAAGCGGGTGCATGATGGCGTTAAGAGAGTTTGCGACCCAATTACTTTAGTTTTCTAAATTAGCCAAATGACACACGAAAGCGTTTAACGGTTTATCATGCTAATCAGTCAAACATACGTAACAAGCACAATACGTCTTTTCATATCACAACATGAGCAGTTACAAGGCAAACAGTCATATAAGTACACAATTAAACAGTTAACGTGCAATAAATGCGAAAACAAAATCTTGGAAACTCGAGTTGTCACATTATCCCCAACTTTAAAGAAATTTCGTCCCGAAATTTAGCATGCGGTTACTGAGGAAGCTAGTTATGTTGTATCGTTTACAGGTTTTCCTGGGGTGTCACAGTCATGAACAGGTTTCCTAAGTCAATATGCCTTAAATATGTTGTGATATCAGTAGGATACCTTCCATTATGCCCAAAACGAGTTTAAGACCAATTTATGCCCCGCAGGGGTATTTTGGTCATTTTAAAGGTTACAAAAGAGATTAAATATTATTCTAAGTTATAGGTTTGATTTAATCAGTAACTATAATTTAATAAGTTATAACAGTAGGGTATCATATATATGTGAAATTTATTAATTATAACCATACTATGCACCGTAGGGGCATTTTGGTAATTTCACATAGGCTTAAAAGGTCAAAACTGAAAACCTGAGTTTAAAACTTTTCCTTACTGTTAAAAATATAAAAATTTACTGAATATATATTAGTAGGCATCAACCCTTATATGTTTAGAATAGTTTTGATATATACTAGGCGTTAAAAATGCGATTTGGAGCCAATTCCGGGTTTTCAAAAGAAAGCTGATGTTTTTATTATTCCAGAAGGCTCAAAATATTTTATTTATCATATTAGATCAGTAGAAAAAGGTTTGGCATCAAAAGGGTTTGAAAAACTCATTTTATAGCTCGAAAGGGCAAAACCGCCAATTACCGAATTAATGCTATAACCCTAAGTTATGCTCAGCCTAAAAATAAATAAAAATCTTCAAAAATCCCAAAATATTATTTTATATCAGTGGGTAAAAAGTTTGGTATTAAAAATTGGGTTTAGATAGGCTATATGCTAATTATGCCGTTTAATTAATAAAAGCTTGTCATTTTACGCTAATGAGCATAACTCCTAATCTAGACCTCAAACTGATGTCAAATTTTAGGGACCAGTTTATAAATCATTAATAAAGATTATTGTCCTCTCACATTTGCAAAATTCTCGTTTTAGGGCCAAGAGGCTTAACGGTCAACATTTAGGCATTTAACGGAAACATGCATGAACTAGGATTTCTATGGAACCAAGTTGTATAACCTTGGAGGGTTATACTAACTTATAATATGGTCCTAATGGAATCCTAAGGCATATCTAAACTAACCTAAATCGGGTCAGAACTGAAAGTCAAAGCAAAAGTCAACTTTTGCGACTTTCGGTTCCGAACCGAGCCTATACTTAGAATTGTCGGGTTGAATCATGCTTAGGCATGTTCAACTTAATATTTACCAAGTTATTAAAGTGAGAAAACTGATTTTATGACTTTTATATAATAGCGATGTATTTTATTTAAAACTAACCCGTTTGACTTTTATTTGACCCGACAATTAAACTAAGTAAACGTGGTAATTAGGAGGTGCCCTTTTAAGGGTTAAACACCTACCTAATTACGGTCACGTAGCCATGTTCGATGCGAACAATGGCTCAACCGTTTAAAAGTCAAAGCGTTTATCGAGAACGCTTGACTTTCGGTTATAACCGCTAAGATTTAAACTAATCATGAAAGGACACTTACAAAAGGTCCAAGCAAGGAGGGAGTTGATCTTGGATGTTCAGGTATGAAGCACAAGGGCCCCAACATAGAACAATGAGATCAAGGGGTGAATGAGAGCAAAAATTTGAGGGGTATTTATAGGTTTTTGAGAACCGTTAGGATCTTTTCTCGTAAAACGTGATCAAATCTGAGCCATACACCTCTTACCCATGGTTAACAAAACAATGGGCAGCCCCTAGATTCAAGAAATGAGAGACAAGAAGCAAAACCACAGCTGGTTTTTAAATTCTGGTGCTGGGCATTGATATACGGACCATAAGGTCCTGTATACGGTCCGTAAGGACCTGGTCTGCACATGGGAACTTTCATTAGTTAACAGTTTTGGCCCTTGCACTTCCAAATGCCATTTCCGATGCATCCAAGGCCCGTTAAACCATTTTTAAGGCTCTACAATGATCCCTAAGCATAGGGAACATGAAACATGCTCAAAAATATGCCAGATGTCAGTTCCTTTGGTCGTACGGTCCCGTTGTTCGGCTAATTACGACGAAACACGGACGGACGCGAAAAACGATCCAAATTATGCGACGAATGGAAATTTATCAAGCCAAACACTAAAATAAAATATTTTAGTGCTTACATAAATTTTTGGATGTCCTGGATATTCAGAATGCAAGATATGCGCGAAAATGCAAACTTGTGCACTTTTTGACACTTTTAGTCCCTACATGACGTAAAAGTTTATTTTTGCGCACCAAACACCTCCAAGCCAATATCTAAGCTATATAGAGAATAAATAGGGTATGATTAACTCATGGACATATTCCGGAAGGTCCGTTACCATGCGAATCGACTTACTTTTGCAGTTTGACGCAATTAGTCCTTTAATTCCGCAAAGTAGCGTGGAATGTCGTTTAATGACATCCAAGCCTTCCATGGCCCATATTAGGCATTCCCAAGCATATGTTTAAATATTACTACACTCCCGATCACTTAAATGGTCACCGAAAGGCGTAGATTCAAAAGTTGACGCTTTAGGTCCCTCTATTGTGCAAACTTGCATATCTCATCATTTAATAGCATTGAAGCCTTATCTAATCCATATTAGACATTCTTGAAAGTATTATTAAGCATCACGGTGCTTCGGGTTTGCTAAAAGGTCATTCAGAGGTTTAATTAAACATATTAACACTTTTAGTCCCTCTAACTTGCAAAGTTGCGCGTATCTTTACTTATAGGCATAAAAACCTTAGACGGTCATTATTTGGCATTCCTGAGAGTATAATCAAATATCATGAAGCTCCCGGTTTGTTAAAAGGTCACTCAGAGGTAAGAATTAACATGTTGACGCTTTTAACCCTTCATTGCGCAAACTTTCAATTAATTCTGCAAACGGCTACACTCGATCGACAAGCGGCTCATTTGTGAACATAATATCGTGAGAGGTTATTTAGAAACTTATTTTAGGTATGTTAACACTTCCAGTCCTTTCATAATCAAAGTTTTCGATTTTTCGAAAAATTAGCCCCTAAATTTTAATGTTTGACTTGATTAGGGTTTATTACACGTGTCAATACATCATTGGATGTGATTTTACGAGGTGTTACATCCTCACCCCCTTAAAAGAAATCTCGACCTCGAGATTTGCTAAATTGCTGGGAGTACTTTGTTGTCACATAATGGACTTAATTTCTATAGCATATCTGGAGCCTCTCCAAGCTCCCAAGTTGACCTCTATAATAGGTACATGTATCCTTTTGGGGCTTCTTAACCTGTTGATCCTCAGTCAAACAACGGAAACCACATCAAGTCCAAGTCATCCGATCGGATGGGAATCATCCTTTACGATAAGTAACCGTTCTTGACGGAGTTTCATGTCAACCCGTGAATCGGTTGTCTCTTCCGATAGAAATCCATTTTCAAGCCGGTTCTCCACTAGGGAATGAGTAGTGAGCCCGAACGAGTCCAGATTCCAATGGTGTTAAGTGAAAAGTGAAAGATGTTGAAGAAAAGTTTGAATCTAGTTGTTAAGTGTTTAGATTATGATGAAATCAGTGTAAAATCATATGGAAATCCATTAGATCCGAAATGTTCTTGATGAGATGATGTAACACTTCAATGTTCATAAGAACTCCATGATGAAATCACCTTAGAACAGCCCGAATCAAAGGATTTCAGGGTGGAAATGTGAGACTTATTGATGAAATCGATGAGAAAGTGTGTAAAGATTAAGAAAGTACAAGATTTAGAGTGAAAACTTACAAGAATCGCGATGAATCGAGAGAAAAGTGGCTGAGAGTGCACTGGGTTGGAGGGAGCTGTCACATCAAGTGAACAGTGATGTGACAGGAGGGGTATTTATAGGTGAAGAGGAGAAAGGCAGTGCAGAGTAGATGGGTCAGACGGCTATTCGATCGGATTTCCATCCAATCGGATGGTCATCCGGTTGAATGACCATTCGATCGAACGATCGTTCGATCGGACGGCGCGTGCGAGTTAGTTTTCAACTTTCGTTTCGTGCGTTGAGCGTTGCGTTGCACTTAATTGAGTTGCGAGTAAGCGATGCGAAAGTTTAAACAATAGTTACACAAATAACATAACTAACACATAACAACATAAGACTAAGTAAGCTCTCGTTTAGCGTTTGCGATTAGATTGCGTTGTGATAGAGTTGCGATTGCGTTTTCGAATATCACCTTTAACATATATAAACATGCACAAGTAACACATAATAACACACACAGATAGAACAATACCAATAATTGCGATTCGAGTTGCGATGCGATAGTGATGAGATAGCGTTAAGTAGATTAGCGTTTAATTGCGTTTATTACATTGTTACTTCACATATTATAAATCGTAGACTAGAATAGCGTCAACTAACATACGTCGATTAGCGAGTCAAAGATACAAGCAATAATTAAGTCAGAAAAGACAGATCTGAATAGCAATCTTTTCTTCCTTTGACTTTGACTTGTACTTTGACTTTAAAAAGTCAGGTTGTTACAGCCTCCCCTACTTTATGGAATTTTGTCCCGAAATTAAGGCGCGGGCGTAACGAAAAGATGTGGATACTTAGCCTTCATGTCACTCTCGAGTTCCCAGGTGAACTCGGCGCCGCGTTTGCCTTCCCAACGAACCTTCACAATGGGAATGCTTGAGCGTCGGAGCTTCTTGGTCTCTCGGTCCATGATTTCGACTGGCTTTTCCACGAAGTGTAATGTTTTGTCCACTTGTAGATCCTCAAGAGGTACATGTAAATTCTGCTCGGCTAGACACTTTTTGAGGTTCGAAACATGGAAAGTCGGGTGGACGTTGTTGAGTTCCTCTGGTAGTTCGAGTCTGTAGGCCACTTTGCTAATCCTTTCCAGGATCTTAAAGGGTCCAACATATCGAGGCGCTAGCTTTCCTTTCTTGCCGAATCGGAACACCTTAGGAGTACGTGATCGCCAACGTCAAATTCAAGGGGCTTGCGGCATTTATCGGCGTAACTCTTTTGATGACTCCGAGCTTTCAGGAGATTGTCTCGTATCTGGAGGATCTTGTCAATCGTTTTTTTGCAATAACTCAGGACCGGTAATTTGCGCAACCCCGATCTCGTACCATACAATAGGCGATCAACATTTTCTTCCATATAATGCCTCAAATGGTGCCATTTGAATGCTAGAATGATAACTGTTGTTGTACGAGAATTCGACTAAAGGTAAATGCGAGTCCCAATTACCACCTGTTAGGATCGGAGGCTCTCATGATTGTGTTTGTTTGTATAAATTGAACATTCAGAGAATATGAAACAGTGAAAAGTGCAGCGGAAATGAATACAAATTTGTAAACACAATCCAAAGAAGAGAATAGTATGATAAACAATAGCTTCACATTAAGTCGAATGATTGAATTATAAAGCAAATGATTACAAGCATGCTTACTATACTAAGCTTCCCCTCAGCCTGATACCCCAAGGTTGGTTGCACAAGATGAAAGGATTGGACTGGAGAAGAAGAATCCACTCAGTCAATCGAATGTAACAGTACAGGGTACTGTTCCATTTATAGGCAAACCAAACCACTGAAGCATCTAAGCTGACGTCACCATGATATTGACATCTAACAACCTACCAACCTATAAACACTGTTCTATACAAACTACTGATGTGTAACAACTGATTATAAGTACGATACAAAACAAGAGATAACTACTGCTTCATGTTCTGCTGTTGTAGCCTGAGCACTGATGTTGAGCATCAGTGCTATCTTCAAAGGTGATCAGTCCTTGAATGGGCAGTACTTGTGTCTTCAGCAGTTCTTAGGAAACAACAGTAGATAGAGCAATAGCGTTTGTCTTCAGCAGTCTTTAGAGTTTCATCAGTGTTTGGTTCATCAGTTGTTATAGTGAGCAGTACTTAAGATCTATCAGCTGTTAGATTACCACTGTCAGGGGGAAAACCAAGTGTAAACAGCTGCTTATTTTGAGTCCCCTGTTGTGATCCGGTTTTAGCTTTCATTATCTGTTCCTCTGGTAGGGTTCAATCCCAACAATCTCCCCCTGGAACAGATAATGCCAAAACCCTTCATTATTCTGGACCTTTATTCCACATCAAAAGTTCCTTAGCTTGTCTTTTAAATTCTGCTTCAAATTCCTTGGAACTCAAGTCATCTTCATCCCTACACAATGTAAGTTCAAGGAGATCCTTCAAATCTTCAACACTAAGGCCTAGTGCTTCTTTCCTTGATATATACTTCATTTCTCCATTGGATATGACCAAGGTCAATACGTGGGTCTTTTGATCAGACATCCACTTTAGTATTTTTAATCCTAATGGGTTTCTTAGGAGAGATTTATTCTTTGATGAGTTTGGAGATGTTGGCCTTGAGAACACTTGCAGACTTTCAGACATTCTTTTGAAGGCCATTTCAATGACATTGTTTGCTGCAGCTATGTGTTCTGCAGTCTCTCTTTCAATTAGCTCTTGCCTCTCAATGTTTGTCATGCCTGTTGAAGTGTTTGGTGATGCAGGTTTAGTTAATACCTTCTTAAAAAGGTTCTGAAGCTTTGTTGAGCTCTCTTCTTTTAGACCCATTTTCATGATGGTTTCATTGAAGTACTCAGCTTCCCTTTTCTTTACCTCTTCTTCAGACAGTTGTTTTCCTTCTTCTTGGTTTGACACAAGAATAGGATTATCTACTGATTTGAATAATTTTTGGAGGTTTTCAATCTGCTGTTCAAGCTTCATCATTTGTTCATGCTTCTTTGAAGTGCTTGAAACAATTATCTTTCTTTTCTTCAGTCTTTCATAGGCTTCATCAGTATGTTGCTTTGACCATTTTGATATGGCTTTGGCAGTATCCACATTTGCATCCATTAGCTCTTGTTTCTTTCTCTGGTACTCAGATGTTAGGTCAGCAATGAGCTTTTTGTACTTGCTCCAGTTTGGAGCAGTCTTCTTCTTTATAGGATTGTTTTTGATTCTATCAATCCTATCCGCCTCATGCTTTAGAGCAACTATTGGCCATTCTTCAAACTGTTTTTCTTCAGCAGGATAGAGTTTCTCTTTCATGATGTAGGCTAGATATTCTTTTCTTAACTTATTTCGTTGATCATCCTTTTCTTTGTTCAGTTCTTGTGCAAACTCTTCCATCTTCTTCACTTTTGAGAGTAAGAATTCCAGTTTTTCAGCAATGGCCTCGTCACTTAGACCTTCACTTTCAACTTTAGCTCTTATTTTAGCTTGCCTTGCCTTGAGCTTGAGATAATCATCCATATCCTCTGGTGCCATAAAGCTTATGAGTGAGGGGAATCTTCTTTTTGAAGGATCTTCCTCAGTATAGAATTGCCTCATCTCATTTTTGATAGCTTCAAGTTCCAGTGGATATTTTGCAGCATTAGGATCATGTATGTCCTCATCGGCAGAGATTGGCTGTCTTTTTCTGGTGAAGAGCTTTGGTTGGATGTAGGAAAGGTGAGAGCAGTGGTGGATGGTTGACTAACAGTGGTTGAAACAACTGGTGTTTCAACCGCTATTGTCATTACAACTACTGATATGTCAGCAGATATCTTCTGCTTTTGAGCAGGGGTTGTGATGGCAGTGGTTTGAGTGGTGATAAGTGATTGACTAACAGCAGTTGGAACAACTGGTGTTTCAACCACTGTTGTCATTACAGCAGATGTTGTAACATCTGCTGTCTTCTGCTTTTTGGCAGGAGGTGATGATGGGGTGACTATTTTTGATGGTGAATTAGTTGTTGGTGATGTGATCATAGATGATGGTGGAGCAGTGGTTGTGGTGGTGTGTGGTGATGTGGTGTGTGTTGATACAGCAGCTTTGGTTTGGCTATTTTCGGGCTCAATAAAGATGCCATCATCAATTCCTTTCTTTTTCCACTTGATCTTCTCCCCCTTTTTGGCATTATCTGGGAAGGGTTCATTCATGAAGAGGACAGTGGGAGGAACTTTTCCAGAAGCACTTTGATATGAGCCTTGATAGCTTTAATATCTGCCTGAGTATCTTTAAATCTTGACTCCACCATGTTTGTTAGCTTTTGTACATGCATAGCATGCTGCTGATCAGCCATCTTCTTTTGTCTTTCCAGCTGTGGTTGGAACATGGTCCATAACTCATTTGCAGCAGCTGTCGGTTGAGCAGGTGCTTGAGCTGGAGCAGCAGTGGATTGGGCTTTCTGAGCTTTTAATAGCTGCTGCACCATATCCTTTATTTTAGCAACTGAGGTTTCCAGGTTTTCAACCCTGCCCGTCAATTCTTGATATTTTGAATCATCACCCAAGTTAATGGGATCATCTGAATCCCCACCAGCAGTGGTTGTACCAATGTGTGACTTAGGGACTGAATCCCAAAAATCATTCATTGATGCTCCTTGTTCTTGGTACTGGGGACTTCTTTCTTCAGCACTTGATAACCTTTTGATGTTGCCAGCGGTTAAAACAATCTCACTGGTGGTCCTCAGTGGTGCTATTGAAGAAATTGCCTTCAAGGGAGTCTTATGCATGTAACCATTGTCCAAATGTAAACCAGTGGGTTCAACATTTGTAGTGGCTGCTCCACTTGAACTACTGACAGGAGTTACTTATAACTCCTGCAGTGTAACCTCCTCAGTTGTTGCTGGGATAACAACGATATCAGCATCAGACCCAGTCACTTGTGGGAGTATACTCTCGGTGATAGGTGTTTGAGAGGAATTGGTTTGTGTCTGAGTAATACCAACTGTATGCAACAAGGGTGTTATGGATGGTGGTAATGTGGGGGGTGAGGGTAAAGGAGTTGAAAGAGACATGTCCTTGGGATTAGGATTGTGGAAGATGGATCCGAGTGGGTCCAGAGCTTCATATTGTGGGGTCCCTGTGTTTACAACCTGATCCTTTTGTGAGGATGCAGGAGAAGTTTGAGGCAAGGGTTGAGATCTTTCTTCCAACTGCTGTGAGGAAGTAGCAGCAGTGGTTATTGGTGACTTTTGTGCTGTCACTGGCATTGACTCTGGGATCTCATCTTCCAGAGGTGCCTTTGTTTTGGGTTTGGGGGGCTTTCTGGATGTTTTCTTTTTGGTCTTTTTGGTGGTGGCAGGTGTGGGTTTCAAAACAGTGGGTGTGCTGCTTTGATCACCTGGAGCAGTGGGCTCAGCAGCCGATACCTGAGGAGCAATTTCATCTGCTAAATTCTGCTCAGGCACCTCTGCTTTTGTTTTTATAGGTGCCAACATTCTAGAGAATGTTTCAGGCGTTAAACAATTTATTTTAAAAGAAGCACCTTGTTTGGGCAATTCTGCATCTTCCTTTTGAAATTTTTGTTCAAAATAATTGCTCAGAAACCTTGGAAAGAGCAGAAATGCTTTATTATCAACATTCTTTACTAAATCATCAAAAATCTCCTAGGAATAATTAAAATTTTCATTATTTCAAATTGCATATCCCAGGCATTGAATTTTTGATGGTATTTCATTAAAAGAATTTGTTTTATTAGAAACACACATCAATAGAGTGTGAAATAAAAACCTTGGAGCAGAAGGGAAGAAACCTTTTTGTAAGGTATCCCTTTTTGGTTGCTCTGCATAACCCCTATTCATGAAATCCTTTTTCAACTCAGTTTTCGAAAAAGAAGTTTTACCTTCCAGATCATTGAGTTTGAAGACTTCAGAAATAGATTGTGGAGAGATTTGAATCTTTTTACCCTGTATCGAGGAGTTGGTGGCTGTGACAGTGTCTTCTTTTTTTTCAAGGGTGGCATTGTTTCAGAACTCTCTCTGGGTTTGTAGATAAATAGGAGCGTCTGCTGTTAACATAGTTTTATACTTTGATGCAGATAAGGTGTCAATGATGGAGTTGAAGGTGTTGTCGGTTGTGGGTTTTGTGAGTATACCCACATAGTTGTGAGGGGATTTGTAACGAATTTCTGTGGTTTCAGCGGCCATTTGAGTGGCATCTGTGGGAGCGGAGGAAGAAGATGATTTTGATTTTGACTTCGATTTTGATTTCGTCATTTTTGATGAAGAAGATTGAAAAATGTTTGGAGTTATGAGTGGGAAACTGCTTTGTGAAGAGAATGTTTGGAATTCAATTCGACAGTGAAACCCTGTTTGGGGTTTTGATCAAGGTTTTATTTAGGGAAAAAGGAATTACTGACGTGGCAGCGGTTATAATGATCTGACGACTAAAAACTGACCACGTGCCAACCCCTAATGAAAGAGTAAATAATGGAAGACAGTTGTTTTGAGTGCCACTGATGAAACGAACATCAGTAGTTACAACGGTAATAAATGAAGTAGTGGGTGATTTTTACCATCAGTTGATGCTTTTACTGCATCAGTGGATAGTATATCAGTGGATGAAACACTGATTTTGAACAACAGTGTTAATCGAGGAAATGAGAGAACAGGGGTTGACTTTCAGCAGTGGACAGACTTTAGAAAGTAGATGTTTGAAAACACGGCAGCAGTTAAGGAAAAACAGTGGTAGAAAATAAAATGAAGACCATTAGTACAACAATTGTTAGTGCAGCAGTGTTTTAACTTTTGACAATTAATGTTAGCATCTGCTTGTTCAGAGGTAGGAATTGATTTTGTCTTGTGTAAACACAATATCATGTCCAACATCTGTTGAGCTCCAGAAATGCTATGCTTAACAAAAGACATTTTAGATGTAGATTATCAAGTTTAAATTGCCAGCAGTTATCTCAGAAATCTTTGTTCAAGGTTTTGCCACATGTTCATTATTCCTGACAGTGGTTTAGCATCTCAGATGATGAAGACTTTTCTACTAAGGCTACTCATTTTGTGTCTAATTATTTGAACTAGAACATGAGTATCTCAGTAGTTCAAAATCAATTTGCAATCAATTTTTGATCTGTGATAAACTAACTTGAGCTTGACATGACCTTGACATGTGTACCATTTCCTTTTGATCAGTTTTTAGGAATAGTAATTTCACACAAAAATAAGGAAATTACATCCTGACTAGAGATGAACTTTTTACTATCAAAAATGAGTAAAAGTACAAAATACATTATATAAAAAACTAATATATCTGGTTTTATTCTGAGAAAAACTTTTGTAAAAATTTTGAAAAAAAAAACATCAAAAGGATCTGGTAACTTTCCAAATAAGCTCATGATCATATCATTCTCACGTTATTTTGACCACTGTTTAGGATCATTTTCTTGTCAATTGATTGTAAATTCTTCTTTTAAGGTCAATCACTGGAGATGCATTGTTACCTGGACAATTCCTGTATTGATGAATGCACACAGTTGTATGATGACCATTGTTTACCCAATTTTGGACTCATAAGTGTTTTATTGTTGATGCATATTTTGTCTATCGCCTTCGTCAATCCGAGTCATAGTGAAAAGCCGGAAGGAATCAAGTGCATAACGTCATATTTAGTTAGAAATGGCAAGGTGGCAAACTTGTAATTAATGTGAACTTTCATTAAAAGCCTTGACCATATAAATAGGGTGTTATGTCATAGTTTTAGGAAGTTCTTGATAGAGATTTTGGAGAAGATTTGGAGAAGACTTGGAGAAGAATTTCTAGAGAGAGAAAGTAGAGAGAGAAAGTTGTAGATTTGTGATTCCTGTTTTGTTCTTGTCAAATTCAGCAATGGAATCACATTAGAAGTACGTTATCGTGTGTTCGGTCACGTTCGTTCACGGATTCCGCACGTGAAACGTTCGTTACGCAATCGAACGGCGTCAAAACCGGTCCTACAAGTGGTATCAGAGCTAGGAGCTCGATTGCTTGATCAAACACGTTGTTTTCGTACTGATTCAGAGCCGATTCAGATCCATTTTCGTCGATTTTTCACTTTCTACTTGTTCTTTTCTGAAAAACGTCAAATTGAACAGGTAAATACGGTCCAAATCGTCTGATTTTTGGATATGAGGAGCGTTTAGACCCGATCTACAACCCTACCAAGTTTCAGCCCGAAACTCCAAGCCGTTTTGGAGAAATTGTAGATTTTCGGTCCGAATTTGCGTGAACTTTCAGCTGTGGTTCGCTCGTAATTCAAGTTCTGGTTCGCTCGTAATTCAAGTTCTGGTTCGCTCATAATTCAAGTTCGGAACCGCTCGTAATTCAAGTTCTGGTTCGCTCGTAATTCAAGTTCTGAATCGCTCGTAATCAACATTATGAATCGCTCATAGGGTTATGTGTGAACCGCTCAAAATCATTAAGTCTTGGACCGCTCAAAGTGCTTTGTGTACCGCTTATGTGTCAGTTTATAAATCGCTTATGTGTCGTCTTCTTCACGTGACTATCTGAAGTTGCAGGTTGTTGTCAGTTGCAGGTTAATCGCCCAATCAGCCCAACATCACCATTTATTCACCGTCAAATTACCCAATCACAGCCATTAACCCATGTGAATTCAGCCGCCCCACAAAAGTGTTTGTCCATATAAAATCAACTTACCCACCGCCACACAGAAATGTCGGCCCATTCCCAATCAAGTCCACCGCCCCTCTAGTTCTTGATTGACCCAATCCACCGATTTTCTTACCCACCGCCCCACTTACCCAATCACTTTAATAGCGGCCCAATCCACGTTTTTCTACACTGACCCACTTGCACCACCCAAGACCCAACAGTTATACAAGCACCGACACACTTAGATATCGGACCAATTATTGATTATTTGTTGCCGTGTTTTGAAAAACCGAGTTAAGAAATCATGGGTTTCAATGTGTTTAATATGACTCAGGAAACAATGGATAAAATAAGGGAATTAGAGACAGAATTTGATTCGTTTTCAAGGTTTCCAGGAGAAAATACGAAGAGTATCATTAAGAGATATATCCATCTTGTTAGTTCAATGTCTGATTTAGATATTACAAAAGAACCAGAAGAGTGGGTTGAAAAATTTATCAGTGCTTTACCGAAAGAAGAATGGGAAGATTATGTCTTGAACTTGAAAAGTTCTAGAGAATTTTCTCAACTGACAATTACTCCACTCATTAAAAGGATTGAAGAACAGATGGTGATCAAGGATGAGAAAAGGAAAGAAAAAGCTGTAAAAGTCAAAGAATCTGTAAAGAATGAATTGTCAAGGTCTGCATCAGTATGCTCAAATTGTCACAATTTCAAGACAGTCAATGCCAAACTTGTGAAGGATGCAGAAAGTTTAGCATTGGAGATCAAGAAGTTGAACAATAAGAAGAAAGCTGATGAAAAACAGATTCTAGACTTACAGGGTATTTGTGAGAAGTTGAAAGTCGAAAATGGCAAACTGTTGGGTAGTGTGAACAGTTTGACATTAGAGACCAAAGGTTTGAAAGAAAATGAAAAGGTTTTTGAAAGCAAACAGAAATCATCTGAAAATGAAGATTTCTGGATAAAATTGGAGAACAAAAATCTGAAAGCTAATGAAGTGAAACTTCAAGAACAGATAAATGTTTTGGAAAATGAAAAATCTGTTCTTAAAAACTTGAAAAATGAAAATAAAAATTCAATCAAGTCTCATCTTGAAAGAATATCTAAGCTTGAAGACGAAGCTAAGAGTTCAAGGATCAAGATTGATGAACTTGAAAAGAAATTGATCAGTTTTGCGACTAAATCTGACAAGTTGAATATTCCTTGTCCAAAACCGATCAATTCAGTTCCAATAAGTGACTGTGTCACAAACTTTGACTCTGTCAAAGTTGAAGATTGTGATGATGCATCCGATGATGAAAATATTAAAAAAGAAAAACAAAAATTGTTTTTAAATTTGAAAGAAAAATCTCAGAAAACTGTTTTGCAATCGACCGAAAAAGGTGAATGTTCTAAGCAAAAGCCTTTGAAGAAGAAAGCAGAACAGAAACAAAAAGATAATAAAAGTTCATCGGATCGATCATCCAATCAAAAACAAAATTTACAAAAAATAAAAAATGAAAACTCAAAAAATGTTGGTAATAAGTGGTGCAGGTCAGACCACAGTGCTAAAGCGTCAAATCCAGCAAAGTTGAGGAAGGAATATCACCAGGCCAAACAGTGTTACGACTTGAGTGTTTGGTACAATGGTGATAACTGGTACGATAACAGAATGTGTTACAGCTGCGGCTATCATGGACACATTGCTGTTAATTGCCAGTATTGGAGATATGAGACCAGGAGGTGCTATAACTGCAACATCAAAGGTCATA
This sequence comes from Helianthus annuus, assembly GCF_002127325.2. NCBI lineage: Eukaryota > Viridiplantae > Streptophyta > Magnoliopsida > Asterales > Asteraceae > Helianthus > Helianthus annuus. The sequence goes on along the minus strand of NC_035448.2, from coordinate 99,538,740 downwards.
TTGCCCGAGATTGCCCGAGGAGATCAATGGGAAGATCAAGGGTTATGTCTCAGAAAGTGGCAAGAATTCCAGTCAAGGTCAAGCCCGAAGAACTAAAAGTTCGAGAACCAAAAGTTCAACAACCGAAAGTTCTAGAGACGAAAGTTAAACTTTCTCAGGGGCAGAAAGACCGACTGAGGAAGAAGAGGAAGAAAGCGAGAGAGTATCTCGAGAAGATTTTGTCCTCGGGTTCACCGGACAAAAAGATTAAAAGTTCTGATGAATCAACTCCCTCAGTTGCAACAACAAGCAAAAAGAATTCATCAGATACAAATCTGAGGACTAAAGAGGAAAAGAAGAAGAAGAAAAGGGTCGGCGATGAATCTGACAGATCAAAGTCGGACAAGCCACCTTCAGGCAATGATTCTGGTATGGTAAAACCAGAGGAGCCATTGGTTGAGGTAAAAGTTGAGAATTCTAGTTTAGCAATGGATGACGCAAATTTTCCACCATTGTTGAGCAAGAACTCAAAATCACCCAAGGTCAGTCAGGCTTGGGTGAAATTGTTTAAATAGAAAAACCTGACTTGCCGGAGATCCCAAGATGGTATCGTGGATCATGAATCGGCACATTTCTTGAGAAATTTCACTTTGGTGATTTTTCGCCTCATAAGTGGTAAATCAGGGACATTAATTTGTACTTGATTTTCTACTGATGGTTTATGATCAAACTGGAAATAATAAATCTTTAAAAGGTTTGAAGAAAACAAGATGATGAGATAACCCCAAATCTACAAATGGTTGGAACACAAACTAATTTTTCCGGAAAAACCATTTTGATTAAAACAAACTTAAGTGTTTTGAAATCATAATGGGAAAATAGTTTGTTGTGAGGGGGAGTTCTGATTGTTTTTTGCACGAGAATGGTGAATTGAGGTAATTCACATAATGTTGTCAAATTTTTGTATAGTTTGTTTTTCAATTTTTCCTCAGAAAATCAAAATTGAAACATATTTTGATTTTAGGGGGAGTAAGAAAATTTTGAAAAATTTAAAAAATTGAAAAAATGAAAATGAGTTCTGTTGCAAAAAGAGGAGATGATAGTACATCGGTGGACTATCACAGCATGCTAGAGATTTGTAAATTCAAAAATGTTTTAAACAAGTCTTACTAATGATGTGTCAGTAGACTTCGCACAGTTTGTAAATTGTATTCGAGATATAAACCTAAAATCAAACTTACCTATTTTGTGGGGAACACTACTTGGATATATAGGTAACCCCTGAAATCTCGTCTGAAAGGTTTCTTATTCTGGAATACTAGGTTCTTGTACTCAATTGATGTCTGGGGTATTATTCCGGGACTTCTGCTGAACGGTAGTTCTGACCTAGTCCCTGGCTAATACTTTCTTCATATGCTTGAAACATAGCATAAAGCCCTCAGCTGATTAGACAATAAAATTGATGATCAGTTGTTGTAGCTGAAAAGATCCTCTAAAGGGGACCCACTGCTAAGTCGAAGCTGATATCTCTCTGCTGAACGGAAGTTCTGACCTGAGATCCCTCAGTTCTCGCATTTTTCCCCTAATTTATATACAGATATCATTTGTAGTTATACTTACCTGTAGATCAGAATATTGGAATCTGGATACGGGAGTATATTCAAGAGGTGGGACACTCAAATAAGTCTAAGTTCTAAAACATTAAATACGTATTTTGAATCAATTGAAAATTTGTGTAGAGGTTTAAGTGGACAACAATACTGACAATCAGAAGTAAATTTGTTTTTAACATTTGCTGATTAATCAAGATCAACGGTGTTGGTGATATGTCTCAAAAAACCGATATGATCCTCTTGCACAATCACTCAAAAATAGTGTTCATTTCTGTATTGTTCAAAATTCAAAAATCCAAAAATATTGTATTTTTGTTTGATATTTGAAAACTACAAAAATATTTTCGACAACAGAGTGTGAAGAACTGATTTTTGTCATTTCAAGTGCTAAACATGTTGAACTTGTGGTTTGAGAGAGTGTTAAATTGTGAAGATTTGAAATGCAAATTTGGTTCATTAACTTGATGAATAAGTTGAATGGTAACCTACAGTTTGATCTTCATAATTTTTCTTATATGATTTGCTGATTCATTAAGTTGAATTGCAAATTGTATTAGTTTGTAATAGTATGGTTGAGTTTTGCAGGTTTCTGATCCTGTTGCTACGAATAGCCAGGAGATACATCAGAACCAGAGGAGAGCTTAAACAGAGAAAGCCAGGAGTTGATTTCAATGGTGATAACGATTTCCAGACAGAGATCTCAGCATTATGTTAGGGGGAGTCTGATGAAAGTTAGAGCCAGAGAATGATCCAGGCATATGATTCCAGGAAGGAATTCCTGAAGAAGATATGATTCCAGGCAGAGTTCCTGAAGAAGATCGAACAAGATTGAGGTGCTGTGAATGATTGAAGACTCTCACTGAAGATTCCGTCAACATCCAAGGGGGAGTTTGTTAGTGCAGTTGTCTGTCGACTACATCTTTGTTCGAGTCTTAGAGAGAGAGAAAGTCAAGTCGCTAAGAGTTTCACTACGAGATTGACTACGGCAATATCCAAGGGGGAGATTGTTGATGCATATTTTGTCTATCGCCTTCGTCAATCCGAGTCATAGTGAAAAGCCGGAAGGAATCAAGTGCATAACGTCATATTTAGTTAGAAATGGCAAGGTGGCAAACTTGTAATTAATGTGAACTTTCATTAAAAGCCTTGACCATATAAATAGGGTGTTATGTCATAGTTTTAGGAAGTTCTTGATAGAGATTTTGGAGAAGATTTGGAGAAGACTTGGAGAAGACTTTCTAGAGAGAGAAAGTAGAGAGAGAAAGTTGTAGATTTGTGATTCCTGTTTTGTTCTTGTCAAATTCAGCAATGGAATCACATTAGAAGTACGTTATCGTGTGTTCGGTCACGTTCGTTCACGGATTCCGCACGTGAAACGTTCGTTACGCAATCGAACGGCGTCAAAACCGGTCCTACATTTATGTTTATACTCTTTTTCTTTTGGCTTCAAAAGTTTTAAGATAAACACACTTTTGAGTTTTGTTCATTTTCTTCTTCCCTTTTTACCCTTCCCATTCATAAGTACAGAAATACTTACTGGGAGATCTTATTTAAGAAAAGTTTGGTCCAGAATCATTTTGGAGTAATGTTTTGAGAGATCTGGCCACATTTGTACATGTTTTATTACCAATTCTCACATTACGTATGATTTGGACTGTTTTGACCCTAGATTTTCTTAATGTGTTTTGACAGGGTTGATTTAGTCCTTTTGAGGATTCTCAACCCGCCTTCTAACACATAAGATTTCATGACTAAAGTTTTATTTTCCTCTTTCTAAGTTAGCAAAACACTGATGTTTATATGAACATAGGTTTTGTTAATCTGAGGTTCATACTTTAGCATAAAACATGATGAAATCATCACAAATTCCATAACAACAGTTGAAGTCAATTTTGAATGAAGATAGTCATACCATAGTTACCAGACATGTTTCTAGATCTGGAAACTATGAGTGATTTGTGTTGGTGCACTACATCTGTCGACTTCGTCTTGGATCGAGTCATACATTGTATTGTATAGATTAGGGCGCGTTTTTACGAGAAAACTGGAGAGTATATGTGTTTAGGAAGTTAGTTTCGCTCATATGGTCATAGAGTGAAGGTTCCGCTTATACGTACACATGTAGTTTCGCTTATATGGACATGTCCATATAAGCGAAACCACCTAGCCTATATATAGTGGTTCATTCGAATGAAACCATAACGAATGTCTTGTATTCCACGCCGAAGTGCTGCCGGTGTGAAGAACTGCATGTATTCAAGTGTTAATCAATACAATCAGCAGTTTTATTGAAGATTCAGCTGTTTCTACCTTCGTTTCTTGTAATTCCGCACCTGAAACGTAGTTGAATGCCTCTGAACGACTCAATCAGGTCAGAACACGATCCTACAAGTGGTATCAGTGCTCAGGAGGAGGAGTTCTGCAGAGATTAGCTGGAGTTCATCATCATTTCTTACTTCTATATCATCTTTCTTCAATTCAGAAAATTTTACCGGTCGAACTTTGCTCAAAATCTCACATACTGTGTGTTATTGGACATTAACAAACCCTGGAAAGTTTCGGACCAAAATACGGACTAAAAATGGATCGAATTGACTTCCGAGTAGGTTTCGCTTTTACGGACACTTGGTAGTTTCGCTTATTTGGACAATTAGTTTCGCTCCTGTGTCACATATTTGAGAGGTTCCGCTCCAAACTGCTTGGTAGTTCCGCTTTTGTGTCAAAAAGTTGGAGAGGTTTCGCTCTTGGATCACATAGTTTCGCTCTTGTGAACTTGAAGGTTTCACTCCAAGTGCATTATCTGAAGTTTCGCTCTTAGTACACTTTAGTAGTTCCGCTCCAAGTACACATCAGCAGTTTCGCTTATTTGAACATTAGTAGTTCTGCTCTTGTGAACATCAGTAGTTTCGCTTATTTGTCACAGTTTTTGAAAAACATGCTAAATCGTCATGGATACTGAGTTCTACAACGCATTTGCAACACCGTCTGGTCCAGCCGCCGTTGTTCAAGCCATAAATGTAGAAAACGAGACGGGAACCACCCAAAAGCCCCCAAAATTGATGAGTATCGAAGAATATTACGGGTGGAAAGACAGATTCGAGAACTGGGTTCAGGCAAACCATCTTAGGTCGTGGGAATGTATCTTGAAGAAATACGTGTTGCCTCGAACAGAATTGTAGACTACCAAAAATCTATCAGAATTCACGGAGCAGGAAAGGGTTATGTATAAAGCTGAGAAAATGATGATAAGTCTGCTTCAGCAAGCAATCAAAGAAGACATCTTCATTTTGCTACAGCACGACAAAACTGCAAAGTCAATCTGAGATGCACTTAAAGTCAAATTTGAGGGAAGCGAGAACATGATAAAGAGCAAGAAAGCGCTGCTTAAGAAAGAGTTTGATCTGTTCAGCAGTCTTCCGGGTGAAGATACAAAGAAGCTGATTGAGAGATACTGCCACCTTGTGCGATCAATGTCGATGTTAAGTATTGAAAAAGATCGTGAAGAGTGGGTAGACAAGCTTGCTGATGCACTACCACAGAAAGAATGGGGAACGTATTTGATGATTCTGAAAAACACGGGTGTTTATGATGGGTTAAATATTTCTTAGTTTATCGAAAAAAGCGAGAGTCAAGATCTGGAACAGCAGAAGATTGCTCGTATGAATAGTCCGAGTGGTCAACAGGATGTAAAAATGTACTATAAAGGCAGTATTCTAGTTCCTGAAGCTGAGAGAAGTCCGAAAATCCAAACTGCATTCAGTGCTGGAGATTCATCAGAAAAAGCTGATCAGGGTTCAAGCAAAAGCAGCAGTGGATTCTCATCATTTCCGAGTGTTAATCCTAAAGAGTCAAATTCAAGTTTTCAGTCTTAAAGCACAAAAACAGGGAATGGTTATGTGATTCAGTGCAACATCGCTTTAAATCTTCCAGAAGGTCAAAGCTTTTCAGAAGATACTGCTAAAGACCACATGGCTCTACTTGGTTCTGTGTTGCTTTCATATGAAGGTCTTGTAGCTGGTCGGATCGGAAATCCTATGCTTACAAAGGAGGATTACGATCAGATAGACGCCGAAGAGATGGAATTAATGGATATCAAATGGTGTCTTGCTAGTGTTCTTAGACGTGCTGAACAGTTTAAAACAATTACCGGGAGAAATGACTTTCTTGATGCTCATGTATCTACTTTAGGTTTTGATAAATCTAAAGTTACTTGCTTTCGATGCAGGGAGAAAGGCCATTTCAAGCGAGAGGGCAAGGGTAGAGAAGCTAATGGTGCTCAGAGTCCGTTCGGAAAAGAAGACTATTACCGGAAAGCCATTTATCAGCAGGTTGGTCAATCACAAGATTCACAGATGGCTCATGGTAGGAAGATTGAGGATTCGAAAAGAGCATGTTTAGTGGACTTCAACTGGAGCAACTACATATCTCCTGATAGCAAAGCATGTTTAGTTGATCAAGATGATGAACATTTACCTGAAGGCTTCAGCTGGGATATGTTTGTTGATGAAAAGGGAGAGTTCAAAGCTTTCATTGCCAAGATTGTCAGAGAACCAGACATGTTTGCTACATGGATGAAATCTATTGGAGTGACTATAGGAAGTGTGGAAGAACAGTCTGTTACGTCTGATGAAAGCTCAGAAAGTGTTGATGAAAGTTCTCAGAGTGCTGATGAGAGTGTACAGAATGGTGTTAGTTTAGAAAAGGAAGTTGTATTTGATCAAACACCATCAGATTCTGGTGTATCAGATGCTGATTCTGAAAAATTTGTACAGTTTGATCAATCACCAATTGATAGCAGTAGTGATGATGAGGAAGAAAAACATATCAATATTGCTAAAACTCATCTTTCTCCTGAAAGTTTTCATTTATATTTTGCAGATCGCATGGAAAAGTTGAAGGCAAAAAGAGCTGAAAAAGAACACATGGAAATGAAGACTGAGAGTGTTGCTGAGGAGGATGATAGGACTGAGCTGGTGAATGAAGAAAAGATGTCTGAAGCTGAGAAGGTGATAGAGACAGAAAAAGTGGTTGAAGTAGTAAAAACAATCGAAGTTGAAAAGATTGTTGAAGTGGTAAAGCCTTGTGAGAAATGTTTGGAAGCTTGCAAGGAATGTGAAGCAAAAGACGAGATAATAGCTGAGTATGAAAAGAAGAAGGAGCAGTTACTGTTCAATCTCAACTATGTGAAAGAATCTTATGATGTCTTGAACAAAACAGTAACTGGTCTCCAAAAGAAAAACTCAGAAAGAGAACAAGCACTAACAATGATGAATGCTGTAATGATGACAAAGCAGAAAGCCATCAACTTTTACATCGAAGAAAGTGCTAAATGGAAGCAAGAGTTGGAGACTGAGAAGATCGAGAATGAGAGAATTAGACGTTTATTACAAAGTTATTCTAGTTCTGATTATCTCATTGATCGTATTTACCCAACTGTTGCAGGTATGGAAGTTTTTCAAGATGAGAAGCCAAAGAAGAAGAAAGATTGTGGTAAGAAACCGACTGTTAGCTATGTGACAACTCGAAATTTAGAACCTTTCGTTGTAACATGTTGAACGTTATGTAACTAGTTGACATGTTGTGTGATTAATGATTTATGTGAACATCCTATGTGATTATATGTTATGCTTATATGTATGTTGGTATGTATGCGACCCGAGACACAAGAACCCGACTCGAGACCATGTGGTCTCGAGTGAATAGTGTAACCGGTTGGGCCGGTTGGGCCATTTAATCCATCCAAAACCCATTAGGGTGCATCAACTTGAACTAGTATATAACCTTTGATGATAACCAACCTTGCCATTTTTTGGGCAACCCAGACACACTCTCCCTCTCTCTCAGTAAACCCCTAAGTCTGAACATCCTCCTTCCCTCATTCTTGGATCAAACCGGTGACAACAAAGGCTTCGGACTAGCTTGTGCACACCAAGTGAAGCTTCATCCTTCACTAATACTTCTCGAACCGGTTAGTGAGTTATGATTTGTTGTTTTGTCAAATGGTGTCTTGATTTATATGATTTTTACATTAAATTGTAAGCAAGACATGATGAGTTGGTGTTCAAGTAATCGGTTCACAAGTTTCCATGTTATGTTGATGATGATTATAGGATAATGCATTGTTATGTTAAGATGTGTAATATACGCTTGACTATGAATGAGTGTATCGGCTTTACTTGGGTTGGGATCCGAAGGGTTTGGGTGTTAATACAAGTTGGATTGATTGGTGAATAGAAACCGAATGCTTGTAATAGGCTATGGTAGGTTCACGATTAGGATGATTCATCATGTTGACATAATAGGGTGCATGCTAGTAATCAAGAACAAAGATCCGGTTATATGATTAAGTGTTGATGAGTTGTTGTTCATAATTTTGTTTGATTAAGGTTTGCTTGAATAAAATGTTAAGAACCCTAAAAGATGAACAACATGAATATCATATGAACATGTGTTGAATGTTTGAAATCTGGATGTTTGATCTATTTTTATTGAGGTTTAGACAAGGAAACATGTTAATGCATTGTTATTGGCTAGTACACCATATCATGATCATGAAATTCTATTGGTTTAGTACAATGTCGGAAGTCAGCAGATGTTCCTGTCGGGACCACCTGTCTCGACTCGAGACCACAGGATAACAACTCGAGAGCTACGGTTACGACACAGGTTGCGAGTCGAGAACCTCTAGTCTCGACTCGAGACCACACATTATATGCACACAAACAGCATGACTCGAGACTACGCTTGCGAGTCCGATTTCGACTCGAAACCAATACATGCATGACCCGAGACCTCCTCAGATTGCGACTCGAGAGCTTGTAAGCTACACTCGAGACCGCACAGTCTCGACTAGAGACCGCACAGTCTCGACTCGAGACCACGCACATGTATAAGCTATTTTGACTTTCACATTATTACGGGCTTAGGTATTTGGGCCGGACTTATGGGCTTCTTGTGTTACTGTTAAATGCGTGAATGTTACTGTGGAACTTGTTGCGAACTGTTGATGAACTGCCATGCTAGACTTGTATGCCATGATTGTTACTTGTGTGCAATACGTGAAGAACATATGTGCACTACTTGGTTTGAATCTGTCATGAACGGTATCTATGTTAGGACGTAGTGACCACTTACAACTCGATTGACTTTTCTGTGTATCTGCCGAGCAAACCAAGGTGAGTTCACACCCTCTACAAAGCATGGGATTCCCTGGGTTGGGAATGGGGTTAAGGAACGTAGATTCCTCGTCCTCCTTGGGTAGGACAGCAATGGTTCAGGAATGAACTTCCTCGTCCTCACGGACAGATAGCTCGTACTAGACCAAAACTCTATCACGAAGTCCCTCCTTTTATATCGACTTAATCGCCGGGCCAATGGCGAGCGGGTCATTAGTTAGATAGCGCTATTTAGGTCTGACAAACCTCACACCGTGCCGCAGAGGACGGGCGTGAACTAATGGATCTGGGGCACGTCAATGATGATAGACATTGACAGTTTCAGGGCACATAAACATGACTACAGTCAGCAGTCGATATGGTAACGAGTCTAGTGTATACATGGGGTAGCCCCCATGGCCGAAATGCCAGATAACTAACACGGGGTAGCCCCCACGGCTGGAATGCCAGAGTAACCGGGAATAAACAAGTCACGTTTTCAACTATGGGGTAACCCCCACGGCAGGGTGCCAGATTAAGGAAACTGTTTTCGAAACAAACTAAAACGAACACCCAACTGTGAACTCACTCAACTAGTTGTTGACTCGTTACTACATGCTTTGCAGGACCATAGGTACTTAGCTGGAGCTTGCATGGAGGAGAGTCGTTGTGGGACATGGATAGCTGCGTGCCATGTTAAACTTGAAAACAATTGAACTTATGTTTAAATTTTAAGACTTATGCTTCCGCTTGCAACTTAAACTATGTTTTGTTTGAACACCAATTGTATTGGTTAGATTTTTATAACCATTTATATGCTTGTTCAATATGATTGGTGGCCGGATCCTGGTCAGTCACTCCTCCAAGCGGTAGTACTCCGCAGGTGGATTTTGGGGGTGTGACAGATTGGTATCAGAGCCATTGGTTATAGTGAACTTGGTTTTAATAAAGGAAAAACGTTTTTGTTAAAACTAGACTATAACCTGTACAGTGCTCAACAGTCCACAACGACGCTTCACTCCACCTGCAAGGCTCGACATTCTAGGTGATATGATCTGTGTATATTGCCTACTTGTTAGTTACATAGTACATTGCCCATGGTATGCTTGATTAGTATAACTACTGTTGCTTGAACACATGTGTGCTTACTCCCTTCTACCATCGCACTTTCGCGAACCCCTCTCACTCATGTTTCCCTCTTGTATGAAGATCATGAGTGGACGCGTTAACATGACACAAGCCCAGTTGACGGCTCTGATTAATGAACGAGTTGCCGCAGCACTTGCAGCTGCATACGCAGGAGGTATATCCTGCAGTCCGAACTCATTCTAGGATCTTTAGTGTCACACCCCCAAAATCCCACCTGCGGAGTACCACCGCTTGGAGGCGTGACTGACCAGGATCCAGCCACCAATCATACTGAACAAGCATATAAGTAATCATAAAAGTTAAACCAATACGATTGGTGTTCCAACAAAACCAAGTTTAAGTTATAAGCGGAAGCATAAGTTTAAAGTCATAACATAAGTTCAAATGTTTTCAAATAGAACATGGCACGCCGCAATCCGTGTCCCACAACGACTCTCCTCCATGCAAGCTCCAACTGAGTACCTATGGTCCTGCAAAGCATGTAGTAACGACTCAACAACTAGTTGAGTGAGTTCACAGTGGGTGTTCGTTTTAGTTGTTTCGAAAACAGTTTCCTTTATCTGGCATCCTGCCGTGGGGGTTACCCCATAGTTTAAAAAAACGTGACTTGTTCATTCCCAGTTACTCCGGCACTCCAGCCGTGGGGGCTACCCCATGTTAGTTATCAGGCATTTCGGCCGTGGGGGCTACCCCATGCGTACACTAGACTCGTTACCATATCGACTGCTGACTGTAGTCATGTTTATGTGCCCTGAAAATCATCAATGTCTATCATCATTGACGTGCCCCAGATCCATTAGTTCACGCCCGCCCTCTGCGGCACGGTGTGAGGTTTGTCAGACCTAAATAGCGCTATCTAACTAATGACCCGCTCGCCATTGGCCCGGCGATTAGTCGATACAAAAAGGAGGGACTTCGTGATAGAGTTTTAGTCTAGTACGTGCTATCCGTCCATCCGGACGAGGAATCACATTCCTGAACCACTGCCGTCCTACCCAAGGAGGACGAGGAACCCACGTTCCTTAACCCCGTTCCCAACCCAGGGAATCCCATGCTTTGTAGAGGGTGTGAACTCACCTTGGTTTGCTCGGTAGCAACACAGAAAAGTCAATCAAATTGCAGGTAATCAATTAGGTCCTATCACAGATATTATTCGTATCAGATTTAAGCCAAGCAGTGCACGTATGTTCAACACGTATTGTACACAGGTAATAATCATGGCAACACGTTTAACATTAACAGTTCACAGTTAACAGTCAAACACAATCCAAAGTCCAAGTGTGAGACCCTAACAGTTGGGCTCGTGATAACAGGCCCAAACAATACGTCAACAGCAACACAGAAGTCCATAAGGCTGGCCCATTAACTAAGGCCCGTAACTAAGCAAGTCCAATAAGCGTGGTCTCGAGTCGCAACCGGACTCGCAAGCGTGGTTTCGAGTCATTCTGTTTGTGCTGATCATAGGTGGTTGCGAGTCGCAACCTATGTCGCAACCGTGGTCTCGGCTTGTCATGTTTTGGTCTCGAGTCGCAACGGGACTCGTAACCTGTGTCGCAACCTGTGGTCTCGGTTCATCATGCTGTGGTTGCGAGTCGTAACCAGGTGTTCTCGACTCGCAACTGGTGTCGCAACATGGAGATCTCGAGTCGCAACCAGGGGTCTCGACTCCCCAACAGTTGCTGATTCTGCACAGATCGTACTATCCAATAGAATTCATGCAGAATTATGTACTATCCACTAAACATGTTTTGTTGTCTAATATTTACTCAAAATGGATCAAACAATGCAAATTTCAAATATTCAACACCCCTTCATTGCATATTCAAGTTGTTCTTCACATATTCAAAGCACATTCATCAAGTTCTTCAAATATTCAAATCATAAACAACCCTTTTTCAAACACATTTTGCATCAATCACCAACATAGTCATGAATAACAAATCAACACATTTAACCGAACACTACAAACTCGGTTCTATACTAAGCCGATTCTATGACATATGTAAACCGGTTTCATGAACATCAACAACTAGGGGTTTAAGCTTCATTTAGACACAAATATCATAACTCTACATGCCATATATCCGAAATGAAGACATGTTAACCGATTTATCAACATTGTACACATTAGAATCATCATATACATCAAGAACATCATGTAACACTAATATCCAAACACAATAAACATCATCCTTTGTTCAACAAGTAGCTATTTCCTTTCAAGTAACATTTTTATCATAAACAATCATTTCATGTGCAACAACTTAGCAAACAACCATAATGTCATAATCATCAATCCAAGCACAAACACAATAAGAATCACTAACCGGTTAAGAGGTAGGAAGGTGAACTCCAAGTGTCGATTCCTAAGCTTGAGCCGAAATCCTAGTGCTAACCGGTTGGATCCGAAAATGATGTGTGTTTGTGTTCTTAGGGTTTTAGTGAGAGTGTGTGTGTAGGAGTGTGAGTGTGGTTGCCCAAAGAGTGACAAGGTTGGCTAGAGGTGTGGTATAAATACTAGTTCCCCCAAGGTACACCCTAATGGGTTTATAATCGGTTAAGGGGTTTACGGCCCAAATGGCCCAACCGGCCAAAGGCCCAAACCGGTTACTGTTCACTCGAGACCTCATGGTCTCGAGTCGGGTTCTCGGCTCACATATAACACGTACATATATACATACAAATGCACACATGACCAAGCACATATCACATAAAAGGTTCACGTTTATCATTAAGTTTAATCAGTTAACTAGTCACATAACGTACAAGTATGTTGCATCGAGGCATAAGAAATGTTTTAAATTTCGAGTTGTCACATCATCCCCAAGTTGAAAGAAATTTCGTCCCGAAATTTGATGGCACTCACTGAGGAAGCTAGTTAAGTTGCATGGTTTTCCCGGTTATCCTGGGGTGTCACATCCACCCCCCGTTGATCTGGAATTTCCTCCCGAAATTCCGTAGCTTCACCCTCAGTAGTGGTCGTACCGTTTGCAAACAGTTGGGGATACTTTTGTTTCATCCGATCTTCGCGCTCCCAGGTGAACTCTGGGCCGCGACGTGAGTTCCAACGAACTCGAACGAGAGGTATCCTAGTGCTCTTGAGGACCTTAACATCCCGGTCCGTGATTTCGACTGGTTCCTCGACGAACTTCAACTGTTCGTCGATCGTGAGTTCCTTTAGAGGAACCACGTGGGTCTCATCTGACAGACACTTCTTCAGATTCGACACATGGAAAACGTTGTGAACTGCACCGAGTTCTGCTGGTAAGTTCAGTCTGTAGGCCACCTTGCCTATTTTCTCAATGATTTCAAAAGGTCCAACGTATCGTGGGTTGAGTTTGCCTCGTTTACCAAAACGAACCACACCCTTCCAGGGTGAAACTTTGAGTAATACCCGCTCCCCAACCTGGAGCTCAACTGGTTTTCTGCCCTTATCGGCGTAGGCCTTCTGACGGTCACGAGCGGCCACCATGCGCTGTCGTATTTGAGCAATCCGCTCAGTAGTGTCTACCACATGTTCAGGACCAGTGATTTGACTATCCCCCACCTCTGCCCAGCAGAGAGGTGACCGGCATTTACGTCCGTATAATGCCTCAAACGGAGCAGCTTTAATGCTGGTGTGATAGCTGTTATTATACGAGAATTCCACGAGTGGCAGATGCCTTTCCCAGCTGTTGCCAAAGTCGATTACACAAGCACGAAGCATGTCTTCTAATGTCTGGATAGTGCGCTCGGACTGCCCGTCCGTCTGTGGGTGATACGCTGTGCTCATATCTAGACGTGAGCCAAAAGATTTGTGCATTGCCTGCCACAGTTCCGAAGTAAAACGTGCATCTCGATCAGAGATGATAGAGGTGGGCACCCCGTGCCTCGACACAACTTCCTTGAGATATATTTCCGCTAAAGTGGAGAATTTATCCGTCTCCTTGATCGCCAAAAAGTGTGCGGATTTCGTGAGTCGATCCACGATCACCCAGATAGTATCGTTTCCGCGTTGCGATCTAGGTAGGCCAGTAACGAAGTCCATGGAAATTTGCTCCCATTTCCATTGTGGTATCTCTGGTTGTTGCAGTAAACCTGAGGGTTTCTGATATTCCGTCTTGACTCGCGCACAAGTCAAACACTTGCTGACGTAAGTTGCTATGTGGGCCTTCATGCTAGGCCACCAATACGTAGTTTTAATATCGTGGTACATCTTGTCCGAACCAGGGTGTACCGAGTAGCGAGATTTGTGTGCTTCATCCATCACAAGTTCTCGTAAGTCGCCATAGAGTGGGACCCAAATGCGTCCTGTTACGTAGTAAGCACCGTCTTCCTTCTGTTCTAAGCGTTGTCTCGACCCGCGTAGGGCTTCGGCTCTAACGTTTTCTGGTTTCATTGCTTCTATCTGAGCAGCTCGTATTTGCGAAGGTAGACTAGAATGAATCGTGAGTTGTAGAGCTTTTACGCGCTTAGGCGCAGTGTCCTTTCGACTCAGGGCGTCGGCCACAACATTGGCCTTGCCCGGGTGATACCTGATGGAGCACTCATAGTCATTCAGCAGCTCGACCCATCGTCGTTGCCGCATATTCAGTTCCTTCTGCTTGAATATGTGCTCTAGGCTCCTGTGGTCGGTGTAGATGGCGCACTTGGTTCCGTACAGGTAATGCCGCCATAACTTAAGTGCGAAAACAACAGCTCCCAGCTCTAAATCATGCGTAGTGTAGTTCTTCTCGTGAACTTTGAGTTGTCATGAGGCGTAGGCTATGACTTTATCTCGTTGCATCAATACACATCCAAGACCTTGAATTGATGCATCACAATAAACCACAAAATCTTCTGTGCCCTCTGGTAGTGAAAGGATAGGTGCACTACATAGTCTATCCTTTAGATGCTGAAAAGCTAACTCTTGTGCATTTCCCCAATGATAAACAACACCTTTCTGCGTTAGTAAGGTGAGAGGCTGTGCGATCTTAGAGAAGTCCTTAATGAATCTCCTGTAGTAACCTGCCAATCCCAAGAATTGGCGAATTTCCTTTGGTGTGCGGGGCGCAGGCCAGTTCTTAATAGAATCCACTTTGGATGGATCAACGTGAATCCCATCCTTGTTCACTACATGCCCCAGGAAATGGACTTCACGAAGCCAGAAGTCGCATTTCGAGAACTTTGCGTAAAGCTGTTCCTTCCGAAGGAGTTCCAGAATAAGTCGTAGATGCTGTTCGTGCTCCTCCTGACTCTTAGAATAGATCAGGATGTCGTCGATGAAGACTATAACAAACTTGTCTAGGTAAGGCTTGCACACTCGATTCATCAAATCCATGAAAACTGTGGGTGCGTTGGTCAGCCCAAACGGCATGACCAAAAACTCATAGTGCCCATATCGAGTTCTAAAGGCTGTCTTAGAGACATCCTCTTCTCGAACTCTCAGCTGGTGATATCCCGATCTCAGATCGATCTTTGAATAGTAGCTCGACCCCTGCAACTGGTCGAACAAGTCGTCAATGCGCGGTAGAGGATAACGGTTCTTCACAGTCACCTTGTTGAGTTCACGATAGTCGATACACATTCTGAAGGTACCATCCTTCTTTTTCACAAATAGTACTGGAGCTCCCCAAGGCGATGAGCTAGGACGAATGAAACCCTTATCCAAGAGTTCTTGTAGTTGCGTAGAGAGTTCTTCCAACTCTGATGGAGCTAATCGATAAGGTGCACGTGCTACAGGCGCGGCTCCAGGAGCTAGTTAAATCTGAAACTCGACTTGGCGATGGGGCGGAAGACCAGGTAATTCCTCAGGGAATACCTCAGGATAGTCACGTACAACTGGAAAATCTTCTAGCTTCTTCTCTTTCTCTGTGGTATCAGTAACTAGAGCCAAAATCGCAGTGTGGCCCTTTCGTAAGCACTTCTGGGACTTAAGAAGAGAGATGATGTTCTCAACAGCACTTCTCTTGTCGCCACGAATCATGAGTGGTTCACTACCTAAACCAGGAATACGAACGATCTTCTCGTTGCAAAGAATCTCTGCTCGGTGTTGGGATAACCAATCCATCCCAATGACAACGTCGAAACTACCCAAGACGATAGGGATAAGGTCAATAGAGAAGGTCTGGTTAGCGAGAATAAGTTGACAACCTTTGACCACGTGCGAGGCTTCCAAACTCTTACCATTAGCTAGCTCTACGGTGTGCTTGGTGTTCAGGGATGTTGGAATACGCTTAAGCATTTTACTAACTTCTAGTGACACATAGCTAGTGTCGGCACCCGAATCAAATAAGACTGTAACATAAAAGTCGTCGAGAAGGAACTTACCCGTCACCACGTTGGGATCATTCCTTGCTTCACCTTGGCCAATCACGAACACTCGTCCCCTGGCGCCGTTGTTGTTGTTATGATTCCCATTGTTACCATTCCCCTGATTGTTGTTGTTGTTGTTCTGGTTCAGTTGGGGACAATCTTTCTTAAAGTGGCCTTCAGCTCCACACTGAAAGCATCCCTTGTTGTTACCCTGCTGCTGTCGCTGGTTCTGCTGAGGTTGCTGACGATTCTGATTGGCGGGGTATGCGCTCCTGCAATCCTTTGCAACATGACCAGGCTTGTTGCACCGATGACAGTTGCCCCTGGTGCATGGCCCACTGTGGTGTAGGTTGCAACGATTGCACTTGGGGTGATTCCCCTTGTACCCACCATGACTTTGACCACCAGACGACTGTTGGCTGGGGCTCTTGTGGTCGTCAGTCTTTCTCTGCTGAGACTGAGATTGCACAGAAGTTGAACCCTTGCTCGAAGTTCCATCCCATTTCCGTTTGTTCTCACTAGAAGTACCAGAAGTAGTTGCAGCACCTATGCGCTTTGGTAACTTGTTCTGCTCCACCGCCTGATCAGTAAGTCGGTGAGCCAACTGAACAACCTGCTGGATAGTAGTCAAGTTTGCTGAAGTCACATGACTTTGGATCTCTGGCACCAAGCCCTTGAGATAGAGTTCAATTCGCTTATAGGGAGGGTCCACCATAGTAGGACACAACAAGGCAAGCTCATGCGATCTCTTAGTGTATGCTTCAATTTCTGACCCCGTCATCTTGAGATTGTAGAACTCATCTTCCAGCTTGTGAATGTCATCACGACTGCAGTATTCCTCCCTGATCATTTCCTTGAAAGTTTCCCATGGGGTGGCGTTGGCAGCAACCAACCCCAGCATTTGCACTTGAGCATTCCACCACGTGAGGGCCAAACCCTCGAGAGTACCAGTAGCATACTTCACCCTGCGCGCTTCAGGGCATTCACACATTTCGAACACAGATTCTAGTTTCTCAAACCAGTGTAGGAGACCTACTGCTCCTTCAGTTCCGCTAAAAGTAGTGGGTCGGCAGTCCATAAAGGTCTTAAAAGTGCACACCGGTGCCTGAGCATATTGACCTAAGGTAGGTGAAAGAAAGACAGAGTTTAACACAAAGGTTGGTTCACGAGAGTAGGATCCTAAAGATCCTAGGATAAGTTCGGGCTGCAGGATATACCTCCTGCGTGTGCAGCAGCGAGTGCTGCGGCAACTCGTTCGTTGATCAGTGCGGTCAACTGGGCTTGTGTCATGTTAACGCGTCCAGACATGATTCTTCATATCAAGAGTAATACGAGTGAGAGAGGTTCGCGAAGCACGATAGTAGGACAGAGTAAGCACGCACGTGTTCATGCAACAGTAGTTATACTAATCAAGTATACCATGAGCAATGTACTATGTAACTAACAAGTAGGCAATATACACATATCATATCACCTAGAATGTCGAGCCTTGCATGCGGGGTGGAGCGTCGTTGTGGACCGTTGAGCACTAAACCGGTTATAGTCTGGTTTTAACAAAAACGTTTCTCCTTTATTAAAACCAAGTTCACTATAACCAATGGCTCTGATACCAATCTGTCACACCCCCAAAATCCCACCTGCGGAGTACCACCGCTTGGAGGCGTGACTGACCAGGATCCAGCCACCAATCATACTGAACAAGCATATAAGTAATCATAAAAGTTTAACCAATACGATTGGTGTTCCAACAAAACCAAGTTTAAGTTGTAAGCGGAAGCATAAGTTTAAAGTCATAACATAAGTTCAAATGTTTTCAAATAGAACATGGCACGCCGCAATCCGTGTCCCACAACGACTCTCCTCCATGCAAGCTCCAACTGAGTACCTATGGTCCTGCAAAGCATGTAGTAACGAGTCAACAACTAGTTGAGTGAGTTCACAGTGGGTGTTCGTTTTAGTTGTTTCGAAAACAGTTTCCTTTATCTGGCATCCTGCCGTGGGGGTTACCCCATAGTTTAAAAAAACGTGACTTGTTCATTCCCAGTTACTCCGGCACTCCAGCCGTGGGGGCTACCCCATGTCAGTTATCAGGCATTTCGGCCGTGGGGGCTACCCCATGCGTACACTAGACTCGTTACCATATCGACTGCTGATTGTAGTCATGTTTATGTGCCCTGAAAATCATCAATGTCTATCATCATTGACGTGCCCCAGATCCATTAGTTCACGCCCGCCCTCTGCGGCACGGTGTGAGGTTTGTCAGACCTAAATAGCGCTATCTAACTAATGACCCGCTCGCCATTGGCCCGGCGATTAGTCGATACAAAAAGGAGGGACTTCGTGATAGAGTTTTAGTCTAGTACGTGCTATCCGTCCATCCGGACGAGGAATCACATTCCTGAACCACTGCCGTCCTACCCAAGGAGGACGAGGAACCCACGTTCCTTAACCCCGTTCCCAACCCAGGGAATCCCATGCTTTGTAGAGGGTGTGAACTCACCTTGGTTTGCTCGGTAGCAACACAGAAAAGTCAATCAAATTGCAGGTAATCAATTAGGTCCTATCACAGATATTATTCGTATCAGATTTAAGCCAAGCAGTGCACGTATGTTCAACACGTATTGTACACAGGTAATAATCATGGCAACACGTTTAACATTAACAGTTCACAGTTAACAGTCAAACACAATCCAAAGTCCAAGTATGAGACCCTAACAGTTGGGCTCGTGATAATAGGCCCAAACAATACGTCAACAGCAACACAGAAGTCCATAAGGCTGGCCCATTAACTAAGGCCCGTAACTAAGCAAGTCCAATAAGCGTGGTCTCGAGTCGCAACCGGACTCGCAAGCGTGGTTTCGAGTCATGCTGTTTCTGCTGATCATAGGTGGTTGCGAGTCGCAACCTATGTCGCAACCGTGGTCTCGGCTTGTCATGTTTTGGTCTCGAGTCGCAACGGGACTCGTAACCTGTGTCGCAACCTGTGGTCTCGGTTCATCATGCTGTGGTTGCGAGTCGTAACCAGGTGTTCTCGATTCGCAACTGGTGTCGCAACGTGGAGATCTCGAGTCGCAACCAGGGGTCTCGACTCCCCAACAGTTGCTGATTCTGCACAGATCGTACTATCCAATAGAATTCATGCAGAATTATGTACTATCCACTAAACATGTTTTGTTGTCTAATATTTACTCAAAATGGATCAAACAATGCAGATTTCAAATATTCAACACCCCTTCATTGCATATTCAAGTTGTTCTTCACATATTCAAAGCACATTCATCAAGTTCTTCAAATATTCAAATCATAAACAACCCTTTTTCAAACACATTTTGCATCAATCACCAACATAGTCATGAATAACAAATCAACACATTTAACCGAACACTACAAACTCGGTTCTATACTAAGCCGATTCTATGACATATGTAAACCGGTTTCATGAACATCAACAACTAGGGGTTTAAGCTTCATTTAGACACAAATATCATAACTCTACATGCCATATATCCGAAATGAAGACATGTTAACCGATTTATCAACATTGTACACATTAGAATCATCATATACATCAAGAACATCATGTAACACTAATATCCAAACACAATAAACATCATCCTTTGTTCAACAAGTAGCTATTTCCTTTCAAGTAACATTTTTATCATAAACAATCATTTCATGTGCAACAACTTAGCAAACAACCATAATGTCATAATCATCAATCCAAGCACAAACACAATAAGAATCACTAACCGGTTAAGAGGTAGGAAGGTGAACTCCAAGTGTCGATTCCTAAGCTTGAGCCGAAATCCTAGTGCTAACCGGTTGGATCCGAAAATGATGTGTGTTTGTGTTCTTAGGGTTTTAGTGAGAGTGTGTGTGTAGGAGTGTGAGTGTGGTTGCCCAAAGAGTGACAAGGTTGGCTAGAGGTGTGGTATAAATACTAGTTCCCCCAAGGTGCACCCTAATGGGTTTATAATCGGTTAAGGGGTTTACGGCCCAAATGGCCCAACCGGCCAAAGGCCCAAACCGGTTACTGTTCACTCGAGACCTCATGGTCTCGAGTCGGGTTCTCGGCTCACATATAACACGTACATATATACATACAAATGCACACATGACCAAGCACATATCACATAAAAGGTTCACGTTTATCATTAAGTTTAATCAGTTAACTAGTCACATAACGTACAAGTATGTTGCATCGAGGCATAAGAAAGGTTTTAAATTTCGAGTTGTCACATTTAGGATCCTACTCTCGTGAACCAACCCTTGTGTTAAACTCTGTCTTTCTTTCACCTACCTTAGGTCAACATGCTCAGACACTGGTGTGCACCTTTAAGACCTTTATGGACTGCCGACCAATTACTTTCAGCGGCACTGAAGGAGCCGTAGGTCTCCTCCACTGGTTTGAGAAACTAGAATCTGTCTTCGAAATGTGCGAATGCCCTGAGGCGCGCAGGGTGAAGTATGCTACCGGTACTCTCGAGGGTTTGGCCCTTACGTGGTGGAACGCTCAAGTTCAAATGCTGGGGTTGGTTGCTGCCAACGCCACCCCATGGGAAACTTTCAAGGAAATGATCAGGGAGGAATACTGCAGTCGTGATGACATTCATAAGCTGGAAGACGAGTTCTACAACCACAAGATGACGGGGTCAGAAATTGAGGCGTATACTAAGAGATCGCATGAGCTTGCCTTATTGTGTCCTACTATGGTGGACCCTCCATTTAAGCGAATTGAACTCTATCTCAAGGGCTTGGTGCCAGAAATCCAAAGTCATGTGACTTCAGCAAACTTGGCCACTATCCAGCAGGTTGTTCAGTTGGCTCACCGTCTTACTGATCAGGCGGTGGAGCAGAACAAGTTACCAAAGCGTATAAGCGTTACAGCTACTTCGGGTGCTCCTAGTGACAGCAAGAGGAAATGGGATGGAGCTTCAAGCAAGGGTTCAACTTCTGTGCAATCTCAGTCTCAGCAGCGAAAGACTGATGACTACAAGAGCCCCAGTCAGCAATCGTCTGGTGGTCAAAGTCATGGTGGGTACAAGAGGAATCACCCCAAATGCAATCGCTGCAACCTACACCACAGTGGTCCATGCACCAGGGGTAACTGTCATCGGTGCAACAAGCCTGGTCACGCTGCAAAGGATTGTAGGAGCTTATACCCCGCTAATCAGAATCGTCAGCAAGCTCAACAGAACCAGCGGCAGCAACAGGGTAACAACAAAGGGTGCTTTCAGTGTGGAGCTGAAGGCCACTTCAAGAAAGATTGCCCCCAACTGAACCAGAACCAGAACAACAACAACAACAATAATAACAATCAGGGGAATGGTAACAATGGGAACCACAACAACAACAATGGTGCCAGGGGGCGGGTGTTCGTGATTGGCCAAGGTGAAGCAAGGAATGACCCCAACGTGGTGACGGGTAAGTTCCTTCTCGACGACTTTTATGTTACAGTTTTATTTGATACGGGTGCCGATACTAGCTATGTGTCACTAGAAGTTAGTCAAATGCTTAAGCGTATTCCAACACCCTTGAGCAACAAGCACACTGTAGAGCTAGCTAATGGTAAGAGTTTGGAGGCCTCACACGTAGTCAAAGGTTGCAAACTTGTCCTCGCTAACCAGACCTTCTCTATTGACCTTATTCCTATCATCTTGGGTAGTTTCGACGTTGTCATTGGGATGGATTGGTTATCCCAACACCGAGCAGAGATTCTTTGCAACGAGAAGATCGTTCGTATTCCTGGTTCCGGTAGTGAACCTCTCATGATTCGTGGCGACAAGAGGAGTGCTGTTGAAAACGTTATCTCTTTCCTTAAGGCCCAGAAGTGCTTGCGAAAGGGCCACACTGCCGTTTTGGCTCTCGTTACTGACACCTCGGAGAAAGAAAAGAAGATAGAAGATTTTCCAGTTGTACGTGACTATCCTGAGGTATTCCCTGAGGAATTACCTGGTCTTCCACCCCATCGCCAAGTCGAGTTTCAGATTGAACTAGCTCCTGGAGCTGCGCCTATAGCTCGCGCACCTTACCGTTTAGCTCCATCAGAGTTGGAAGAACTCTCTACGCAACTACAAGAACTCTTGGATAAGGGTTTTATTCGTCCAAGCTCATCGCCCTGGGGAGCTCCAGTGCTATTTGTGAAGAAGAAGGACGGTACCTTCAGAATGTGTATCGACTATCATGAACTCAACAAGGTGACGGTGAAGAATCGTTATCCTCTACCACGTATTGACGACTTGTTCGACCAGTTGCAGGGGTCGAGCTACTATTCAAAGATCGATTTGAGATCGGGATATCACCAGCTGAGAGTTCGAGAAGAGGATGTCTCTAAGACAGCCTTTAGAACTCGATATGGACACTATGAGTTTTTGGTCATGCCGTTTGGACTTGATGAACCGAGTGTGCAAGCCTTATCTGGACAAATTCGTTATAGTCTTCATCGACGACATCCTGATCTATTCTAAGAGTCAGGAGGAACACGAACAACATGTACGACTTATTTTGGAACTCCTTCGAACCGAACAGCTTTACGCAAAGTTCTCGAAATGCGACTTCTGGCTTCGAGAAGTCCATTTCCTAGGCCACGTGGTGAACAAGGATGGGATTCACGTTGATCCATCCAAGGTAGACTCTATTAAGAACTGGCCTGCACCTCGTACACCAAAGGAAATTCGCCAATTCTTGGGATTGGCAGGTTACTACAGGAGATTCATTAAGGATTTTTCTAAGATCGCATAGCCTCTCACCTCCCTAACGCAGAAAGGCGTTGTTTACCGCTGGGGAAATGCACAGGATTAGCCTTTCAGCACCTAAAGGATAGACTTTGTAGTGCACCTATTCTTTCACTGCCAGAGGGCACAGACGATTTTGTGGTTTACTGCGATGCATCAATTCAAGGTCTTGGTTGTGTATTGATGCAACGAGATAAGGTTATAGCCTACGCCTCGCGCCAACTCAAAGTTCACGAGAAGAACTACACTACACACGATTTAGAGCTGGGAGCTGTTGTTTTCGCACTTAAGTTATGGCGACATTACCTGTACGGTACCAAATGCGCCATCTACACCGACTACAGGAGCCTAGAGCACCTATTCAAGCAGAAGGAACTGAATATGCGGCAACGACGGTGGGTCGAACTACTGAATGACTACGAGTGCTCCATCAGGTATCACTCGGGCAAGGCCAATGTCGTGGCAGACGCCCTTAGTCGAAAGGACACTGCGCCTAAGCGCGTGCGAGCTTTACAACTCACGATCCATTCTAGTCTCCCTTCCCAAATACGAGCTGCTCAGATGGAAGCACTGAAACCAGAAAACGTCAGGGCTGAAGCCTTACGCGGGTCAAGACAACGTTTAGAACAAAAGGAAGACGGTGCTTACTACGTAACAGGACGCATTTGGGTTCCACTCTATGGCAACCTACGAGAACTTGTGATGGATGAGGCACACAAGTCCCGCTACTCGGTACACCCTGGTTCGGATATGATGTACCACGATATTAAAACTACGTATTGGTGGCCTAGCATGAAGGCCCACATAGCGACTTACGTCAGCAAGTGTTTGACTTGTGCGAGGGTCAAGACAGAATACCAGAAGCCCTCAGGTCTACTTCAACAACTAGAGATACCACAATGGAAATGGGAGCAAATTTCCATGGATTTCGTTACTGGCCTACCTAGATCTCAGCGCGGAAATGTTACTATTTGGGTGATCGTGGATCGACTCACAAAATCCGCACACTTCTTGGCGATCAAGGAAACGGATAAATTCTCCACTCTAGCGGAAATATACCTCAAGGAAGTTGTTTCGAGGCACGGGGTGCCCACCTCTATCATCTCCGATCGAGATGCACGTTTTACTTCGGAGCTGTGGCAAGCAATGCACAAATCCTTTGGCTCACGTTTAGATATGAGCACAGCGTATCACCCTCAGACGGACGGGCAGTCCGAGCGCACTATTCAGACCTTAGAAGACATGCTTCGTGCATGTGTAATCGACTTTGGCAACAGCTGGGAAAAGCATCTGCCACTTGTGGAATTCTCGTACAATAACAGCTACCACACCAGCATTAAAGCTGCTCCGTTTGAGGCATTGTACGGACGTAAATGCCGGTCACCTCTTTGTTGGGCAAAGGTGGGGGATAGTCAGATCACTGGTCTGGAACACGTGGTGGACACTACTGAACGGATTGCTCAAATACAACAACGCATGGCGGCAGCTCGTGACCATCAGAAAGCCTACGCCGATAAGGGCAGGAAACCACTTGAGCTCCAGGTTGGGGAGCGGGTACTACTCAAAGTTTCACCCTGGAAGGGTGTGGTTCGTTTTGGTAAACGAGGCAAACTTAACCCACGATACGTTGGACCTTTCGAAATCATCGAGAAAATAGGCAGGGTGGCCTACAGACTGAACTTACCAGCAGAACTCGGTGCAGTTCACAAGGTTTTTCACGTGTCGAATCTGAAGAAGTGTCTGTCAGATGAGACCCACATAGTTCCTCTGAAGGAACTCACTATCGACGAGCAGTTACGATTCGTCGAGGAACCAGTTGAAATCACGGACCAGGATGTTAAGGTCCTCAAGAGCACTAGAATACCTCTCGTTCGAGTTCGTTGGAACTCACGTCGCGGCCCAGAGTTCATCTGGGAGCGCGAAGACCGGATGAAACAAAAGTATCCCCAACTGTTCGCAAACAGTACGACCACTACTGAGGCTGAAGCTACGGAATTTCGGGACGAAATTCCAGATCAACGGGGGGAGGATGTGACACCCCAGGAAAACCGGGAAAACCATACAACTTAACTAGCTTCCTCAGTGAGGGCATACCAAATTTCGGGACGAAATTTCTTTCAACTTGGGGATGATGTGACAACTCGAAATTTAGAACCTTTCGTTGTAACATGTTGAACGTTATGTAACTAGTTGACATGTTGTGTGATTAATGATTTATGTGAACATCCTATGTGATTATATGTTATGCTTATATGTATGTTGGTATGTATGCGACCCGAGACACAAGAACCCGACTCGAGACCATGTGGTCTCGAGTGAATAGTGTAACTGGTTGGGCCGGTTGGGCCATTTAATCCATCCAAAACCCATTAGGGTGCATCAACTTGAACTAGTATACAACCTTTGATGATAACCAACCTTGCCATTTTTTGGGCAACCCACACACACTCTCCCTCTCTCTCACTAAAACCCTAAGTCTCAACATCCTCCTTCCCTCATTCTTGGATCAAACCGGTGACAACAAAGGCTTCGGACTAGCTTGTGCACACCAAGTGAAGCTTTATCCTTCACTAATACTTTTAGAACCGGTTAGTGAGTTATGATTTGTTGTTTTGTCAAATGGTGTCTTGATTTATATGATTTTTACATTAAATTGTAAGCAAGACATGATGAGTTGGTGTTCAAGTAATCGGTTCACAAGTTTCCATGTTATGTTGATGATGATTATAGGATAATGCATTGTTATGTTAAGATGTGTAATATATGCTTGACTATGAATGAGTGTATCGGCTTTACTTGGGTTGGGATCCGAAGGGTTTGGGTGTTAATACAAGTTGGATTGATTGGTGAATAGAAACCGAATGCTTGTAATCGGCTATGGTAGGTTCACGATTAGGATGATTCATCATGTTGACATAATAGGGTGCATGCTAGTAATCAAGAACAAAGATCCGGTTATATGATTAAGTGTTGATGAGTTGTTGTTCATAATTATGTTTGATTAAGGTTTGCTTGAATAAAATGTTAAGAACCCTAAAAGATGAACAACATGAATATCATATGAACATGTGTTGAATGTTTGAAATCTGGATGTTTGATCTATTTTTATTGAGGTTTAGACAAGGAAACATGTTAATGCATTGTTATTGGCTAGTACACCATATCATGATCATGAAATTCTATTGGTTTAGTACAATGTCGGAAGTCAGCAGATGTTCCTATCGGGACCACCTGTCTCGACTCGAGGCCACAGGATAACAACTCGAGAGCTACGGTTGCGACACAGGTTGCGAGTCGAGAACCTCTAGTCTCGACTCGAGACCACACATTATATGCACACAAACAGCATGACTCGAGACTATGCTTGCGAGTCCGATTTCGACTCGAAACCAATACATGCATGACCCGAGACCTCCTCAGATTGCGACTCGAGAGCTTGTAAGCTACACTCGAGACCGCACAGTCTCGACTAGAGACCGCACAGTCTCGACTCGAGACCACGCACATGTATAAGCTATTTGGACTTTCACATTATTACGGGCTTAGGTATTTGGGCCGGACTTATGGGCTTCTTGTGTTACTGTTAAATGCGTGAATGTTACTGTGGAACTTGTTGCAAACTGTTGATGAACTACCATGCTAGACTTGTATGCCATGATTGTTACTTGTGTGCAATACGTGAAGAACATACGTGCACTACTTGGTTTGAATCTGACATGAACGGTATCTATGTTAGGACGTAGTGACCACTTACAACTCGATTGACTTTTCTGTGTATCTGCCGAGCAAACCAAGGTGAGTTCACACCCTCTACAAAGCATGGGATTCCCTGGGTTGGGAATGGGGTTAAGGAACGTAGATTCCTCGTCCTCCTTGGGTAGGACAGCAATGGTTCAGGAATGAAATTCCTCGTCCTCACGGACAGATAGCTCGTACTAGACCAAAACTCTATCACGAAGTCCCTCCTTTTATATCGACTTAATCGCCGGGCCAATGGCGAGCGGGTCATTAGTTAGACAGCGCTATTTAGGTCTGACAAACCTCACACCGTGCCGCAGAGGACGGGCGTGAACTAATGGATCTGGGGCACGTCAATGATGATCGACATTGACAGTTTCAGGGCACATAAACATGACTACAGTCAGCAGTCGATATGGTAACGAGTCTAGTGTATACATGGGGTAGCCCCCACGGCCGAAATGCCAGATAACTAACACGGGGTAGCCCCCACGGCTGGAATGCCAGAGTAACCGGGAATAAACAAGTCACGTTTTCAACTATGGGGTAACCCCCACGGCAGGGTGCCAGATTAAGGAAACTGTTTTCGAAACAAACTAAAACGAACACCCAACTGTGAACTCACTCAACTAGTTGTTGACTCGTTACTACATGCTTTGCAGGACCATAGGTACTTAGCTGGAGCTTGCATGGAGGAGAGTCGTTGTGGGACATGGATAGCTGCGTGCCATGTTAAACTTGAAAACAATTGAACTTATGTTTAAATTTTAAGACTTATGCTTCCGCTTGCAACTTAAACTATGTTTTGTTTGAACACCAATTGTATTGGTTAGATTTTTATAACCATTTATATGCTTGTTCAATATGATTGGTGGCCGGATCCTGGTCAGTCACTCCTCCAAGCGGTAGTACTCCGCAGGTGGATTTTGGGGGTGTGACAAGCTATAACAAGTGTCCGCCTCCGATTTGGGAAGGGTACTCTCCTAGAAAACCAAATGAGGAGCAACTTGCAAAAGCAGTCAATATAACGCTAAAAACCGACAAAACTGACGTTTTACCTGATAACATTGATGTCACGTTTACCTCGTCCGATACTGATCATGAGTCTGAGTTAATAAAAAAGGTGGTCGATCAAGTGTTGGATACTGATGAGGAGTCCGAGTTAAAATCCGAGTCTGGAGGGTCAAATTCGTCAGTCAACAGTCCAAAATCGTCGGTCAAACGGTTTTACAGTAAAGAATTTTTGTTATCGAAAGCAAATTTGGATGATGAAACATTTGAAGTAGCATACACTTTAAATGATTCGGACAAATTATATTCTGACAAAGAATTTCCAATAAGAAGTGTGCGTTTTGACTTGATCAAAAAGGTTTTCAAAATGACAGAAATTAATATTTCTGAAATAAAAGATTTAAATCTTACTGAAAAACCTAAAAAGTACACTTCAAGAGTTCAACAACGATTAAATAAGAAAAAATGTTACAATTCTGGTTCGGGTTCTCAAAAGAAACCAAACAAAAAGCGTAGCTATAAAAAGAAAGGTTTAGGCTTTATTCCACCAGAAAATCATAAAAATATGAAAAATTCTAAAACAAAAACTGAATTTGTGACAGGTGGAAGTTCAGAAGATGAACAGAAGAAACCGTTCTGGAGACAGTCAAATCAAGAGTTTCTTGCTGATAAAAGAAAGAATGGAACTGAAGTGTGGCAACCAAAAGAAACTCGTACCTGTTACAGATGCAATGAAGTTGGTCATATTGCATGGAACTGTCAGAAAAATGTCAAAACAAAACAGGGAGTTTCTCAGAAGTTGAAAGAAAAGGTTGTTGATGTTGAACCACCGATTGAAAAGCTTAAAGTTTTTGAAAACTCAACTTATGAGGTCGGTGAGTGTTCTAAAAAGAATGTTATCAAACAGAAAGCTGAGAACAACCAAGTGTGGGTTGTTAAGAAGGTTAGTGAGAAAGTCGGCAATGAATCTGGTTCCATAAAGCCAGAGGAGCCACAAGGTGAGGTGAACATTTCAGTGAATGATGAAGAATTTCCATCACTGAAGTTTGAAGAAGTTAAAAAGAAAGTTGGCAAAATTGAAATCTCGAATCAGTTTTACAAAGAAAAAAATGAATTTGATGTCGAGAAAACATTCAACGGGAGTGTTAAAAAGATTTTTGGAAAAATGCTGAATGGGAGAGAAAAGGGGGTTAAAGATTTTTACGCTACTAAAAAGGCAACTTACAACCCTACTGCTCAAGAATTGAAAGCCATCAAGTCTGAGAAGACTTGGATGGAAGTCTGTTTCCTATAATAGTCTTAGGACTATGCCGGAGATCCCAAGTTTATATCGTGGATCAGGAATCGGCATCTTTCATGTTTTTGATAAGTCTGTATAAAAGTTGTTAAGATTGTTTGAATAATTACAGGTGAAAGGACTACGCCGGAGCTTCCAGGTTGGTAAGTGCGAAGCAGGAATCGGCATCCTGATTGGTAAATGTAGATGTAACATTCCTACAATGGGTGATTGTGTGTTTCTACAAGTGGTTATTTTTTACACGTGATTCAGAAGTTGCTGAATTGCAAATGGTAAATCAGGGACATTAAGTTGTACTTGATTTACTAACATACAGGTGGTTGAAGAACAAAATGATGAACCATATCCCCGATTTTAACAAGTTTTAAACTTACAAGTGGTAAAAGCAAATTCATTTTTCGGAAAATCATTTTGATTAAAACAAACTTAAGTGTTTTGAGATCTAAATGAGAAAATGGTTTGTGAAAGGGGGAGTTCTGATTGTTTATGCACTAGTGAATGGCGAATTGATGTGATTCGATGTCAGTTGTCAAGTTTTTATACAGTTTGTTTTACATTTCATGTTTTCAAGTGGATCAAGAGTTTAGTTTGTTTTCAAATTTTTCTTTAATGTGTTAGAATTTTAGGGGGAGTAGAAAATTTCAGAAAATCCAAAAACGTTAGAAAATTTGAAAAGCCAAAAACATTGAAAAAATTAAAAAATGAGTTTCGTTGTGAAAAGAGGAAATGATAGTACATCAGTGGACTGTCACAACATGCTAGAGAAATAAAAATCAAAATGTGATAAACAATCTTACTGTGGATGTGTCAGTAGGTTTTCGCACATTTAGTAAACTGTAAACGAGATATAAACATAAAATCAAACTTGCTTATTCTGTGGGTTAACAACTGCTTGGATATATAGGTAACCCCTGAAATCTTGTTTGAAAGGTCCCTTATTCTGAGATACTAGGTCTTTATGCTCAGTGATATCTGGGGTATTATCTCGGGACTTCTGCTGTATGGAAGTACTGACCTAGTCCCCGGATAATGCTTTCTGCAAATGCTTGAAACATAGCATCGCCCTCAGCAAGCTGATGAAACAATAAAATTGATAGTCGCTGCTGTTGTAATCAAAAGATCCTCTAAAGGGGACACACCAAAAGTCGAAGCCGTCATCTCTTTGCGTATACGGAAGTATCGACCTAAGCTCTCACGGCCCTCGCATCTAACCCCTGAACAGATATCATCTGTGGTATACTCACCTGTATGACTGAATATTGGGATCTGGATACGGGAGTATATTCAAGTAATGGGACACACGAATAAGTTTAAGTCATTTAAAACATTAACATCGTATCTCGAAGCAGTTGAAATTTGTGCAAAAATTTAAGTGGACCAATATACTGACAATCTAAGTGAATTGATTAGAACTGAAAATGTAATCAAGCTTAACGGTGTTAGTGACATGTTTTCATTAACTGATATGATCCTCTTACGCAAACTCACAAAAATATTGTCTGTAAATATTTTAGTTTCTGCTTTATTCTGATTCAACAAGTGGTGTCATTTACTTTCTTTTAGAAAATCCAAAAAGATTTTGTGTGTGTTTTAGCATAAACTTTTGAAAAAGTCAAAAAGATTTTCGACAACTGATGTTGGAAAGCTGATTTTCAAAATTCCGAGTGCTAAACATGATGACATTATTGTGAAGGGGAGTATGTCTTTATTGTCAAAATATGTTTTTAAAATCAACAAGTGGTTCATCATGTGTATGTAATCTGAGAGAGAGTAGTTGTTGGTGAATATGTTATGAGAGGGAGTCATCTCACTATGTCAGGAGTTGGTGCACTACAAATTGTTAAATTTAGAAGATTTACTTCTGGGTTAAGTATGTGCAGGTTTATCCAAGTTTCGATCCTGGAAATTGAAGTCTCTGTAGTTTGGGCCAGGTTTCGATCTTGGAACATAAAGAGCCAGACAATGATCCTGAAGCAGAAGTTGCTGAAGAACAAAGGAATGCCAGCAAACCGACAGGAGGAGTCTGAAGATTTTCAAGCTGTTATTGTTAAAGAAGAGTGTGTTGATGAAGATAGAGAGAGAAAGAAAAGCCTAGAGACTGTTCAAGACTGAAGATGTGAAGACACATCATTGTCGTGACTCGATGGACGACTCCGTCAACATCTGAAGGGGAGTTTGTTGGTGCACTACATCTGTCGACTTCGTCTTGGATCGAGTCATACATTGTATTGTATAGATTAGGGCGCGTTTTACGAGAAAACTGGAGAGTATATGTGTTTAGGAAGTTAGTTTCGCTCATATGGTCATAGAGTGAAGGTTCCGCTTATACGTACACATGTAGTTTCGCTTATATGGACATGTCCATATAAGCGAAACCACCTAGCCTATATATAGTGGTTCATTCGAGCGAAACCATAACGAATGTCTTGTATTCCACGCCGAAGTGCTGCCGGTGTGAAGAACTGCATGTAATCAAGTGTTAATCAATACAATCAGCAGTTTTATTGAAGATTCAGCTGTTTCTACCTTCGTTTCTTGTAATTCCGCACCTGAAACGTAGTTGAACGCCTCTGAACGAC
This sequence comes from Helianthus annuus, assembly GCF_002127325.2. Taxonomy (NCBI): domain Eukaryota; kingdom Viridiplantae; phylum Streptophyta; class Magnoliopsida; order Asterales; family Asteraceae; genus Helianthus; species Helianthus annuus. Next base: position 99,507,213 of record NC_035448.2, on the reverse strand, counting down.
TTAATCGGGTCAGAACACGATCCTACAATTTGTGCATGACATCACTTGTTGTTTGAAATTTGTGAATCTTATGACATCTTGGTTGTTTTACAGAGTATCAGATTCATCATTTTGAACATGATTTCTCGTTGCTCTGTAGGATCGGTTTTGACACCGTACGATTGCGTAACGAACGTTCGACGTGCGGAATCCGTGAACGTGCGTGACCGAACTCACAAAAACGTACTAATGACGTGATTATATTGATATGATGTCGTGTACAAAGCCGTGAATCATGTTGAGAGACTTTCTCTCTCTAGGATTAATTCTCTAAATCTCCAAATGAGCCAAAAGTCTTAAACTTTACAACTAAATGATCTATTTATAGGCTAAGGGATATAATGAGAAATCTCATTATTTACAAAATTGCCACCTTGCCTTTCTAACTAGATATAACACTAAAAGCTTAGAATTCTTCGGTTTCTGCTACGGACTAGATTGACGGAGGCGATAGACAGATAATGCACTAACAGACTCCCCCTTGGATATTGCCGTAGTCAATCTCGTAGCGCCTTGTCTTTCTCTCTGTCCAACAGAATCCCCGTGGATCTGTCTTCAAGCTTCCGTTGCTCCCCCTCTCGGTAGTCTCTTTCTTCAGGCTCCCCCTTTCGTCAAGCTTCCGTGCTTTTGGGATCGACACCTGGATTTCCGTATACAATCTCCTTCAAAATATTTATCTAGCTTTTTGAATCCACGCTTCCTCTTGCATTGAGCTTGTCTTCAGACTCTCCCTTAGACTCAGCTGTCGGGATCGTAGTCTGGCTTTCATCGGTTCACAAGTTCAGGATCAATTCCTGGTTTTATTCTGCATCTGCTCAGGACTTGTAACCTGGTTTACCGGCACATCCTCTACCTCAACATAAGTTTCACAAATTTATAACAGTTAGATTTAAGAAACTTACTGGTAGAGATCATTAATTCATCAATCTGTATAGTTACATCAAGTTCAAATGAATGACCTTGATTAACTAAGCATACAATCTTACAAAACATTTGTATATGACATTCAAAGTTTTCAACATATTCTCCCAATCCTGTTCATCATTTTTAGCACTCGAATTTTGAATATCAGCTCTTCAACATCAGTTGTCGAAAATCTTTTTGAATTTTCAAAATTTTATGCTAAAACACTCCGAAAATCTTTTTGGATTTTTGTTTTTGAATGAAATACAGTAAACAAATATATACAGATAATACTTTTGTGAGTTTGTGTAAGAGGATCATATCAGTTCATGAGACAAATCACTAGCACCGTTAATCTTTAATCATATTAAGTTCTAAACGATTCACGTAGATTGACGATATAGTTGTCCTCCTAAATTTTCACACAATTTTCAATCTATTCAGGATACGATTTAGATGTTTTAGGAACTTAACTCATTCATGTGTCCCACCTCTTGAATATACTCCCGTATCCAAAATCTCAATATTCAGTCTTACAGGTGAGTATACTACAATGATATCTGTACATAAATTATGGGTTAAATGCGAGGACTGAGGGATCTCAGGTCGATACTTCCGTATGCGCAGAGAGATATCAGTTTCGACTTTTCAGTATGTCCCCTTTAGAGGATCTTTTAGCTACAACAGCAATGATTATCAATTTTATTGTCTAATCAGCTGAGGGCTTATGCTATGTTTTAAGCATTTGAGGCAAAGTATTATCCAAGGACTAGGTTAGAACTTCCATTCAGCAGAAGTCTCGGAATAATACCCCAGACATCATTGAGTATAAAAACCTAGTATATCAGAATATGAGACCTTTCAAACAAGATTTCAGGGGTTACCTATATATCCAAGTAGTGTTCCCCACGAATTTCGCAAGTTTGAAATTTTAGGTTTATATCCCGAATAAATCTACTAAATGTGCAAAAACCTATCGACACATCATCAGTGAGACCGTTTATCACATTTGACATTACATTTCTTTAGCGTGCTTTGATAGCCCATTGATGTACTATCATTTCCTCTTTTCTCAACAAAACTCATTTTTGCTTTTTCAATGTTTTTTGTATTTTCAAATTTTCTATTTTTTTTAAAATTTTTCTCCCCCTAAAATCAAAATATGTTTCAATTTTGATTTTCAAGGAAAATTTGAAAACAAATTATACAAATAAAGTGACAAACTGATATCGAATCACTTCAATTCGCCATTCATTTGGCATAAACAATCAGAACTCCCCCTGACAACAAACTATTTTCCCATTAGATTTCAAAACACTTAAGTTTGTTTTAATCAAAATGGCTTTTCCGGAAAATTAGTTTTGTGTGTCATTTCACAAATTCAGGGTTCTTTCATCACATTGTTTTCCTTTAATCACTTGTCAGAAAGAGAAATCAAGTACAACTTAATGTCCTTGATTAGTCTTTTGTAATTCGAAATATCACAGTTACCAACCTGTGAATTTCTCAAGAAAGATGCCGATACCTGTTCCACACTTACCAACCTGGGAACTCCGGCAAGTCAGGGTTTTTCATTTGAAAAGATCCCCCCAAGCCTGACCAGCCTTGGGTTTGACAGTTTTGACCTCAACAAAAGGCTCTTCTGGTTTTGACGAACCAGAATCATTGCCTGAATGTGGCTTGTCTGACTTTGATGAGTCAGATTCATCACCAACATGTGGCTCCTTTGTTTCCGAAGAAACAAATTCCTTGCTAGGAACTTTTTCTTTCTTAACACTGCATTCTGTCCTCAGATTTGCATCTGATGAACTCGTTTTGCTTGATTTATCATTCTTTGGAGAGCAAAACGATTTATCAAAACTCTTCTCTGATTTTCTTGCTGTATCCGAGGACAAAATCCTCTCGAGATATTCTCTCGCCTTCTTTCTTTTCTTCCTTAGTTTGTCTTTCTGCCCTTGTGAAAGCTTTACTTTCTTTTCTTGAACTTTTGGTTCTTGAACTTTATGTTCTTTGGGCTTGACATTGACTAGTTTCTTTGTCATTCTTTGGGGTTCATCCCTCGATCTTCCCATCGATCTCCTTGGGCAATCTCTTGCAATATGGCCTCTAATTTGACATTCATAACACCTTCTCGTTTCAAATCTCTCGCTTTGGCAGTTAACAGCAATGTGTCCTTGATAGCCACAAGAGTAACACACTCTGTTATCATACCTCTTCTCTCTTTCATATCGTATACCATTTTCATACCACACACTTAGATCATAGCATTGAGTTGCCTTGTGGTAATCACCATTTATCTGTTTTCTATCATTGTAATGATTTGTCCTTGAAGAATCTTCATCCCATCTTCTCTTGTAAGCTAGATTTGACTTTTGAGAACTGTGGTCAAACCTGCACCACTGGTTACCAACTATTTTTGAGTTTTTATTTTTAAATTTTTGTGATTTTTTATTGTGATTGGATGATTGATCTGATGAACTTTTATTTTCATTTTGAAAATTTTTCGATTTTTTATCTTTTTGTTTCTGTTCCACATTCTTCTTTACAGGTTTTTGCGTTGAGCATTCACCTTTCTCAGTAGAATGTAAAACAGTATTTTTAAACATTTCATTTAATTTCAAAAATGTTTTTCTTTTTTCTTCTTTTTTCTTTTTCGTCATCAGATTTGTCATCACAATCTTCAATTTTGACCTTGTCAAAATTTGTGACCTTGTCACTTATTGGAACAGAATTGATCGGTTTTGGACAGGGAAAATTCAAACTATCTGATGCAGTCACAAAACCTTTCAATTTCTTTTCAAGTTCATCAATCTTGTTTCTTGAATTCTCAGCTTCTTTTTCAAGCTGAGAGATTCTTTCAAGATAGAACTTGATTGAATTTTCATTTTCAATTTTAAGATTTTCAAGAACAGATTTTTCATTTTCCAAAACTTTTAACTGTTCTTGAAATCTTGTTTCATTTTCTTTCAGATTTTTGTTTTCCAGATTTATCCAGAAATCTTCATCTTCTGAAGATTTTCTTTTGCTTTCAAAATCTTTTTCATTTTCTTTCAAAATTTTGTTTTCTGATGTCAAACTGTTTAAATCATTTAACAGTTTATCATTCTCAGATTTCAGCTTTTCATAGTTCAAGTGTAACTCCAGAATCTGTTCATTATCAGCCTTCTTCTCGATCTTCAGAGTATTGTTTTCCAATATCAAACTCTCCACATCCTTCAAGAGTTTCACACTGTCTGCTTCTGATTTTTCACAATTCGAACATTTTCCATTCATCTTTTTCTCTTCTTTTTCTTTCTTCTCTTTCTCTTCTTTCTCCTTTTTCTCTTCTTCTTTCATTTTCTCAGTTGGAGTTCCCCACCATTTGTTCTGCCAATACTCATCTTCTTCTTTGTATTCCTTGATGATGGCTTCAATATCCAGCGTTTTGTCGTTGATGGCAATGTTTCCATACGGATCAAGATAACACTCCCTGTCCGGATCCCATCTTTTTGCTCTTCTCGCTTCCAGATAAACACCAGAAAGTCTAATGATTTTGTTTTCAGCAATCATTTTTCTGTATCTATACTTCTGCTCTTCAGTACGATTATCTTTCCACGGAATAGGTGTTGGTACACTACATCTGTTGATTGCATCTAGGTGTCTAGGATCAGGTCTTATGTCGTAATGTATAGCATAGGGCACGTAATACGAGAAAACAGGAGTTTGTATAGGTTTTATGTGCTAGGTCCGCTCATAGGGACATTAGGGTTATGGTTCGCTCATTTGTCAATTGTGGTCCGCTTATGTGGACTAAGGTGGTCCGCTCTTATGGTCATGTGACACATAAGCGGACCCAACTGCCTATATATAGGAGTCGTTTGAGCGGACCTCAGTGGTGATTGTTGGATTCCACGCCGAAGCTCTGCCGGTGTGACGATTGAGCTGTAAAACGTTTCAAATCAATAAAACAAGCAGTTAGGAGGAAGAACAAGCTATATCTACTTGCATTTCTTATTATTCCGCATCTGAAACGCAAGAGACAACCTTTGAACGACTCGTTTGGGTCAGCAAACGATCCTACAAGTGGTATCAGAGCTTGGGAGGAGGTTTTCTGCAGATTGTAGCTGTTTTTCATCGTTTCTTCTTACTTCTACACCTTCTTTTCTTATTTCGGAGAGATTTCACGGTTGAATTTTGTTCAAAAGCTCACTGATTGTGTATAATCATACTTAGACAAACCCTTGAAAGTTTCAGGCAAAAATACAACTTAAAAACAGGTCAAATCATGTTCGTTATATGGTTCGCTCGTACTGACGTCATAGAGATCCGATCTTAGATCACAGTCTGGTTCGCTCTTAGATCCAGTTTAGTAAGTTGGTTCGCTCATCTATACCGATTTTTTCCTGGTTCGCTCGAAATTAGAAGTTTGGTCCGCTCCAAACTCATTTCTGGTTCGCTCAAGAGTACATATCAGGATCGCTTATTTGATCATCTCGGTCCGCTCCAAAGTACTGGTCTGGTCCGGATTGCCTGGTTCGCTTATTCAGTCACCCGGTCCGCTCATTTGGTTCGCTTATACGTCGGTCCGCTTATCAGGCTTGTCTGGTCCGCTTATATTGCTGGTTCGATCCAAGAGATTGGGTTGGATCGCTTACTGTACCAGATTCGCTTATCAGTCATTTGTCTTGAAATTTGTGCCATTTGATCATGGATTCCGAGTTCTACAACGCTTTTGCTACATCGACTACTCCAGCCGCAATTGCTCAAGCAATGAATTTAGAAAACGAGACGGGAACGACTCAAAAGCCCCCTAGATTGATGAGCATTGAGGAGTATTATGGGTGGAAGGATCAGTTTGAAAACTGGGTTCAGGCCAATCATCTCAGATCATGGGAATGCATATTGAAGAAGTACACTTTGCCTCGAACAGATTTGCAAGTTATTAAAGAGATATCCGAATTCACTGATCAAGAACGAGCAATGTATAGAGCCGAGAAAATGATGATTAGTTTGTTGCAGCAGGCTATAAAGGAAGACATATTCATCTTGTTACAGCACGACAAAACTGCTAAGTCGATATGGGATGCTCTTAGGGTTAAATTCGAGGGAAGTGAAAACATGATCAAGAGCAAGAAAGCATTGTTAAAGAAAGAATTCGATTTGTTTAGCAGTTTTCCGGGAGAGGATACTAAAAAGCTAATCGAGAGATACTGTCACTTGGTGCGATCGTTATCGATGTTTGGAGTTGAGAAAGGTCGTGAGGAATGGGAGGATAAATTGGCTAACGCATTACCTCAGAAAGAGTGGGGAACATATTTGATGATTTTAAAGAATACTGGTGTGTATGACGGGCTGACTATTTCATAGTTCATTGAGAAGATTGAAAGTCAGGATCTTGAGCAGCAAAAGATTGCAAGGATGAATAGTCCGAGTGGTCAACAGGATGTGAAGATGTACTATCGGGGTAGTGTTCCAGTCACTGAGTCTGAAAGAAGCCCGAAGATTCAAACTGCGTTCAGTGCTGGTGATTCATCTGAAAAAGCTGATCAGGGTTCGAACAAGAGTAGCAGCGGGTTTTCATCGTTTCCGAGTGTGAATCCGAAAGAGACTAACACGAGTTTTCAGTCTCAAAGTACAAAAACAGGAAATGGATACGTGATTCAATGCAACATAGCTCTCAACCTTCCAGAAGGTCAAAGCTTCTCTGAAGGCACTGCGAAAGACCACATGGAACTTCTTGGTTCAGTTCTGTTATCCTATGAAGGTGTTGTTGATGGTCGGATCGGAAATCCTATGCTCACCAAAGAGGATTACGATCAAATAGACACTGAGGAAATGGAACTCATGGATATCAAATGGTGTCTCGCAAGTGTTCTTCGACGAGCTAAGAAATTCAAAACCATTACCGGGAGAAATGACTTTCTAGATGCTCATGTTTCAACTTTAGGTTTTGATAAATCTAAAGTTACTTGTTTTCGATGCAGGGAGAAAGGACATTTCAAGCGGGAGTGCAAGGGAAGAGAAGCTAGCGGAGCATAGAATCCATTCGGGAAAGATGATTACTATCGCAAAGCTATCTATCAGCAAGTTGGTCAATCCCAAGAATCACAGACAGCTCACGGAAGAAAGATTGAAGATCCCAAGAGAGCATGTTTGGTAGATTTCAGCTGGAGTAATTACATATCATCTGAAGCCACAGCAGCACGCATTATCGATTAGGATGATGAGAAACTACCAGAAGGTTTCAGCTGGGATATGTTTGTAGATGAGAAGGGAGAATTTAAAGCCTTCATTGCTAAGATCGTCCGAGAGCCAGATCTGTTTGCTACTTGGATGAAATCTATTGGAGAGACTGTGAAAAAGTGAAGATGAAAAGTCTGTGTCATGTGAAAGTTCAGATAGTACTGATAAACTTTCAGAACATTCTGGGGAAGTGTCAGAAAGTTCAGATGAAGGTTTACAGGGTTCAGATGAAAGTTTACAGAGTACTGATGACAATGTACAAAATGAAAATATTCCAGAAAAGGATGTTATGTTTGATAAAACACCGACTGATTCTGATGTATCTGATGGTGATTCTGATAAGTCTGTAAAATTTGATCAATCACCAGATCACAGCAGCAGTGATGATGAGGAAGAAAAACATATAAATATTGCAAAAACTCATCTATCTCCTGAAAGTTTTCATTTCTATTTTGCAGAAAGAATGGAGAAACTGAAGGAAAAACGAGCTGCTAAAGAACAACAAGCTGAATCTGAAGGTGATATTCAAAATGCTGAGAATGTTGCTGAGAAGATTACTGAGTCTGTGATAGAAGAAGAAAAGGTGGTAGAAGTTGTTAAAACAATCGAAGTTGAGAAGATTGTTGAAGTTGTTAAGCCATGTGAGAAGTGCTTGGAAGCTTGCAAGAATTGTGCAGCCAAAGACGACATCATCGCTGAGTACGAGAAGAAAAAGGAGCAGTTACTGTTCAATCTCAATTATGTGAAAGAATCATACGATGTCTTGAACAAAACAGTAACTGGTCTTCAAAAGACAAACTCAGAGAGAGAACAAGCATTGACGATGTTGAATGCAGTTTTAATGACAAAACAAAAAGCAATAAATTTCTACATCGAAGAGAGTGCTAAGTGGAAGCAAGAGTTGGAGACGGAAAAAATAGAGAATGAGAGAATTAGACGTTTATTACAAAGCTATTCTAGTTCTGATTATCTCATTGACCGTATTTACCCAACTGTTGCAGGTATGGAAGCTTTCAAAGATGAGAAGCTGAAAGAGAAGAAAGACTGTGGTAAGAAATCGACTGTTAGTTATAACAAATGTCCGCCTCCGATTTGGGATGGTTATTCACCTAGGAGACCAAATGAGGAGCAATTGGAAAAAGCAGTCAATATAAAGCTTAAAACCGACACAACTGACGTTTTACCAGATAATATTGATGTCACGTATACCTCGTCCGATACTGATCATGAGTCTGAATTAATCAAAAAGGTGGTCGATCAGGTGTTGGATACTGATGAGGAGTCTGAATCGAAATCTGGGTCTGGAAAGTCAAAGTCGTCAGTCAACAGTCAAAATTCGTCGGATAAACGGTCTTACAGTAAAGAATTTTTATTGTCAAAAGCAGATTTGAATGATGAAACATTCGAAGTTGTGTATACTTTGAATGGTTCGGACAAATTATATTACAATAAAGAGTTCCCAATAATGAGTATTAAAACGGAACTAATAAACAAAACTTTCAAACTTATAGAAGTTAATATTCCAGAATTAAAAGTTTTGAAAAATCTAAAAAATATACTTCTAGAGTTCAGCAACGTTTAAATAAGAAAAAGGGCAACAATTCTGGGTCTGGTTTTCAAAAGAAACCTAACCAGAATCGTAGCTACAAAAAGAAAGGCCTTGGTTTTGTTCCACCAGAAAATGATAAAAATATGAAAAATTTTAAAACAAAATCTGAATTTGTGTCAGGTGGAAGTGCTGAGGAGGAACAGCAGAAACCGTTCTGGAGACAGTCTAATAAAGAGTTTCTTGCTGAGAGAAAGAAGAATGGAGCTGATATATGTTATCTAAGAGAAACTAGAACCTGTTATAGATGCATTGAAGCTGGTCACATTGCATGAAATTGCTCAAAAAGTGTCCAATCAAAACAGGGAGTTTCTCAGAAGTTGAAAGAGAAAGTTGTTGATGTTGACACACCAACCAATAGACCTAAAATTTTTGAGAATTCAAAATTCGAGGTTGGTGAGTGTTCAAAGAAGAACAAATATGAGAAGAAAGGAAAAGACAACCAGGTGTGGGTTGCGAAGAAAGGTGAAGTGAATGTCGGCGATGAATCTGGTTCCACAAAGCCAGAAGAGCCACAGGTTGAGGAGAAAATTTCAGTGAATGATGAAGAGTTTCCATCATTGAAGTTTGAAGAAGTGAAAAAGAAAGTTGGAAAAACTGAGATTTCGAATCAGTTCTACAAAGAAAAGAATGATTTTGATGTCGAGAAAACATTCAATGGGAATGTCAAAAAGATTTTTGGGAAAATGTTGAGTGGGAGAGCCAAGGGGGTAAAAGATTTTTATGCAACTAAAAAGGCGACATACAACCCTACTGCTCAAGAGTTGAAAGCCATCAAGTTTGAAAAGACTTGGATGGAAGTTTGTTTTCCATGATAGTCGAAGGACTATGCCGGAGATCCCAAGTTTATATTGTGGATCAGGAATCGGCATCTTTCTAGTGTTTGAACAGTTCGTTTTGAAAGATTTTGAATAGTGTTTTTAAGGTTTTGCAGGTTGAAGGACTACGCCGGAGCTTCCAGGTTGGTAAGTGCGAAGCAGGAATCGGCATCCTGATTGGTAAAATGGTGATGTAGACGTAACATTCCTACAAGTGGTATTTGTGGTTATATTTTGAGATGTTTGTATTTTTACAAGTGGTACAGAAGGTTCTGAAATGCAAATGGTAAATCAGGGACATTAAATTGTACTTGATTTATTATTCATGGCAAGAGAAGCACAAGATGATGAACCACATCCCAGTTTTATAAATGATAAACCTACAAATGGTTTTTATCAACACAAATTCATTTTTCGAAAAAATCATTTTGATTAAAACAAACTTAAGTGTTTTGAAATCTAAATGAGAAAATGATTTGTGATAGGGGGAGTTCAGATTGTTTATGCCTAGTGAATGGCGATTTGATATGATTCGATGTCAGTTGTCAAGTTTCTGTACAGTTTGTTTTACTTCTCATGTTTCTATTGGGTTAGAGTCTAGTTATTTTCAAATTTCCTTTGAAATGTGTTTGCGTTTTAGGGGGAGTAGAAATTTTAGAAAATCCAAAAACATTTGAAAATTTGAAAAAAGCCAAAAACATGATAAAATTCAAAAAAGAGTTTTGTTGCGAAAAAGAGGAAATGATAGTACATCAGTGGACTATCACGGCATGCTAAAGAAATGTAAAGTTAAAATGTGATAAATAATCTTACTGCGGATGTGTCAGTAGATTTTCGCACATTTAGTAAATTGAAACGAGATATAAACCTAAATTCAAACTTGCTTGATCCGTGGGTAACTATTCTTGAATATATGGGTAACCCCCGAAATCTTGTTTGAAAGGTCCCATATTCTTAGATACTAGGTCTTTATACTCAGTGATATCTGGGGTATTATCCCGGGACTTCTACTGAATGGAAGTTCTGACCTAGTCCCCGGATAATACTTTCTGCTAAAGCTTTGAAACATAAGCTTCGCCCTCAGCATGCTGATGAAACAATAAAATTGATAGTCGCTGCTGTTGAAATTCAAAAGATCCTCTAAAGGGGACCCACAAAAAGTCGAGCCGTCATCTCTCTGCTGAACGGAAGTTCTGACCTGAGCTCTCACGGTTTCGCACCTAACCCCTTTACAGATATCATCTGTGGTATACTCACCTGTAAGACTGAATATTTGGGATCTGGATACAGGAGTATATTCAAGTGGAGTGATACACAATTAAGTTTAAGTCTCTAAAACAATAATATCGTATCTCGAATCAATTGAAATCTGTGTGAGAATTTAAGTGGACAAACATACTGACAATCTAGGTAAATTGTTTAAAGCTTAAAATGAAATCAAGCTTAACGGTGTTGGTGATAGGTCTCATAAGCTGATAGGATCCTCTTGCACGAACTCACAAAAAATATTGTTTGTAAATATTACATTTTTGTATGTTTTTGTTTACGAGTAGTGTCAGGTTCGTTTTCTCTGAAAATCCAAAAAGATTTTGTGTGTGTTTTAGCATAATTTTTGAAAAAGTCAAAAAGATTTTCGACAGCTGATGTTGGAGAACTGATTTTCAAAATTCTGAGTGCTAAACATGATGAGCAGCATTTGAGGGGGAGTGTTTGTGTAAATATAACTGTTTTCGTTAAATCTAACCTTCTTCAAGTGGTTCATCATAGATATTTGAGAGAGAGTCTGAGTTGTTGCGATTATATGATTGTTTAGTGCATATGAGAGTCAAATGTTGGTACATAGTGGTTTGAAATGTTTGTGAAAGAAAATTTATTTCGGGGTTGAGATTGTGCAGGTAGCCAGGTTTCAATATCTGAAGATCTCAGATGGAGGAGAGTCAAGTTTCTATTCTGGATATCAATCCTGAAAGAATGAGTAGAGTCAGATTCTGATACTGAAGATCACGTCTATCGTTGATGCTGATGAATTTAAGGAATCAAGAGATCTGATCAAGAGAATTAAAGTGTTTTAAAGCCAGACAACGATCCTGAAGATGTTAGTGAAGAACAAAGGAATACCAGTAAATCGAGAGGGGGAGTCTGAAGATTGAAAGAAGAAAAGCCCTGAGACTGATCAAGATAGAAGATGTGAAGACACGGAGACGGTGCTCGATAGTCGACTCCATCAACATCTGAGGGGGAGTCTGTTGGTACACTACATCTGTTGATTGCGTCTAGGTGTCTAGGATCAGGTCTTATGTCGTAATGTATAGCATAGGGCACGTAATACGAGAAAACAGGAGTTTGTATAGGTTTTATGTGCTAGGTCCGCTCATAGGGACATTAGGGTTATGGTTCGCTCATTTGTCAATTGTGGTCCGCTTATGTGGACTAAGGTGGTCCGCTCTTATGGTCATGTGACACATAAGCGGACCCAACTGCCTATATATAGGAGTCGTTTGAGCGGACCTCAGTGGTGATTGTTGGATTCCACGCCGAAGCTCTGCCGGTGTGACGATTGAGCTGTAAAACGTTTCAAATCAATAAAACAAGCAGTTAGGAGGAAGAACAAGCTGTATCTACTTGCATTTCTTATTATTCCGCATCTGAAACGCAAGAGACAACCTCTGAACGACTCGTTCGGATCAGCAGACGATCCTACAATAGGTTCATTTTTCGCCATGAACTTATGTTTGTGAATTACCTTGTAAATTGCCTCGTGTCACCTGCAAACCAACAATCAAACAATCAGTTTAAACTGAACTGAATACGTGAAATTGTGTTTGTGAAGCCAATCTAAGATTCGTTGTCAAAGGTTCGCGGATAAATGTTGTTCGGAAGAAATCTCTAAATGAATGAACTTGGGCCTTCACTGATTGGGCCGTAAACTTTTACACTTGATTTAATTGGAACAACAAATCCACTAAAGCCGATAATAGTGATGTTTCACTCAAATCTAATTAGTTCAATATTACTTGGGCTTTAACATGTTAGCTTGACAGATTTGACCAAGTAAACTGTTTTATCAATTCAATTAATCATATGCCGCTAACACTATTTGAACTCTAATTGGGCCAAAAACAATAATTTGGTTTCAAACCCACATGCACACTTATTGAATGTTGGCTGTGATTGGACCGAAACGGTTATTAAAAGTGAAATTTGCAAGTATTAAATGTGGCCGACAACACTTTTAGATTGCAAATTATGATTCGACCAAACTCTTGTAGTGGGCTTAAATGTGATTGGCCCGTTCCTTACACTAATCTCCTGTGCCGAATTTAATTGTTATTTGTCTAAAGCTTTGATTTGACTAAACCTCTTAGATTCACACAATGTCTTGGGTTGACAAAATGACTGACTTCCTTTGTTCACCTGCACATGTACACGTGTACAGCTTCTTCTGGCACCCCTCAACACTAACCTCGAATAGACTGCTTAACCGACAACATTTAATGTTTACAATTTCAAATCATTTTAAACAATTTTCAGTATTTCATGCACAATGGGTAGCCGACAACGAATATTCAATGTGATTGGGCCATTTTAAATCATGAAAACTATGATTGGGCCAATTGAGCTGCAATTGATATGATCAGATGTGCCGATACAAACACCTACTTGGACGACAACTTTACAGCCAACAACAAAAACGATTGGGCCAATTTATAAACCAATTACATGTGTTGCTCACTTATATCAAGACTCAAATTAATGTGTCGGTTCAATTGATATACTCAAAGTTTGATTGTGCCGCTATACCTAGTGAGGCGATTCTAGTATTCTCATTGGACCTTCACATGCAATTGTCAAACAATTAAAGAATCATGTGACTTCTGATCAATGCTAAAATCAAAGTAACATGCAACAGCTGACAATCTTTAAATGTTCAGACAATATGATGACGATGACAGTTATAAGCGAAACCACCGGGATGACTAATAAGCGTAACCTATTGGACCATATGAGCGGAACTAGATGGACTTGTAAGCGGAACCTATTTGGACAAATAAGCGGAACCTATTGGACCATATAAGCGGAACCAGATGGACTTATAAGCGAAACACTTGTTTGACAGAAAAGCGAAACTAGCAAGTTGTCCAGATAAGCGAAACTCCAATGTCTGTATAAGCGGAACTATGGTGAATGAATAAGCGAAACTAACAAGATGTCACTAAAAGCGAAACCAACTTGATCGTTCAAGCGAAACCTATGAGCGAAAGGTCCAAATAAGCGAAACTATATGTCCTTTCGAGCGAAACCTACAAGCGAAAGTATGTATTTCAAGCGGAACTATAATTTTTTTTACGCGAAAATGGACCGAAAAACTTCGATTTCTCCTAAACGGCTAGGAGTTTGGATCTGAAACTTGGTAGGGTTATAGATCAGATGTTTTCGCACAACATATCAAAAATTTAGCTGATTTGGACCGTAAAAACACGTTCAATTTGACGTTTTTCAGCGAAAAACGTGATAAAAGTAAAAAAAATGAAGAAATAGATGAAAATCAGATCTGAAAACGCTGAAATCTGGTACGAATTAATGCGTTTGATCAGTGCAATCGAGCTCCTAGCTCTGATACCACTTGTAGGATCGGTTTTGACACCGTACGATTGTGTAACGAACGTTCGACGTGCGGAATCCGTGAACGTGCGTGACCGAACACACAAAAAAGTACTAATGACGTGATTCTATTGATATGATGTCGTGTACAAAGCCGTGAATCACGTAGAGAGACTTTCTCTCTCTAGACTTTCTCTCTCTAGGATTAATTCTCTAAATCTCCAAATGAGCCAAAAGTCTTAAACTTTACAACTAAATGATCTATTTATAGGCTAAGGGATATAATGACAAATCTCATTATTTACAAAATTGCCACCTTGCCTTTCTAACTAGATATGACACTAAAAGCTTAGAATTCTTCGGTTTCTGCTACGGACTAGATTGACAGAGGCGATAGACAGATAATGCACTAACATGCTCTGTTTTTCAACAAAATACAATCAACCTTAGTATCAACGAATTTTGAGCTGAACTGTTATGTCAAATTGATTGTTAGATCGAATTTGACTGTCCGAGCTCTGATACCAATTGTTAGGATCGGGGGCTCTCATGATTGTGTTTGTTTGTATAAATTGAACATTCAGAGAATATGAAACAGTGAAAAGCACAGCGGAAATGAATACAAACTTTGTAAACATAATCCAAAGAAGAGAATAGTATGATAAACAATTGCTTCACATTAAGTCGAATGATTGAATTATAAAGCAAATGATTACAAGCATGCTTACAATACTAAGCTCCCCCTCAACCTGATACCCCAAGGTTGGTTGCACAAGATGAAAGGATTGGACTGGAGAAGAAGAATCCACTCAGTCAATCGAATGTAACAGTACAGGGTACTGTTCCATTTATAGGCAAACCAAACCGCTGAAGCATCTAAGCTGACGTCACCATGATAGTGACATCTAACAACCTAACAACATATAAACACTGTTCTATACAAACTACTAATGTGTAACAACTGATTATAAGTACAATACAAAACAAGAGATAACTACTGCTTCACGTTCCGCTGTTGTAGCCTGAGCACTGATGTTGAGCATCAGTGCTTTCTTCAAAGGTGATCAGTCCTTGAATGGGCAGTGCTTGTGTCTTCATCAGTTCTTAGGATATAATAGTAGATAGAGCAACAGTGTTTGTCTTCAGCAGTCTTTAGAGTTTCATCAGTGTTTGGTTCATCTGTTGTTATAGTGAGCAGTACTTAAGATCTATTAGCTGTTAGATTACCACTGTCAAGGGGGAAACCAAGTGTAAACAGCTGCTTATTTTGAGTCCACTGTTGTGATCTGGTTTTGGCTTTCATTATCTATTCCTCTGGTAGGGTTCAATCCCAACACCACCGGAATCTATGACACACGAGCGAAGCATGTCTTCAAGGGTACGAATCATGCATTCAGTCTGTCCGTCGGTTTGGAGATGGAAAGCGGTACCTAGATTAAGAGTAGTACCGAGAGGAGATTGAAACGTTTCCCAAAGACGCGAGGTAAACCGACCATCGCGGCCAGAGATGATATCAACACCCATGTCGACAAATGATTTCGTCGGTATAGATCCGCTCTAATCATTATACCTTAAAGTCTTCTCGTATCGGCAGAAAATGAGCAGATTTTGTAAGACGATCAACGATAACCCAAATGCTATCATGACCTGATGGCGTTCGCAGAAGTTTCGTGATGAAGTCCATAGCTATACTCTCCTATTTCCACATAAGGATCTTGGGTTGCATAAGTAAGCCAGAGGGTCTTTGATGCTCAGCCTTGACTTTCGAACAAGTCAGACACTTTGAAACATAGATGGCGATATCCTTCTTCATTCCAGGCCACCAATACCGGAGACGAAGATCATGGTACATGTGACAACTGTGCTCTCTAATCGATGTACAATGTAAAACAATGATTGTTGGTGCAGTTGTCTGTCGACTTCATCTTCATTCGAGTCTTAGATAAATAATGACAGATCTAGGCACGTTATACGAGAAATTACAAACGAAATTAGGCTTAGTGTTAATTCCGCACGGAATCAACTGTCCTAATTCCGCTTGTATATGTAATCCCGTTTGTAGTGTTATTCCGTGTAAACAAGTAATTCCGCTTGAGTCTATTCAAGTGGAATTAGATGGCTATATATAGGTGCTAGGTGCTGTTCGTTTGGAACAGTATTAGCAAGGTTGTTTCTGACGGCGGAGCGCTGTCGAAGTGTCTACGTGCTGTAATTTGATACCAGATCAATAAACGAGACAGTTAATAGTGAATACAAGCTAAACAAAGATTGAATCAATGAATTCCGCCTCTGATTCACTCTGAGACCTCTTCTGATCGACTCGTTTGGTCGGCAAACCGATCCTACATGTGGTATCAAAGCTCAGGAGGAAGAGTTCTTTCTGTTTAGCTCGTTTTCGCTGGAAAATTCTGATTTGTACACCTTCTTTTCAAAATTAATCAAGTTCTAACGGTCAAAATGGACTGATTTTCTGATATTATGTGTAAAATACTGTATTAACAAACCCTTGAGAAAATCAGATCAAAATTCGAAGTAAAAATGACAAAAATGGACCAAAATATTAATTCCATTTGAACGAACGGGTAATTCCGTTTGACAGTTTCACACGGAATTAAGTAATTCCGTTTCTGTTTATAATTTCGTTTGGGAGATTTGAAACGAAATTAGTAATTTTGTTTCAAGATACATAATTCCGTTTGAATTCCACACGGAATTAGTGATTCCGTTTGAAAGTTCTGTTTCAGGTTGATAATTCCGCATGGAATTACAATTCCGGTTGAAAGAGTATCATTTCAAACGAAATTAGGGAATTTTGTTTGAAAAGTGTAATTTCGCACTAAAGTTAATTCCATTTGAACTTGTTAATTCCGCTTGTGAGTTAATTTCGTTTGAAAGTTGACATTGTGTGAAATTTGTCAGGACTGTTTGAAATATGGCAAAAATGTTTGATGAAAAAGAAAATAATTATATTGAAAGAATAAATAGTGGATATGGTTGGCATAGAGCAAGCATGTATGAACAAGATGATATAAATATTTGAACTCTCCGACCTAAAGATTTTGTGTGTCAAAAGAATGAGACAGTGAAAGAGATGAAAAGCAGATTTGATTACTTAATAGACAAATTGAAAAAGTTTGAGATAAAGTTGACAGATGCTGAAAAAGTATCAAAGCTTGCAGGTGCATTACTTGCTGAATGGGATGATGTTTTGAAAAATATAAAACAAGAGTCTGAATTTTCAAAATTACATCCATCTGATTTCATCGATAAACTTAAAACACACAGTTATGACAATTATGAGAAGAAGAAAGAATTGATAAACAGAATAAAAGGGAATCTAGATGAATTGAATTTGGGGAACCTAGAGAAAATGAATTTGGATGTAATTGCTGAAATAGATAAAAGAATTTGTATATGTTTTGCAGCACAAAGGATCATGAGATATGACAATAAGAGGGGATGTTACATTGATAATAATTTGAATCCTCTTGATTTTGTTAAAATTTTTTATGCAGGCATATTCTTGACAAGAACAGAGAAAGAGCAAGTTCAAAAGAATAAAGAATCTGTGAAGATTGGATCTTCGAATTCTGAATCAGTGTGCTTTAAATGTGATAAACTTGAAGCTGACAATGTCAAACTCTTGAAGGATGCGGAAAGTTTGACATTGGAAATCAAAAATTTGAAGGATGAAAAGAAATCTGATGATAAACAGATTCTTGAAATGCGCGAAAATTGTGAGAAGTTGAAATCTGAAAATGTCAAACTGTTAAGTGATTTGAACAGTTTGACATTAGAAAACAAAGTTTTGAAAACAAAAGAAAAAGAAGTTGAAAATAAGATGAAATCTTCAGAAGATGAAGATTTTTGGATAAAACTTGAAAATAAAAATTTGAAAGCAAATGAAACAAAATTTCAAGAACAAATAAAAGTTTTGGAAAATGAAAAACCTGTTCTTGAAAAGAATAAAATTGAAAATGATAAGGCAATCAAGTCTCATCTTGAGAAAATCTCTCAGCTTGAAAATGAAGCTGAGAATGCTAGAAATAAAATTGATGAGCTTGAAAAGAAATTGAAAGGTTTTGTGACCTCATCAGACTTTTTGAATCAGTCTTGTCCAAAATCAATCAATTCTGTTCCAATAAGTGACAATGTCACAAATTTTGACAAAGTAAAATTGAAGATTGTGATGAGAAAACTGATGATGAAGATGAGAAAAGAAAAATATTTTTGAAATTAAAAGAATAATTTCAAGAAACTGATTTGCATTCTACAGAAAAAGGTGAATGTTCATCACAGAAACCTTTGAAGAAGAATGTAGAACAAAAACAAAGTGCTAAAAATACAGAAAAAGTTCAAATCAAGAATAAAAGCTCATCAGTTCGATCATCCAATCATGATAAAAAATCACAAAAATTGGAAAGTCAAAACTCAAAAACAGTTGGTAATAAGTGGTGCAGGTTTGATCACAGTCCGCAAAAGAAAAATCCAGCTTACAAGAGGAGTGATGACTACCACAAAGCCAGACAATGCTATGATCTGTGTGTTTGGTGTGAAAGTAGTGAATGGTACGATAACAGAGTGTGTTACACTTGTGGTGTTCAAGGACACATTGCTGTTAACTGTCAAAGTTGGAAGTTTGAGACGAGAAGATGCTTTGAATGCCAAATCAAAGGCCATATTGCAAGAGATTGCCCAATGAGATCAAATGAAAGATCGAGGGCTGAATCTTCAAAAAGGGTGATGAAATCAGTCAAAGTCAAAGAAAAGTCCAAGGGACTGAAAGTTCTAGAACAAAAAGTGAAGTTTTCACAAAGGCAGAAAGACAGACTGAGGAAGAAGAGGAAGAAAGCGAGAGAGTATCTCGAAAGGATTTTGTCCTGGGATACATCAGGAAAATCCGACAGCAGTTCTGATAAATCGTCTTGCTTTCCAAAGAATGACAAGTCTTGCAAAACGAATTCATCAGATACAAATCTGAGGACAGAAGAAAAAGTAAAGAAAGAAAAATTAACTAATCAAACTAATAAAAGATCAAAGAAAGTTAATTTTTCGGATAAAATCTTTATCAAGGTTTTTGAGTATAAAAGAAACTGCGAAAGATTATTCATGTCACAGGTTGATAAGTTTGAAAAACCTAAATCCAGAAAGGATTGGGTTCTAATGAAGAATGGCGATGAATTTGTTTCCTTGAAAACAAAAGAGCCATCTTCTGGCATTGAGGTTGACTTGTCAAAGTCAAAGGAGCCACGTTAAGGCGATGAATCTGGTTCATCAAAGCCAGAAGAGCCATCTGTTGAGGTAAAAAATGATGTTGTTGTTCTAACAATGGATGATGAAAATTTTCCACCATTGTTAAACAAAAATTCAAAATTACCCAAGGACCGTCAGGCTTGGGTGAAACTCTTTAAATGAAAAACCTGACTTGCCGCAGTTCCCAGGATGGTAAGTGCGGAACAGGAATCGGCATCTTTCTTGAGAAATTCACTTCGGTGATATTTCAAATTTCAAAAGATTAATCAGGGACATTAAGTTGTACTTGATTTTTCTTTCATACAAGTGATTGTGTTGTGAAAATTGGGAAATGCTAAATCTTTCCAAGTGGTTAAAGAAGAACAAGATAATGAATTGAACCCCAGCCTACATGTGGTAAAAACAACAAAACTAATTTTTTTTGGAAAAACCATTTTGATTAAAACAAACTTAAGTGTTTTGAAATCATAATGGGAAAATAGTTTGTTGTAAGGGGGAGTTCTGATTGTTTATGCCAAGAGGATGGCGAATTGAAGCGATTCTCATCAAGTTGTCAAGTTTGTACAGTTCGTTTTCAAATTTTCCCAGAAAATTTAAAATTGAAATATATTTTGATTTTAGGGGGAGTAAAATTTTAGAAAAAAAATTAGAAAATTTGAAAAAGTCAAAAATATTAAAAATTCAAAATGAGTTTTGTTGTAAAAAGGGAAAATGATAGTACATCAGCTAAACAGTTGCGGTATGCTAGAGAAATGAAAAGTTTTAAAGCATTAAGCAATCTCGCTGATGATGTGTTGATAGGTTTTTACACATTTAGTAAATTTGATTAGGATATAAACATAAATAAAAAACTTGCTTATTTCGTGGGGAACATCTCTCGGATATATAGGTAACCCCTGAAATCTTGTTTGAAAGACGCTATTTCTGACATACTAGGTCTTTGTACGTGATGATATCTGGGGTATTATACCAGGACTTCTGATTTTGCGGGAGCAATAGCCTAGTCTTCGTATAATGCTTTGCATTTGCTTTAATCTTTAAAGCTAGCCCTCAGTACAAAAATGAAGATACATTGAAAGATGTTAATCATGTGCTGTTGAAATAAAAGATCTCCGAAAGGGGACCCACCTAAAGTCGAGCCGTCATCTCTCTGCTGAACGGAAGTTCTGACCTGAGCTCTCACGGTTTCGCATCTACCCCTTAACAGATATATTAGTGTGCACTCACCTGTAAGACTGAATATAGTTGTCTGGATACGAGAGTATATTCTGAGATGGTACACGCATATAAGTAAAAGATCTTAAAACATTAAATGCGTATCCTGAACAGATTGAAATGTGTGTGAAAATTTAAGAGGATCAGTATATCAGCAATCTAAGTGAATTATTTAATTCTGAATATGAAATCAAAACCTTATTGGTACTTGTAACTTGTCAATAGCTGATATGATTCCCTAACACAAACTCACATAAATAGTGTCTATAAATACTTCTTTTCAGCTTTCATAAAATTGAAAAATCCAAAAAAAGAAATTTCGACAACTGATTATGGAGAGCTGATATTCAAAATTCCAAGTGCTAAAACATGTTGCACTAGTGGATTGGGAAAGAGTGTGTTGGTAATGTGAAGATTTCAAAATGTTTAAATGGTGCATTAACTTGAAACTAATGTTAAATGTTAACCTACAAAATGATCTTCATAGCCTATAAATGATAAATCTATTTTTCTTATAAGTGGATGAGATTGATGCAGGAGATGAGCTGAAACAGAGGTAAAGCCAGGATAAAATCTCAAGGCGATAGCTAATTCCAGACGGAGATCCCAGCTTGATGAGAGGGGGAGTCTGACGAGCTTAGAGCCAAAGAGAGATCCTGGAACATCATTCAAGCAGACCAATCAAGATTGAAGAGTCGTCATGTTGAAGACTCTCACAGAAGATTCTGTCAACATTCAAGGGGGAGTCTGTTGGTGCAGTTGTCTGTCGACTTCATCTCTGTTCGAGTCTTAGATAAATAATGACAGATCTAGGCACGTTATACGAGAAATTACAAACGAAATTAGGCTTAGTGTTAATTCCGCACGGAATTACCAAGGGAAATTCCGCACGGAATCAACTATCCTAATTCCGCATGTATATGTAATCCCGTTTGTAGTGTTATTCCGTGTAAACAAGTAATTCCGCTTGAGTCTATTCAAGCGGAATTAGATGGCTATATATAGGTGCTAGGTGCTGTTCATTTGGAACGGTATTAGCAAGGTTGTTTCCGACGGCGGAGCGCTGTCGAAGTGTCTACGTGCTGTAATTTGATACCAGATCAATAAACGAGACAGTTAATAGTGAATACAAGCTAAACAAAGACTGAATCAATGAATTCCGCCTCTGATTCAGTCTGAGACCTTTTCTGATCGACTCTTTTGGTCGACAAACAGATCCTGCAATGATAATTATTAATAAAACAATGTGATTTAGTGTTATTATGTGTGTATTTGTGTTTGATGATTTTACGATTTGATTTGATTCTGATTTTAAGCTTTAAATCGCTTTCTGGAAAGTTATACGCAAACTGGTGCGTAAACGCAGTCAGTTTAACGCGACAAACACTCTGGGATAGTGAAATAGGCTTAACATACCTTAAATAACCTTCACATAACTTAGAAATAAGTTTTGGATGGTTTGGTGTGTCGAAAACAAGTTTGTTCGATTGCAGGGACTATTTGTGTCAAACTGCTAAACTATACCGAATCGTATAGTAATGAACATTCCGGAACTTGATCATAAGTTAAACATACCATAAATATCCTTTACATAGCTTAGAAATAGGCTTTGAGGGGTTCGGTATGCTAAAACAAACTTTATTGATCAATAGGGACTAAAAGCGTCAAAAAGTGCATAAGTTTGCATTTTCGCGCATATCTTACGTTCTGAATATATCCGGACACCCAAAAATTTATGTAATCATTAAAATATTTTATTTAGTGATTGGCATGATAAAATTCCATTCGTCGCTTAATTTGGATCGTTTTTGCGTTCGTTACGACTTCCGTCGTAATTAACCGAATAACGCAACCGTACGACCAGACGAACCGACATCCGAGATGTTTTTGAGCATATTTTAAGTTCCCTACACTTAAACTTCATTTTAGAGCTTTGAAATAAGGTTAACGGGGCTTAAAAGTATCAAATATGCATCAAACTACAAGTTTCTGAGCTGCAGGGACTAAATGTGTAAATCTGCCAAACTTGCTTAGGCGGCCCGCGTAAGCCAAGCTTAATTCTTATGCGGCCCATGAGAGCCCATCAGACAAAAACATTGAATCTGGACTTTGGGCTTGTTTTTGACGGTTTTGGCAGCTGATTTAGCATACTTTGGGCAAGATTTGATGGTTTTTATCATGTCCCTTGTATTCTAATACCATGAGCCCACATGTATGGCCAATATCTTTCCCCCTTTAGCAAGAAACGATCCTAACGGTGAACCGAAAACTATAAATAGGCATGCCCTCATTCCATTTTTCTTCACATTTGATCTGAGATTTCTCTAAGTTGATGTGATTATTCACTTCATACCTGAGAATACTTGGAATCAAATCTCTTTGGACCCTTTGTAAGTCCTCTTTCGTTCTTTTATGCGTTTTTAGCATGAAAGTCAAACTCTGTTTGACTTTCTACATTGACCAGTTTATGGACAACACGAAGTTTGTTTGAACTTTGCAACGTGAGTGTAATCACGATGGTTATAGTCCCTTGTGACTATACCTACAGCTTACCACGTTGACTAGGCGTAGTGACGAGGCGTAGTTTCGGTCAAAATGCGCATTTAAGCGTATTTTGCAACCAAACTGATCTTGGTATCAAAACACTTTGTTTTGATATCAAAACCTGTTTTCTAACTTAGTTAAGCATGTTTTAACATGCTTAGCTCGTCACTTTTAGTTTTGTGCTTGTTTAGAGTCGTAAGTCAAGCGGTCTAAACCACCGCTTAGACTTTCGAACTCGACCCGTTTGGTCGATCATTAGGATCCGACCAAGCATGATTAGTGACCATAGTTGCATAGGGAATAACCTTCCGAGGTTATACCTTATGGTCACCTAGTTTAAGTAGTTGTATGATAGGTAGTTTATATGCCTTAGGTAATTTACCAAAATGACCTTTTCATGCATAATTGGATTTTAAGCATATATAACCTAAACATTTGTCACCTAACTGATTATGCAACATAATTAAACATGTTTAGGCATATAATACTTGTCATAGGACTAGTTAGACGTCTCGAACACGTTTTACGCGAACGACGCGTTAAAGTAGCATAAGCTACCTAAACGGGTCGTTACGGGTCGAAAGCACTTAGGATAGGTTCCGATTTAGAATGTAGGCTTTGTTAAACCATATCACATGAGTTCCAATACTCATTTGGTTTACAAGACCTCATTCTGTCCGATCTTCCGATTTAGGTGTCGATTTATTTACTAGTGATTCGATTATTAGGTGCTGCTTGAGTTTCCTTGGTTTGATTGAGCTTGTTGAGTTCTTTAGATTGAGGATACTTTGCACTTCGATGTGAGTACATAGTTCCCCTATTTTACTGTTTTCAATTGTTTTGGGGTGATTCATATATGTTAAACGATTTCGAAGTTTAAACGATGGTTTCAAAAACGATTTAAATGGTTTATATTAAAACTAATAACGATTTCGATAATGTGAACGAACTTGTTGGACGTATTTACATAAAGAATGACATTCATTAGCATTGATCAAGCCGACCAGTATTAGGTTATGGTACCATAGGATCTGACAAATCCCGTTATCAGACTACACCCATGGTTATGTGTGGGGGTTATGTAGATAATGACCGAATCTGATGATTGTTAACTTTCCCTTTGGTGGTTTGTTAATACGAGAAGCGACATAGTCGAGTCACGATGGTTTGAATGTTATTAGCGAGATGACCATAAGTAGTTTCACAATTAAAACGAATACGATTTTGGGACGAGTTAAACGATTTGAGACGACTTAAACGAGATAAACAATTTAGTTAAACGATTGGTTTTAGGTTGTGATTAGATAATGGGACGGGTGTAGCATGATAAAAGCATGGTAGATACGTCGCTGGTACATCTTATATATAAGTGCTCTTATCATATTACATTTCGTGTCATTATTTAGTTCACTTGGGAAACGATTTTGAAACAATGTCACACAACGAGGTTTTTGAAATGATATAAACCATACGAGTTTTATTAACGAGTTTTTACGAGTTGGATTACTAAAACAAATGTTTTGGGGTTAAGAATCATGGCTACGAGATTTTATAATCTATAACCAATTTGATTTGAGTTGGTTAATTATGTTGCAATACACTTTTCAAAACGAGGTTTGCACTTTTGACACTTGTAGTCTAATAAGGTTCTGCAACATATAAACGAGCCATGAATCCGATACTCTCCTAAAACCTATGTGCTCGCTAGCATTTCTTTGCTGACTTTGTTTTTACATATGTTTCAGGTGGTGTTGCATGATGTTGATTCCTAGGAAGTGTGTTCACTTAGGATCTGGACGTGGCCTTAGTGACATAAAAACAATGATAGACGATATGTAATTTGTTTATTTGCTTTTGAGACAATGTAAATTATCAATTGAATCAATAAAACGAAACTTTAATTACCATGGTTGTTGAAACAATAATTCTGTTACAACACTACGTTACCACCGCGGTTTCGTTGTTTTAACGCGGTCGGGGTGTGACAGTACATCTTGTCGGCACCGGGATGAATGGAATATCGAAACTTGTGAGCTTCAGTCAACAATATCTTCCGTAGGTTATTGCGACTTGGAATCCAGATGCGATCGAGATAGTAATAGATACCGTTCGATTTGGTGACAAGTTGGGTTTCAGCACCACACTTCTTCATTTCCTCTTTCAAGGTATTCTCAATGAGGCAGGCGTGCTGAGCATTACGGATTAGAGCTTCGAGGTCATGCGAGGCTTGGATATTACGAACACTATGCAAATAGCTTTGTCGGCTGAGAGCGTCGGCAACGACATTTGCTTTGCCAGGGTGTTAACGAATCTCACAGTCGTAATCGTTAAGAAGTTCGACCCATCAGCGTTGGCGCATATTCAGTTCCTTTTGGTTCAAGATATGTTGTAGGCTCTTATGGTCGGTGAAGACTGTACACTTGGTACCGTAAAGGTAGTGTCGCCAAATCTTCAACGCAAAAACAACAGCACCAAGCTCGAGATCGTGGATATTGAGCTGACGAGAGGCGTACGCGATAACCTTATCTCGTTGCATAAGAACACAGCTGAGACCAAGGTTAGAGGCATCACAGTAAACAACGAAATCGTCGTTTCCGTCGGGTAACGCGAGGATAGGAGCATTGTAGAGCATATGCTTGAGAGTTAGAAAGGCTTCCTCTTGTTCAGTTCCCCAAACAAAAGGCTTGTCTTTATGCTGTTAAAGAAGTAAGTGGAATGGCGATTTTCGAAAAGTCAGCGATGAATCGACGGTAATAGCCCGCCAATCCAAGGAATGAACGAACTTCGGATCGGGACTGTGGTGTAACCCAACTCCTAACTACTTCAATCTTCGCGGGATCGACGTGTATACCTTGACTATTGACGATGTGACTGAGGAATTGAACCTCCTCTAGCCAAAATTCACATTTGGAGACTTAGCATAGAGTCGATTCCCTTAGAGTAATTCGAGAACCAAACGTAGATGTTGCACGTGTTTGGCTTTCAATTTCGAATAGATAAGGGTATCATCAATAAACACGATGACGAAGTGGTCGAGAAAGGGTTTGCATACACGATTCATCAAATCCATGAAAACCACGGGTGCGTTGGTTAAACCAAAAGGAATCACGACGAATTCATAGTGGCCGTATCGGGTTTCGAAAGCGGTTTTCGGGATATCTTCCTCCTGAATTCGTAACTGGTGATAACCTGAACGTAAATCGATCTTTGAGAAGCACGTTGTGACACCCAGGAAAACCAGTAAACGATACAACTTATCTAGCTTCCTCAGTAACCACATGCCAAATTTCGGGACGAAATTTCTTTCAAGTTGGGGATAATGTGACAACTCGTATTTCAGAACCGTCTCTTGTATTACGTGTTAACCTGTATGAACTCTATGTGATTACGTGATTCATGGTTTTAAGGGAATGCAATGTGTTATGTGAACTTGATTGATTAAATGAATGCGTTGTGATTATGCATGTATAATAAACCTAGTCGCACATCATGGTCCGATCGCACAAGCTCTTGGGCCGTACACCCTATCCTTGCTACACACCTCTCTCGGCCCAACATATTTTGTTTCGAAGGGCAGCCCGTTAAGGAGCTTGGCCCACTTTTGTGTGCATAGAGGAACCATTAGGGGGTTTAGTCTCTCATTACTTGCAAACATAAGAAATCACACACAACCCTAATCACCTCTCTCTCTCTCTCTCGTTTTCCCTTGGAACCGGACGGCAGCCCTACTCGGAGTCCATCTCAATCAAGCAAATCGTATCACACTTTCGGTTAGCGTCTTGTTCTTATTTGGTTGTTGATCGATTGATGTGTATTATAATATGTTTAATCATGAATCCGGAAATATGAGTTTAACATGATGTGGTCACATGCAAAGAAACTAATTTGTCATTGATTTATAATCGTATGATTCAATAGTTCATATGTTATACATGATGATTGATGTTACTGGAATTGTGATTCTCGAGTTTAAAACTTTGATTAGTTTGATTTGTGATTTATAAGAAATAGGATGCATGTTAGTCCTTGGAATTGGTTAATCAGATGATCCGATTTCATGTTCATGTGATTGGTAAATTGTTGTTATTCTTGACTAGATGATAGTTAAGGTTGTATGATTATGCATGATTGCGGAATGAATTGTTGATTTGATCTGTTGTGAAACTGTCAAACTTGTTAGCAATTGTCACGGAATGATTGATGCTGTAAATTAGGAAGTTTGTTACATTCCTGGTCTCGACACGGGTTGCGAGTCGAGAACCCTTAGTCTCGACTCGAGACCGCACCTCACACACAAAAACAGCACAACTCGAGACCATGGTTGCGGGTCTGGTTGCGACTCGAGAGCGACTAGTCTCGACCAGTACATGATGACTCGAGACCTTCTTAGTCACGACTCGAGATCTCTAGGCCAACAACTCGAGACCGCCTAGTCTCGACTCGAGACCACGAACACATGCACACTGTTGTACTTGTACACTGTTACGAGCCCAACCATTTGGGCCGCATACTTGAACTTTGTTTACGTGACTGTACTGTTGTTAAACTGCCATGATTATACGTGTATGCTATGATCGTTACTTGTGTACAATATGTGTAGAACATACGTGCACTACTTGAATACGAACCTAACTCATATGGTAACCATGGTAGGACGTGGTTGACCACCATATAGCTTAATTGAACTTTTCTGTGTATCTGCCGAGCAAAACCAACGTGAGTTCACACCCTTACTAAGGCATGGGTTCCCAGGGTCGGGAATGGGTTTTTGGATGATTACTTGTACTTAAGTCATTATCGGGGTTATGTACTTTGGGCCTCGGGAGAGGAAGGTTTTTGGATAGATACTGCTAGACTAGTGATACAAATACTTCTCTTCGCACACAAGCCGGAAATGGCTGCGATAATAGAACTAATCTTCGCACACATGCCTAGAATGGCTGCGAACCATGCACTAAACTTCGCACACATGCCAGGTGGGCTGCGATACAAATATACCTAGTCTAGAATACTTGGGAAACTCCCACTAATCTTCGCACACATGCCTAGAGGGCTACGATACGAACGCATACAATACATGTTTTACTAAACGAACATGCGACTTACAAAACGATTACTATAACTGAACAAACCACTGTGAACTCGCTCAACTAGTTGTTGACTCTCTGTTACATGCCTTGCAGGACCTTAGGTATACATGGAGCTTACACGGGAGGCACAATCGTTGTGGACATGGATCGTGGATGTTTTGCTAAACACTTATGACAATTGAAAACTTAATAATTCCGTTGGATTTTTATACTATGCTTCCGCTACTTAAACTATGTTATTAGAACACCTTTCATATTGTGGGTTGATACATTTACGTTATTATTTACTTATATGTTCGATATGATTGGTGGCTTGATCCTGGTCGTGTCACACCTCCAAGCGGTGGTACTCCGCGTGTGGATTTTTGGGGGTGTGACAGATTGGTATCAGAGCAATTGGTTATAGAGAACTTGGTTTTAATAAGGGAGAAACGTTTTTATTAAAACCAGATTATAACCAGAATAGTGCTCTCAACGATCCACAACGACGCTTCGCTCCGCGTGCAAGACTCAACATCCTAGGTAATATGGTTTATGTTTATATTGCCTACTTGCTAGACTACATAGAACTTTGCTCAGGGTATGCTTAGATACACATAACTACTATTGCTTGAGAACACTTGTGTGCTTACTCTCTTCTGTCATCGCACTTTTCGCGAACCTCTCTCACTTATGTTACTTTTACTATGAAGATCATGTCTGGACATATTAACATGACTCAAGCCCAGTTGACGGCTCTCATTAACGAACAAGTTGCTGCGGCACTTGCAGCCGCCCAAGCAGGAGGTATACCCTGCAGTCGTAACTCACACTAGGATCTCTAGATCCTACACTCCTAAACCAACTCTTGTGTTTAACCTTGTCCTATTCTTATACACAGGAGGTCAACACGCACAGCAACCAGTTTGCACTTTCAAGAACTTCATGGACTGTCGTCCAAGCACGTTTAGTGGCACTGAGGGAGCAATGGGACTCCTCCATTGGTTTGAAAAGCTCGAGTCGGTGTTTGAAATGTGTGAATGCCCTGAGGCTCGCAGGGTGAAGTACGCCACTGGTACTCTGGAAGGAATTGCGCTGACTTGGTGGAATGCGCAAGTTCAGATATTAGGGCTGGCAGCTGCTAACGCCACCCCTTGGAACAATTTTAAGGAACTGATCAAGCGAGAATACTGCACGCGTGATGACATTCACAAGTTGGAAGTGGAGCTTTACCATCTGAAAATGATGGGATCGTAAATTGAAGCTTATACGAAACGGTCAAACGAGCTGGCCATCTTGTGTCCAACCATGGTGGACCCTCCAATCAAGCGCATTGAGTTGTATCTCAAGGGTCTAGCGCCAGAAATCCAGAGCCACGTGACATCGGCTAATCTCGATAATATTCAGGATATTCAGCGACTCGCTCATCGCCTCACGGATCAGGCAGTGGAACAAGACAGGCTGCCTAAACGTATCGGCGCTACTGCTATCACTACCACTTCTGCTACTCCCGCTACTCCCAATGACAACAAGCGGAAATGGGATGGGGATTCCAGCAAGGATTCAGCTACCGTTCAGTCTCGAGCACAGCAACAGCGCAAGAATAATGATCACCAGAGCCCGGGTCAGCAAACTTCTAGTGGTCAGGGGCAGGGTGGATATCGGGGAATTCACCCACTGTGTAACAGGTGCAACAGACACCACAGTGGTCAGTGCCTCAATGGCCGCTGTCAGAGATGTCTCAAGATTGGGCACGAAGCTAAGGATTGCAGGAGCTCGCGACCTGCGAATCAGAACCAACAACAACCACCAGCGCCTCAAAACCAGCAGCAGCAACAGCGAGGCAACAGGGGATGCTTTCAGTGTGGTGCTGAAGGCCATTTCAAGCGGGATTGCCCCCAGTTAAACCAGAATCGCAACAACAATAACAATCAGGGCAATGACAACAATAACAACGGTGGAAACAACAACGGCAATGAAGCTAGGGGACGTGCATTTGTGCCGGGGCAGGGAGAAGCAAGGAATGATCTCAACGTAGTCATGGGTAAGTTTCTTCTCGACGACTTTTATGTTACTGTATTGTTTGATTCGGGTGCGGATACAAGTTATATGTCCCTAAAAGTTAACCAAATGTTAAAACGTGCACCAATTCCCTTAAACACCAAGCATGTCGTAGAGTTA
This sequence comes from Helianthus annuus, assembly GCF_002127325.2. NCBI lineage: Eukaryota > Viridiplantae > Streptophyta > Magnoliopsida > Asterales > Asteraceae > Helianthus > Helianthus annuus. The sequence goes on along the minus strand of NC_035448.2, from coordinate 99,476,761 downwards.
GCTAACGGTAAAAGTCTAGAGGCCACACACATAGTTCAGGGTTGTAATCTTATCCTCGCTGGTCAGACTTTCTCGATCGATCTCATTCCCATAGCTCTGAGTAGTTTTGACATCGTCATTGGAATGGACTGGTTATCCCAACAGCACGCAGAGATCCTATGCAAAGAGAAGATAGTTCGTATTCCCCATTCTGGCAAAGAACTTCTCATGATTCAAGGCGACAAGAGTGGTGCAGTGGTTGGCATCATCTCCTTTCTAAAGGCTCAGAAGTGTTTGCGTAAGGGCCACACTGCCATTCTGGCACTTGTTACCGATGCATCAGCTAGAGAAAAGAAATTGGAAGATATTCCAGTTGTACGCGACTTTCCTCAGGTGTTCCCTGAAGATTTACCTGGTCTACCGCCTCATCGCCAGGTCGAATTCCAGATTGAACTAGCTCCAGGAGCAGCACCTATAGCTCGAGCACCGTATCGCTTAGCTCCATCAGAATTGGAAGAACTATCAACACAGCTACAAGAACTCTTGGGTAAGGGATTTATCCGACCTAGCTCTTCACCCTGGGGAGCTCCAGTATTATTTGTGAAAAAGAAGGACGGTACCTTCAGAATGTGCATTGATTACCGTGAACTGAACAAGGTGACAGTGAAGAACCGCTATCCTCTTCCACGTATTGATGACTTATTCGACCAGTTGCAAGGGTCGAGCTACTACTCTAAGATAGACCTGAGGTCAAGTTACCATCAGCTGAGAGTCCGGGATGAGGATGTCTCCAAAACAGCATTCAGAACTCGTTACGGCCACTACGAGTTTCTTGTCATGCTATTCGGGCTAACAAACGCACCGGCAGTCTTTATGGACCTTATGAACAGGGTGTGCAAACCCTACCTAGATAAGTTTGTGATTGTATTCATCGACGACATCCTGATCTACTCCAAGAGTCAGGAGGAACACGAGCAGCACTTGCGACTTATTTTGAAGCTTCTACGAACATAGCAATTGTACGCCAAGTTTTCGAAATGCGACTTCTGGCTTCGTGAAGTCCACTTTCTAGGCCACGTGTTAAACAAGGATGGGATCCATGTTGATCCATCCAAGGTGGATTCGATCAGGAACTGGCCTGCACCGCGTACACCAATGGAAATACGCCAATTCTTGGGTCTGGCAGGCTATTACAGACGATTCATTAAAGATTTCTCAAAGATTGCACAGCCGCTTACGCTACTGACACAGAAGGGTGTCACCTACCGTTGGGGTAATACTCAGGAAACCGCTTTTCAGCACTTAAAGGATAGACTTTGCAGTGCACCTATCCTCTCATTGCCAGAGGGCACGGACGATTTTGTGGTCTATTGTGACGCATCGATACAGGGGCTTGGTTGTGTATTGATGCAACGGGATAAAGTTATTGCATACGCTTCGCGCCAACTCAAGGTTCACGAACGGAACTACACGACGCACGATTTAGAGCTGGGAGCTGTTGTTTTCGCACTCAAGATATGGCGACACTACCTGTACGGTACCAAGTGTACTATCTACACCGATCACAGGAGTCTCGAGCATATCTTCAAGCAGAAGGAATTGAACATGCGTCAACGTCGATGGGTTGAACTACTGAACGACTACGAATGCGCCATCAAGTACCATCCAGGCAAAGCCAACGTTGTGGCTCTCAGTCGAAAAGACACTCTACCTAGACGCGTGCGAGCACTACAACTTACTATTCAGTCTAGTCTTCCTGCACAGATACGAGATGCTCAGGTGGAAGCATTGAAAACAGAAAACGTCAGGGCAGAAGCCTTACGCGGCTCAAGGCAACGATTAGAACAGAAGGAAGACGGTGCCTATTATGTAACGGGGCGTATTTGGGTCCCACATTATGGAAACTTACGCGAGCTGGTAATGGACGAAGCTCATAAGTCTCGCTACTCGGTACATCCAGGTTCGGATAAAATGTACCACGACATCAGGACTACGTATTGGTGGCCTAGCATGAAGGCCCACATAGCAACTTACGTCGGCAAGTGTTTGACCTGTGCGAGGGTCAAGACGGAATACAAGAAACCATCAGGCCTACTTCAGCAACCCAAGATACCACAGTGGAAATGGGAGGAAATTTCCATGGATTTTGTTACTGGCCTGCCTAGATCACAGCGTGGGAACGATACTATTTGGGTGATCGTGGATCGACTCACAAAATCTGCACACTTCCTGGCTATTAAGGAAACGGACAAGTTCTCCACTCTAGCAGACGTATATCTCAAGGAAGTTGTCTCAAGGCACGGGGTGCCAACCTCTATTATTTCGGATCGTGATGCACGATTTACTTCAGAACTGTGGCTAGCAATGCACAAATCTTTTGGCTCTCGATTAGACATGAGCACATCATATCACCCTCAGATGGATGGGCAGTCTGAGCGCACGATTCAAACCCTAGAAGACATGCTTCGGGCATGTGTTATTGATTTTGGCAACAGCTGGGAAAAGCATCTCCCTTTAGTGGAGTTTTCGTACAATAACAGTTACCACACCAACATCCAAGCCGCTCCATTCGAGGCATTGTACGGACGTAAATGCCGGTCACCTCTCTGTTGGGCAGAGGTGGGGGATAGTCAGATCACAGGACCAGAAATGGTAGTTGATGCTACTGAACGGATTGCTCAGATATGGCAACGCATGGCGGCGGCTCGCGACCGTCAGAAAAGTTACGCTGATAAGCGCAGGAAACCACTCGAATTTCAAGTTGGGGATCGAGTGCTAGTCAAGGTTTCGCCCTGGAAGGGTGCAGTTCGTTTTGGCAAATGAGGCAAACTCAATCCGCGGTATGTCGGACCATTCGAGATCATAGAGAAAATAGGCAAAGTGGCCTACAAACTGAACCTACCAGCAGAACTCGGTGCAGTTCACAATGTCTTTCACGTGTCAAATCTGAAGAAGTGTCTGTCAGATGAGACCCTCATAGTTCCTCTGAAGGAACTCACTATCGATGAACATTTACATTTCGTCGAGGAACCAGTTGAAATCACGGACCGGGATGTCAAGGTCCTCAAGAATACGAGAATCCCTCTTGTTCGAGTTCGTTGGAACTCCCGTCGTGGCCCAGAGTTCACCTGGGAACGCGAAGATCAGATGAAACAAAAGTATCCCCAATTATTCGCAAACAGTGCAATCACTACTGAGGCTGAAGCTACCACGGAATTTCGGGATGAAATTCCAGATCAACGGGGAGAGGATGTGACACCCCAGGAAAACCAGTAAACGATACAACTTATCTAGCTTCCTCAGTAACCACATGCCAAATTTCGGGACGAAATTTATTTCAAGTTGGGGATAATGTGACAACTCGTATTTCAGAACCGTCTCTTGTATTACGTGTTAACCTGTATGAACTCTATGTGATTATGTGATTCATGGTTTTAAGGGAATGCTATGTGTTATGTGAACTTGATTGATTAAATGAATGCGTTGTGATTATGCATGTATAATAAACCTAGTCGCACATCATGGTCCGATCGCACAAGCTCTTGGGTCGTACACCCTATCCTTGCTACACACCTCTCTCGGCCCAACATATTTTGTTTCGAAGGGCAGCCCGTTAAGGAGCTCGGCCCACTTTTGTGTGCATAGAGGAACCATTAGGGGGTTTAGTCTCTCATTACTTGCAAACATAAAAAATCACACATAACCCTAATCACCTCTCTCTCTCTCTCTCTCTCTCGTTTTCCCTTGGAACTGGACGGCAGCCCCACTCGGAGTCCATCTCAATCAAGCAAACCGTATCACACTTTCGGTTAGCGTCTTGTCCTTATTTGGTTGTTGATCGATTGATGTGTATTATAATATGTTTAATCATGAATCCAGAAATATGAGTTTAACATGATGTGGTCACATGCAAAGAAACTAATTTGTCATTGATTTATAATCGCATGATTCAATAGTTCATATGTTATACATGATGATTGATGTTACTGGAATTGTGATTCTCGAGTTTAAAACTTTGATTAGTTTGATTTGTGATTTATAAGAAATAGGTTGCATGTTAGTCCTTGGAATTGGTTAATCAGATGATCCGATTTCATGTTCATGTGATTGGTAAATTGTTGTTATTCTTGACTAGATGATAGTTAAGGTTGTATGATTATGCATGATTGCGGAATGAATGGTTGATTTGATCTGTTGTGAAACTGCCAAACTTGTTAGCAATTGTCACGGAATGATTGATGCTGTAAATTAGGAAGTTTGTTACATTCCTGATCTCGACACGGGTTGCGAGTCGAGAACCCTTAGTCTCGACTCGAGACCGCACCTCACACACAAAAACAACACAACTCGAGACCATGGTTGCGGGTCCGGTTGCGACTCGAGAGCGACTAGTCTCGACCAGTACATGATGACTCGAGACCTTCTTAGTCACGACTCGAGATCTCTAGGCCAACAACTCGAGACCGCCTAGTCTCAACTCGAGATCTCTAGTCTCGACTCGAGACCACGAACACATGCACACTGTTGGACTTGTACACTGTTATGAGCCCAACCATTTGGGCCGCATACTTGAACTTTGTTTACGTGACTGTACTGTTGTTAAACTGCCATGATTATACGTGTATGCTATGATCGTTACTTGTGTACAATATGTGTAGAACATACGTGCACTACTTGAATACGAACCTAACTCATATGGTAACCATGGTAGGACGTGGTTGACCACCATATAGCTTAATTGAACTTTTCTGTGTATCTGCCGAGCAAAACCAAGGTGAGTTCACACCCTTACTAAGGCATGGGTTCCCAGGGTCGGGAATGGGTTTTTGGATGATTACTTGTACTTAAGTCATTATCGGGGTTATGTACTTTGGGCCTCGGGAGAGGAAGGTTTTTGGATAGATACTGCTAGACTAGTGATACAAATACTTCTCTTCGCACACACGCCGGAAATGGCTGCGATAATAGAACTAATCTTCGCACACATGCCTAGAATGGCTGCGAACCATGCACTAAACTTCGCACACATGCCGGGTGGGCTGCGATACAAATATACCTAGTCTAGAATACTTGGGAAACTCCCACTAATCTTCGCACACATGCCTAGAGGGCTGCGATACGAACGCATACAATACATGGTTTACTAAACGAACATACGACTTACAAAACGATTACTATAACTGAACAAACCACTGTGAAGTCGCTCAACTAGTTGTTGACTCTCTGTTACATGCCTTGCAGGACCTTAGGTATACATGGAGCTTGCACGGGAGGCACAGTCGTTGTGGACATGGATCGTGGATTTTTTGCTAAACACTTATGACAATTGAAAACTTAATAATTCCGTTGGATTTTTATACTATGCTTCCGCTACTTAAACTATGTTATTAGAACACCTTTCATATTGTGGGTTGATACATTTACGTTACTATTTACTTATATGTTCGATATGATTGGTGGCTTGATCCTGGTCGTGTCACGCCTCCAAGCGGTGGGACTCCGCGTGTGGATTTTTGGGGGTGTGACACACGTAGCACCTTGCAATTGGTCAAACAAATCGTCGATTCGGGGCAGGGGATAGCGATTCTTGATAGTTGGCGTATTGAATTTCCTATAATCGATGCACATCCGGAACGATCCGTTCTTTTTTTGACGAAAAGGAAAGGTGCGCCCCAAGGAGAGGTGCTAGGGCGAATAAAGCCTTTATCAAGAAGTTCCTGGAGTTGACTCGAGAGTTCGCACATTTCAGACAGAGCGAGGCGATATGGAGCTTTAGCAACAGGGTTGGCTCCAGGAATGAGGTCAATACGGAAATCAATATCACAACTCGGGGGTAAACCGGGTAAATCGCCAGGAAAGCCTAGGGGTGTTCAAAACCGGATATCCGAAAATTCGGATATTCGAATTTCGGATATCCGAAATTTTCGGATGCCAGATTACACTATCCGAATCAGTATCTGAAATTTCGGATATTCGAAATTCGGATATCCGAAATTTCGGATACGGATTCGGATAGCGAATCGGATATCCGAAAATCCAAATTTTTATTTAATTTTTATTTAATTTTTATTATTTTATTATGTTTTTCATATTCGGAAACGGATATTTTGGATAGTTTCGGTTATCCGAACATAAGTTTTCGGATATTTCGAATATTTTTCGGATATTTTCGAATATTGTTCGGATATTTCAGATATTTTCGGATATTCAGATATCCGAAAAAAAATGAAATTAAATTTTCGGATATTTTCGAATATCCGAAATATCTGAAAATTTTGAAAATCACTATCCGAATCCGAATCCGAAAAATTCGGATATCCGAATTTCGGATATCCGAATTTCGGATATCCGATTCTTCGGATATTTCGGATTCGGATATCGGATATTTCGGATCGGATTTTCGGATACTGATAGTTTTGAACACCCCTAGGAAAGACAGCAGGAAAATCACGAACCACAAGCACCTTATCCATTGCCGTCTTTTCCGTTTCCTCCGCTACTATGATGTGTGCCAAGAAAGCTTTGTATTCCTTTTGAAGATACTTGCTCGCTTGGATACACGACATGAGCTTAAGATCATTCGAAGACGCCATAGATGCTGAGTTGATCATCATTCGCGAGAGAGAAACGAATCATTTTATCAAAACAAACGACTTCAGCACGATTTTCGCGAAGAAAATCCATCCCTACTATGATATCAAAACTATCAAGCTGCATCGGAATAAGGTCGATCGGGAAGACGTGATTGTTGAGTTCAAGAGTACAATCGGAGTACGGAATTAACAATGACGGTTCTTCCAGTGGCAATTTCTACGTCGAACGTTGTAGGGAGATTAACGCGTTTACGGTGTAAGAGCTTTTCGAATTCTAACAATACAAAACAGTTATCGGCTCCAGTATCAAATAAACACGAAGCATATATACCGTTGACAAAAAACGTACCATTAACCACGTTGTTGCCCGTTTGCGCCTGGCGGACATTGATGTTGAATGCTCTGCCGCGGGCTGCTGGTTGAGCTGGCTGCTGCTGCTGCTGAGGCTGCTGCTGTTGATGTTGTTGCTGCGCTGGTTGCTTCTGTGGCTCTTGCTTTACTACTCAGTTCGGGCAGATATTTGCGAAGTAGTTAGGATCACCACATGCAAAGCAGGTTCTTGCGTGGGCAGCGGGAGCAGGAGCTGCTTGATTGCCCTGTGGAGCAGGAAGAGGAGTTGGCAGTGCAGGAGGAGTTTGAGCTTGAGCTTGACGGGGACTAGTACGACAGTTGGCAGCAAAGTGGTCGTAAAGGTTGCAGTGAACACAAAATCGACATGCGATCCCAACATGATGATGATAGGTACAAGTAGGGAACATAGTGTGCGGACCAGTATATGCACGTTTTGCAGGAGGTGCATTGGTCACGGGTGCAGCTACTTGGCGGTTCTAGGGTTGAGGTTGGGCAGGTACAGCATTGAGTGGAGCGGCGGTCACAGCACAGTTCTTGTTGTTGTTGTTGCTCTTGCGCTTGCGGCGAAGACTTGGAAGCTTGAGGTGCGGCGGGTTCAGGAGCGGGTGAAGCGGTGACTTGGTGGAGACTTTTGGTGGTGTTCTTGAAGTAACCAGCCCTAACTCGCTTGTCATTGATTTCTGCAGCGAGTAGAAAAGTCTCTTCGATGGTAATCGTCTAGGCGGCTTGCACGAAATCAGTATCACAATCAGGTAAAGCGCGGATATATTTCTTGATTGTGATGTCGGGAGTTGAGACTTTACCAGGACAAATGATACTTAGCTGCTTAAAGCGGGCAGTAAGACCGACATTGTCGCCACCTTCTTGCTTGATGTTCCAAAACTCGTCCTCCAGCTTTTGGAGCTCATGTGGGGGACAAAATTCTTTCATCATGATTTCTTTCAGTTCCTCCCAAGAAAGCCCATAGGTTGCGTCGTTCCCTCGCCTGTTTCTTTCGGCAGTCCACCAGTTCAGAGCTCTGGACTGAAAAACGCCGATTGCGTCAATTGTGCGGAGGTTGTCGGGACATAAAACTGAAAATTAATAGTGCCGATTGCGTTAATAGTAAGAGTTAAAACCTTTCTACTTTAAATATATACCTATAAAAATGTGTATATGTATACATAAAACTGAAAATTACATATAAAAAACTTGATTTGATTAATCTTGAGTAATCCCAAGTAGTCGCTAGTCCCCACCTCACCGGCCGACTAGCAACTAGCAAGTTCTCCAACCTTGATCATATCTAATAGCTCTGAACATATAAATGATATGAGTTTTTTCATATACTATGTGTGTTTGAAAAATCCAGAGAATATAAAAAATGAGGCGATTGAAAAATAATAGATAATATAAAAATTATAATTAATTACGTTTAAAAAAAAGAGTAAATCGTAAGTTATTTATGATATTGAATAATTCATATATCTATATATACATGTATGTATGTATGTATGTATACAATAGATTGGAGCTAGACAACAGGGTCAATTTGATAATTCCCCCTTTTTTCGCACAAATTTAGGCTTCAAAAATCACATAGAGCCAGCCAAAACACCAGCTTTCACTTCAGTCTTCAACTTAACCGTCTCTCACCATGGACACGAGGACATGCGGAAACCTTCTTGCTTACGTGGCGGTTGCCGTCGTCACGTTCGTCGTCATCTTCTCCTCCTCCGCCGACGTCTCTTTCTCCTTCACCACCACCCACTCCAAACCAGAGTTTCTCATTCCGATCGTTCAATTGCGAACCAAATTGAACTTCAATCCTCAACATTCCGACGCTTATATGCTCCGGCAATCAACATTATCTTCGCCTATCCGAAATTCTTTTATCGTACGTTCTTCGATCTGTGTTTTTTTATTAACTTACGATTTATCGTTTTGATAAGTCTGTATATATGTTCATAATCAAAATCGGTTACGATTCACGGTAAACACATCTGTTTCTAGCTTTCCGGATTTTGGATTGCGTGCTTGAATATGCAATTACACTAACGTAAATATATGAACCGATTGCTTTAATTCATACTGATTCTATCTCTAAATCTGGTAGAATTCAACTTTGTGTGTGTTTATGGAATACTATTTCTGAAATTGAAACTGTTGATACTCGATCAGTTAGTTTAAATGATAACGATTTTTGCTAGTTTTGATCATACTTAGTGTGTTTAATTTGAAGACTAAATAACGATTTTTGCTAGTTTTGATCATACTTAGTGTGTTTAATTTGAAGACTAGGTGCGTGTGTGTGTTTATGGAATAATTTGTTGAGGATTTTGAAACTGAAACTGTTGATATGGATTCAAGTTTGAATGAGAATGATTTGTGTTAATCATGAAATTAAGCTTTGATTATGCATGTAAGTGTGTTTACTTTTGAAAAAAAAAAAAAACTGTGTGTTTATGGAATAATTTGTTTAGAAATCGAAACTGTTGATAGAATAACTAGATCAATTCAAGTTTAAAATGATAATCATTTGTGTTGATTGAATTTTGATTATGCATGTTAGTGTGTTTAATTTGAAGATTAACATTGCGATCTGTTGAATGAAGGGACGAAGGTTGCCGGAGTTGGAACTTGCTGGAGCTAGACGCGCGATTCAGCGAGCGGCTACTGTCCGTAACCTTTCTCAGCTTTTGCAAAACGGTGACGTTTTGTCCGGTGATATCTATCATAACCCCGGCGAGTTTTATCAGTAAGTTTCCATCACTTCTTTTTAACTTTTATACTTTTATTTAATTTTAATTTTATATAATGTACAACAATTTTTAATACCGATGAGCATTTGGTACCGGTACCGTACTAGGTATATTCAGTACCGGTACCCACTTTTCCCGTTTTTCGGTACCGGTACTGAAACACCGGTAAATGCCGGTATTCACTTTTTTCGTTATTTCTTTTTTTCGTTACAGCTACTGGCTCGGTACCGAAAGGGTATCGTACTCATCCCTAGGTTTAAAAGAATATCTGACGAAATTCAAAATTTTTAAATGGTTATAAAACACGTAGAAAATGATAATATTATAATTATCGTAGTAAATTGACTTATTGTCACGTTAATAATTTAAAGACTCGACTCACGTAAATCGTCGTGTTGATCTTTGCCTCTATTCACGTTAATAGTTTTAAGACTCGACTCACGTAAATTTTGTTTGGAGAGATAAAATGATAAAGGTTTAATGATTTTGTTGTTAAGTTAGATAAAATAAGAATTATCATAGTTTATTTGGAGAGATAAAATGATAAAAAATTTTAATGATTTTATTATTAAGTTAGATAAAATAAGCTTTATCATAGTTTATTTGTGTACAAATATTCGGAGAAAATTTCAAACAATTATTAAATATAACTAGGATTAAGATCAAATATGTTAAGTTATAGTTTGTGTTGTAAATTAGATGTATTTTAATTATGTCCCATATATAGTATATGTTTAATTTGATCACATAATTTTCATATTTATAATTACCCTATTTGTATAGTTCTATCTTTGGTTTATGAAAAAATTATCATTGACAACAAGCAAATCCAAACTCGATGAATAAAGCTGAAACGTTCGAGACGGCTATTTATGGATGGAACTAAATTAGTTTTAAAAATTTTGTGGATACAATATGAATACGGTGTTAGATGATACTCTGCCTCGGTCATCTAAAAACATATACCTTTACCCGACCTTTACCCGAGTCCTGTTGTAATGTCTAGTCTTCACCTAAAACTATAAGGGGGGTAGGGGTGGTTATCACTTGTACAAATTTCATCACTCACAACATCCAATTAAGTTTCATCATGCCATCAACCATTATTCCATCACTCACAACTTTTTTTAGTGGAAATAGTCATCACTCACCACCACACCAACAATTTCCCCCCAACCAACAATTTCCCTCATGTCAATCAAATAATAACGGGTCAAAAATATAACGGGATTTAAGGTTGACGCGTGATGGCAAGGGGGTGGCGGTGATGTTTTGCAATTGTTCACGCGTTGAAAATATCCATCACGCACAAAGATCTCCACTCCGAATGGCCTAAGAAGTGAAAAAACTTTGACCATATAAATGGATTTGCCTTTTTGGAAAATGGTTTCCTTCCTTCTAAGTGACTACTAGAATGATAACCACACATTCCATTCATAAAAAAAGTCAATTAATGTCACCGTTTCATTGGGGCTATGATGATGGGAACATATATATCAAATTCTAACTTCTAACAGACGCATGCACTAGCATGACTCATTCAATCCTTTTATTTTTATCTTTTTGCAAATTTATATATAGTTATTGTTAAAGCTTTTTTCTCTTTTCAGATTTTGTAATATCTATATCAACAAATGTCAAGTTTATATGTAGAGTTGTAACTATGCTGGGTTTACTGGTTGAATTGTTGTACTTGCACATGACCTATATTTATTGGTGTCAAAAACATCAACTTTAACAAGGATTATGGCTGGCAATATTTGACACGACCTGAAACCTGACGAGCACCTGACACGAGAAAAAAATAGGTTTGAATTGACCCGTTAACCCGTTTAACTATAAAGAAAAAAAACTTTTATAATTTGTTTTTGGTTTTTTCCCTTTCTATTTTATATAGTAAGGTTATAATATTGTTAATTTTGGCACACTACATTATTTACTTATCACAATCAAGCTTAGCATTAAACATTTCTCCATTACCCACTTAAAATCCAACAACTCGTTTATAAATTGTCAACATGTATGACTTATTTAACAATACGGGTTAAACGGGTCATGTTCAGGTAGACCTGAATTTATATGTGCATATTCATGGTTGTAATCTTTGACATAAATAATAATATGGGTTTGGTTTAGGTTGCATATTTCAACCTATCAACCGGCCAACTCATTAACCTGATACGATTGACACCCTTAACATGGACACACTCAAAATCATCCAACCTGACAACGACTCATGTAACCCATTTATATATCTAAATGTGTTGTAAATAGGGTTGACAATTCCTGACATTTTTATATGGACGACTGAATGTTTTTAAAGATTCAAAACGAACTAAAACATTGAGGTCCTTTTCAAAAAGACAAAAACTCTTTGATATAAACTCTTTCTTTTTTCCTAGACATGCAATAATAAATTAAAAACTTTATAGTTGAGGGAGTTAAAAAAAAAAATTAAAAATGGTGTCTCATATGTGTATAAGCTATTTTTCCTTGTTTATTTGATAAAATTTATTTTCTTTCTTGGTTATTTGATGCATAAGCTATTTAAATGGTGGCCCAAGCCCTGGTTAGCAATATTGTGGAGTTAGCCTTGCCTATTTAAGACACAGTAACATCAGTTTAATATTATGTAACTTTTATTTTTTAAATTAAAGTTAAGAGACTAGACTCCATCATTTCTTTTTCATGATACATAAAACATACAACTCTATTATAAACATGAAGTATAAAATAGTTAAACAAGTCGTATTCATATTTGATACATGTGTTAGTGATGTCGTGTCTGACTTGTTAAACACGATAAGACGTGCTTTTCTAGCCTTAGTTGTATACAGAGTAGACGATTCATAAACACCTTGTAATAAATTCCTTAAAGGAGTTGTATTCGGATTCATAAGCTGACTTTATATGGATTTTTTTAATTTAAATTGGTTGATGGTTTAAATTGTTTAACTAGGCATGTCAAATCAAAGACGACCCATGTATTAAAATGAGTTAAACATATTAACCTGAGCACGACTCGTCCCTTAAACGGATTCAACATAACAACTGAGTGTTTCATGGAATTTTCACGCTAGTTACAAGTTACAATACATTTTTTTATTAGCTTTACTCTACCGCCAACAATATGAAAACGATGATTTGAAGTTTAAAAGAGGTAACTAAAATATTATTATCTATATATTTTTAAAAAAGCTGAATTTTCTATTATTATGATGATGAAAGTATAAATATGTAAGTGAACAAAATGCATGCATGCAGGAGCTATATAGAGATGGAGAAGAGATTCAAAGTGTATGTATATGAAGAGGGTGAGGTGCCAATAGTACATGATGGACCATGCAAAGACATATACACAATAGAAGGAAGATTCATTGAGGAGATGGAGCAAGATCATCATTTCAGGACTAAAGATGCGCACAAGGCGCATGTTTACTTCATGCCTTTCAGTGTCGCGTGGATGGTAAGGTATCTCTACAAGCCTAATTCCTATGACATCACCCCACTCCAACACTTCGTCTCTGATTACGTTAGAACCATTTCCACCAAACACCCCTTCTGGAACACAACTCATGCTGCTGATCACTTCATGCTTTCTTGTCATGATTGGGTAATTACTTTTACTCTTCATTTTAGTATTCTAATAATACTTACTTTTACTCTTCATTATATCATTGGGCTGTAGCCCAGTGTGGTATGGCAGTGATGGTGACAAATCCACCGAGAGGGGTTTGATCCTGAGCCATACCCTGGTTTTCACCGGCTGTTACTTCAGTGAGGCAACTCGTGTAGAGGCAGTACGGTTTCCTGTGGAACGTCTTAACCAAGTCTGACCAACCCAATGCGGACCCGGTTAAGACAACGTAAGTCTGCAGATCTTGGCTAGGGCCGTCGATTAGGCGGTGTGACAATGGGTCACTCATAAGAAAATCACCGTTCAAGAAAAAATAATACTTACTTTTTAAGTTAATTAGGCCTTTTCTTGCTTAAAAAATACTTCTTACGACTGCCTTTTTCTACTAAAAAAGGATACCGGCCGGGTTGGTTGGCTGGCTGGCTGGCTCAACCAGACCAGCTAAAAGTCAAACAGTTCGGTTTCCGTTTTTAAACTATTATCTTCTATTAAGTTGTTAAAAAAACTAAACATGATTTATAACTATTATATCAGCTGTATATTTCAAAATTAAGAATAAATAATAATAATAATAAAAATAAACACTTGGTTTTAAGTTTCTAACCATGAACCGAACAATTAAACTTAATTTTCCAAATTGTGAACCGGACCATACGAATTTCTAGCTGGCGGAACGAACCAATTTGCTTCAGTTTGAATGGATCCACAGTTTATAAATATTTTATATTCATTCTAATTTCTAGCAACTTTTCGACCCTCAGGGGCGGGGCTTTGTTTTTAGTAGATTAGGGTTTTCTATTCAGAAAGGGATGGCGGCACAGTTTGTTGCTCGTCTACCTGCTATCCTTATGTAATTTGCCCTGATAATTGGAATGAAATAAAAATGCTAATTTAAAAAAAAAAATTGTATAATAAAACTCTATTTTTTAAATTCTGGTCTAAAGAGGTTAAATATAATTTTTTTTAATACGTTTAGGTACTATATCAATTGAATTGTTAAAAATAATAAAGCTTGTTTCAAGTTTCAAAGGGCCGGTTTTAATATCCACCCATGAATTGAAACGTAAAACCTGACTTTCTAAACCGTATAAATCTGAAACTGACTGAACATACTGATTTAGATTAATATATATGGTTTGATCAGTTTCTCTAGAACCATTAACTTATTCGACTTAAAACTCTTTATAAAGTTTTTTTTTTTTTTTTTAGAGAGAGACAGATAAATATAATAATGATATGTAACCATTACTTTATAACCATGCCAAATTTCCATGATTTTTTATGCAGCTTTATTTTTTTATTCTCACGTACATTTCCAAAAACATTTCAGGGTCCGCATGCCTCAAAAGGTAACCTTAACCTCTACAACTCGTCAATCAGGGTCCTATGCAATGCCAACTCTTCCGAAGGATTTGACCCACAAAAAGATGTGAGCCTACCTGAAATCAACCTCCGTAACGGTAAAATGCCCGCCAATCTTCTCTCTCCTCCACCACTCTCGTCCTCTAGACCCCACCTAGCATTCTTTGCAGGTGGGGTCCACGGTCCCATACGACCTATCCTCCTCAACCAGTGGAAGGGTCAGGACCCTGATCTTCAAGTCCACGACTACCTACCAAAAGGGTTAGACTACTATTCCTTCATGTTAGCATCAAAATATTGCCTGTGTCCTAGCGGCTATGAAGTGGCGAGCCCTAGGATCGTTGAGGCGGTTTATTCGGAGTGTGTGCCGGTTATAATTTCCGACCACTATGTTCTACCTTTTAGCGATGTGTTGAGGTGGGAAGCATTCTCGATTCAGGTTAAGGTGTCGGAAATTGGTGAGTTGAAACGGATTTTGACGTCGGTGCCGGAAAATGAGTATTTGAGGCTAAAGGAGAATTTGAGAGCAGTTAGGAGACATTTTGTTTTGAACCAGCCTGCTGAAAGATTTGATGTGTTTCATATGATATTGCATTCTGTTTGGCTCAGGAGATTAAATTTAAAGGTAGAGTAAAACAGAAATATTAATAAAATATATAGAAAAATTAGTATTACACGCAAATCAATTCTTTCGTTTTGGTTTATAAGTTAAATTTAGTTTCTAAATCAGTTTGATTTGTAAAAAGATATGATGTAATTTATTGTTACTTTGATACCTTGTTTATTAAAGATATGATCATTTGAAAACTTTTAGATTAGATTAATCTGTGCAAAACTTATAAACGGAACTTTTTAAAATAGGTAGGGGCTGTTTGGTATTCTTTTAATGACCATTCAGATGCTACCTCTTAATTGTTTAAAACCTCTTATAAATAAGAGGTAACCTCAAGTCTGAATGGTTAAGAGGTAACCTCTGAATGGTAAATCATCACATGTCACATTTTTCTACATTCTCATTAGTAAAATTCTTAATGGTTCCATTTAGGGGTGTTCAGAAAAAACCGTAACCAAATAAAAACCGTAAACCGAACCGTAACCGTAACCAAATAAGATCTGAATAACGAATTCGGTTTTTGGTTTGGTTTCTAACCGAAACCGAATTGTGAATATGGTTTTTGGTTCAGTTTATGGATCCATATTTTATTTTATTCGGTTTATTTGGATAACCGAATAAACCATCTAACTTAATTAATTATTAAATAAAAATAATAATATTTTATAAATCATATACAATTTATTAGCCTAAAATAGTTATTTTTTTTATGCAGCCCAAAATACCAAATGTAAATCTAAAAGCCTAACTCAAATCCACTCATTTCTAAAATATTAGAACATCAGACCTATAGAAACTAGGGTTTACGATATCTACATTTTCATGGAGAAAGACTCACGTTTCAAGATTATTTATATTTTGTGCCATTAAAATCGTTAACTAGTTATAGTTTCTATGATCTATGTTTTGAATCTTTAACTTTGTGGTTGTGTCTATGACTACTTTATGGATGTGTTTGTTTTATTTCGCAATGAAACTTTCTTGTATTCGTATATTGTTAGGTGTAAATTAGTTGCGATGTTTGAAAGTTGGAACACAAACATAAATATAAATTAGGAACAAAAGAGTAGTTAGGTACAATTTAGTTAGATTTGGTTTATTTGGTTTCTAACCGAAATCAAACCGAATTGAATTTGGTTTGGTTTGGATCGGTTTGCATGTTCCTTATTTGGTTTGGTTTGGGGTACAAAATTTTAAAAACCGAATAAACCAAATAAACCATAAACCGAACCGATAAACACCCTAAAACTTCCATTAAGAGGCATTCAGAGGCTACCCTTAGTCATGATCAGCAAGTGTTCATAAAGGTGTGCACTTCTTATAATTAACTATTTAGCCCGTCAAAAATTGAAATTGAGCTATTTTACAAATAATTAAAGATTGCAACTAACGTTAAATAATTAAATTTAAATGGCGCTGATATTTCACTAGAAGCTATATCTGTTTAAGTATTTATAGAAATATTTTTTTTTTCTTGTCATTTATTTGAATCAAGATATATGGCATGTGATAATGCTAGTAATAATTTCATTGTTAGTATTGTTGATAACTTCTAAAATGGTTAATTCATTACCTGTAATGGAACAGTATGAAGACTTGGCAAAAGAGTAGGTTTTTATTAGAGTGAAAAAAAAAAAAAATCATAAGAAACAATAAATAGCTAGTCGGCTGTAACTTAAAAGAATAAAACGAATGTAAATTAGTTAGACATCAACTCAATAGATGACTCAAGACAAAAGAATGGCCAGAGAACAAATGATCGATACAGAAACAAGAATGAAGCATACTATTGATGTTAAAACTAAGATCGTATGATGATGATCGATTAAAGCATGGCGAACGTCAATTATTTGAACATCGGTGTAACACCCCGACCACGTATAAAACCTGCAACGGAAACATCGGGAGTCACGTTACAAATTGTTCACAACACATGATACTAAATTTTCATTATATTGATTAAGAGAATCACAATGTTTACAAAACATCACAGGTAGTTCTTTGTAATTTAAAGCAACTAAAGCCCGAGTCCAAATCCTATGTGTAGCATACTTGTATATCATCGTGCATTAGTGACGTGTGCGGGTGTGGGTATAAATTTTAGATATATTTTAAGCACCTTTTACTCGCGAATCAAGCTTTAAATTTATAAAACACGATACAATATTATCACTCTACACATGTTAGGGCAAGTGCGCCCATCGTGGACGTAGTATAGTGATGGTAAGATACCGGGGTCGTCCAAGGATACAAGAGTTTTTAGTACCGGCTTAACGTTAACGTCTAATCTAACTAAATTTTGATAAAAAAAGTTTTCAAACTTTTAAAAGATAAACTAGAAAATCAAAATGTAAATGCAAGGAAAAACAAATAGACAAGAATGAATCACTTGGTTCCAACTCCTCTTTTATGTATCCTTTAATGATTTCCACACTTTGAGCTTTTTAAAAGATTATCTTAGTTATAGTGGTAGGCCCCTCTTGTGAAGGCGACGTTACCCTCAGCCTACTGATCTGAGTCAGCTGGGATACAGTCCCGCAAGGTCGGATTATTGAAAGATAATTAAATAAGTTATTAATGCGAAAAGTGGTAGGCCCCTCTTGTAAAGGCGACATTACCCTCAACCTATTTGTCTGAGTCAGCAGGAATACAGTTCCGCAATGTCGGGTTATTGTTTTAATAGTAGTTATAAATAAGGGATTACAAGTCATTCTTACTTCCCCCGATTTGATGCTATCTGTCACACCCTGGCTTTTGCGAAAGCGTGGGTTTAATTGGTGTGACTTCTTAATACCATAGCAACAATCATACAATACTATATGGAAATAAAACACATGATGATCATCCATTCATTAAATTTAAAGTTACCACAATATCATTGTTTAAAATGTCGACACATAAAACAAGTTACAACATGACATGATTAAAACGTGTTCACATGACACAACAAAAGACTTGAATAAAAACATGGTTTAAGGATATGTAACCCGTCCAGGTAAGGGTTACACCTCCTAAACCTGGATGACATCATTATTCCCTACGCAGCTTGACACGATTGCACCCTTCGCCAGATCTATTAATTTCCTAAAATACATGTAGTTTGAAAAATCAACAAAAGTTGAGCGAGTTCATGTAAAAGTGAGTATGTATAAACCTTTCATGTATGAATTAAAGTCCCTGGTATGTAGCAATAAGGAAAAAGAGATCACCAATGGGTTGCAAAGCCACTAGTATGTGTGAAAAGGTGCAGGAAGACTCAAACCTAGCAAATTTGTTACCGGGCTTCGGCTGTAAGACACAGTCACCTCTATGGGCCGCCCCGGCCTCACGGGTGTGGGCTCGCTACACCCAAATAGATCTATCACTCTTGTGTCCCTCGGTCCTAACAACGAGGATTGATGGCCTTAAGTGTTGTACCCACCCCTCACATGATCTAGTAGTAAACCCTCCCTACACTAACCATACCACGTAAATAAATGTTTGTAATAATTGTCGCATGTATTTCACCCCCGAAGTATAAAGTTGAAAACAGTAAAGAGAAAAGAGGGACATGAACTCACAGAAGTGCGTATCCTGTAACGTCAATCTCAAACTTGATCAGCTACCTGGCGACCTACAACGTACTAATGTCTATTAGACGACTGGGCCGCGCCTTGGCTTAGGGTTTCATGTTCTGGGTAGCGTTACTTTAACATTATCCCAATTTTGTGACTACTAGTTAAAATAATATTAATTACTTTAACTTAACTTTTGTTTTTAGGAATAATAGTTAGGCAACTATTTCGTATCCACACTTCTTAAGTATTTTGTACGTGTATTTCCTTCCCAAGGATGAGGGTATTTATACATGTACACTTGTAATCCCAAAAAATATATTTTAAGTCCCACTTAGAAAAATATATTTAAATTACTTGTCTAAAACATCTTAATTCAAAATATACATATTTTTCCCAAAAAAATTAAATTTTACTTCATAGATTTTCCAAAATAATATTTTACCAAAAATATACGTGTAAAAGTATTTTTCTGAAATATTACGTAAATTACGTTTTAGCGTTTCGTATTGCAATAATAATTGCGTAACTTGAATATTTATTTCGTGAGAGTTTTGGCATTATTTTGGAGTCGTAATTTCATGGTATATACAAGTTATATTATTTTACCCTAACAATAATATAACTAGTTCACAAAATAAAGAAATAATAACACAAGAGTTTTAGTATAAAATATATATTCTAAATATATATTTATCAAATTTTATTTACGAAAATCAACCTCCGGCACTTAGTATTTTTATAATAAAAAAACATGGCGAAGTTTATTTTGAAAACAAGGTTAAAATATAATTGTAAACAATTACTAGAAAATTATTTTCTAAGTGTTGAAGTTTTAGAAAAATTTCGCCAGAGTTTTCTTTGTAAATGGAGGCGTCCATGCTTACTAGCATATCATTTTCTTTTCAAAAATCCATTCAAACAATTTTTAATCAACAACATACAATTTCTATTTTCCCAACTTGTCAAAACAAGCATAAACTACAAACTTATGAACTTGAATATTTATGAAAGCATGTAGTAAATTACTAGCACACTTAGTAAGTCTTGTTACCTTTAAAAATGTGATTAGTTCTTTTAAAACTTCATTTTTAAAGAGTTTGTATATTCACAACTTCTATTCATATTTTCTAAAAATATTTCTTTATGAAATTTTCTTATTACACAAGTGTTTCTACAATTGTTTATCCACAAAAAATGTGTTAAGTTTATGTACGATCCAAGTTTTAACAAAACTCATACTTTTCACTTGGTTCTTTCGAAAAATCACTCATGGATCTTTAGATCTACAAGATTATAACTTACTTTGATCTTTATTTTTCAAGAAAACACCCATTTATTCAAGTTCATAGTTTATGTGTGGATGATTCCATCATCCACAACATTCTTACTTTCTCATCTTGCTAGTTCATGTTTTTAATCATGATCTAGCAAGTCTGTATGATGATCCATACCATTTCTACTAACAAACAATAATCAACAAGCATCACAACATAGGAATATCATGATTTCTTCATCATTTTAACCATACTTCATCACTAAGTTAGTTTATGTTCAACACTTTGTTTATGTTTTTAGTGTTTCTAGAGATTTCATCATTCTTTTAACTATTAACCATCAAAAACATGAAGAGGATGAAGATCTAAGAGACTTACCACTAGCACAAGGCTAGGGGAGTTCAAGAGTATAAAAGTGGTGGATAAAAGAAGATGAAAGAGGTCCTTGAGCTTCCGAACACACCGAGCTTGTTTGTATGATCACTAACACCTTTGGATGCCCTTAGAATGGATGATGAAGCTTGAATGATGGTGATGGTGGGTGTGCTTGGGGTCGGCCGAAACAAGAAGAGAAGGGAGAGAGAGTTTGCAAGTGAATTGTGATGGTGATGATAAGAATGATGGACTACAAGGTTTACCTATAATCCTCCATCAAGCTATTGTCCATTAGGCTAAGTGTTCCCTAGAGTACATACCATATCCATTATTTAAATCAAGAAAAATCTTGGGTGGTGAATCCCCATGTAACCGTCCCTTGGGGGGGTGTGCTTGGTTGAGTTTCAAATGTTTAGTTACAAGTCTAGTTAGAAATCAAGTGCTAAGTTAGTGGTTTATGGTGTATTATTAATTATATAGTGTGTTAGGGTATTCGGGGACCCTAACTAGCTTAGAAAAATAAAAACAATGTGTTTAACAATATTTTTGTGTTCCGGGTAAAGTCCGGTTGTTCGGTTAGGTGTTGTCCGTTAAAGTGCTTAATTAATCCATAAGGTGTCTTTTATAATATTTTTAGTGACACTTTTAATTCCCAACACTTTGGAAAGTATCTAGGACCATTTTGTCAAGTTTTTGCACATTACTAGCATAGTTAAATGCTGAATTTTGTTATTAAGTGCAGAATTCTGCATTTAGAGTGTGTTTTAGGCACTTCCCGGCACTATAACTATCACCTAGTGATGCAGATTTATGGTCCTCACTTCCCTACACTCCTTACTAGTGTAGTACCCTATCTCTGGCTCATACTGGCCTCAAAACATTGTCTGTCTAGGTGCTGGCATTGTCAGCATGTTTTCTGGGTTATCCGCTCACTGTGCTCTGTGCATCAAGTTTGTCACTAAAGTTTGTGTGAAATAAATGGAGTGACAGTATGAAATGTGATGCATATGTATGTATGTACAAAAATCAGAAAGCAGTTTAATCACAGTTGTAATCAAGCACAGTCATTAAGCATAAATTAAATATTAATTAATTGTACGGATACCTGTGATTGTGAGGGTTGTCACATTCCCCCCCCCCCCCCCCCGTTAAGAAAATTTCGTCCCAAAATTTTAGGTTCTGCTTCTAGTTGCAGGGGTCTTGGGAAATAAATGGGGGTATTTCTCCTTCATACGATCCTCACGTTCCCACGTGAATTCTGGACCGTGTCTTGCATTCCATCGAACTTTGACGAGTTTGACTCTACTCCGGCGTGTCTTGTTAATCTTCCAATCAGTGACCTCAACTGGTTCTTCAACGAAGTGGAGCGTATCGTCGATATGAACTTCGTCAGCAGGAATGACCACTGTCTCTTGATTTGGACTCTTTTTCATAGTTGATACATGGAACGTATCATGAACGCCATTAAGTTCAGCAGGTAGGTCCAACTTGTAAGCTACCAAACCAACCCTCTTCAGAATTTTGAATGGACCAATGTAACGTGGATTCAACTTTCCACGCTTTCCAAAGCGTGCCACACCCTTCCAGGGTGAAACCTTCAATAAAACCATATCTCCCACCTCAAATTCCAGAGGTTTCCTTATTCGGTCCGCATAACACTTTTGTCGATCACGAGCCGCTTTGATGCGCTCTCGGATCTGTGCAATCTTGTCTGTCATTTCCTGGACCAATTCTGGACCAACCAGTTATCTATCACCCGCGTCGACCCAACAAATCGGTGATCGACATTTGCGTCCATAAAGAGCTTCGAACGGTGCGGCTTGAATACTTGCATGATAACTGTTATTGTATGAAAATTCGACCAATGGTAGGTGAGTGTCCCAACTTTCACCTAAATCCATTACGCAAGCTCGCAGCATGTCTTCTAATGTCTGAATTGTTCGTTCTCTCTGTCCATCTGTTTGCGGGTGAAAAGCTGTACTCAGATTTAGCTGAGAACCAAATGCTTCTTGAAAGGACTGCCAAATCCTTGACACAATTCTTCCATCTCGATCAGAGATGATTGAGAGAGGCACTCCATGTCGTGCAACGATCTCTCTCATGTATATCTCAGCTAGTTTACTCGTGTTGTCTTTTTCCCTGATTGGCAAGAAGTGCGCAGATTTCGTTAAACGGTCTACTATTACCCAAATCGTATCGTGGCCCTTGGGCGTTCTTGGCAGTTTTGTTATGAAGTCCATTGAAATCTGTTCCCATTTCCATTTGGGTATTTCAGGTTGCTGCAGAAGACCTGAGGGCTTCTGGTATTCGGCTTTCACTTTGGCACAAGTTAAACATTTACCGACGTATACCGCAACATCGCCTTTCATCCTTGGCCACCAATAGAAATCCTTAATATCTTGGTACATCTTATCCGCTCCTGGATGAATTGAGTACCGTGACTTGTGAGCTTCATCGAAAATAACCTTTATCAATCCACCAAACAAAGGAACCCAAATTTGTTTCATGAAGCATAAAGTTCCTTCCTCGTTTGGTACCAACTGCTTCTCCATCCCACGGAGGTACTCATCCTCAATATTCCTTTCTTTCAGAGCTTCTCTCTGTGCGGCACGAATGCGCAATGAGAGGTCTGTCTGGACAATCATTTCCAAAGCCCTAACCCTTATGGGCTTGATCCTTTCCTTTCGACTCAGGGCATCGACAACCACATTCGCCTTTCCTGGGTGATACTTGATCTCACAATCGTAGTCGTTCAATAGTTCAACCCAGCGTCTTTGTCTCATGTTAAGCTCCTTCTGGTCAAATATGTGCTGCAGGCTCTTATGATCAGTGAAGATTGCACATCGCGTACCATACAAATAATGTCGCCAGATCTTCAACACAAATACCATCGCGCCTAACTCCAAGTCATGCGTGGTATAATTTTTCTCGTGGACCTTTAACTGGCGAGAAGCATATGCTATAACTTTCTGTCGCTGCATCAACACGCAACCCAAACCTTGACGCGAGGCGTCACAATATACCACGAAATCGTCCGTTCCATCGGGTAGTGATAAGATGGGTGCATTACAAAGTTTGTTCTTCAACAACTGAAACGCTTCTTCTTGTTTGTCTCCCCAATCAAACTTCTTGTCTTTCTGCGTGAGGGAAGTCAAAGGTTGAGCGATTTTTGAGAAATCCTCAATGAACCTTCGATAATAACCAGCCAAACCTAGAAACTGTCGAATCTCAGTTGGCGTCTTTGGAGTCTCCCAGTTCTTTATCGCTTCGATCTTTGTGGGATCCACATGGATTCCATTTCCATTAACCACATGTCCAAGAAATTGGACTTCGCGTAACCAGAACTCGCACTTCGAGAACTTGGCATACAATTTCTCCCTTTTAAGTAGCTCCAGAATGGCTCTTAAATGTTGTTCATGCTCATCCTTCGTCTTCGAGTAAATCAGAATGTCATCGATGAACACAATCACGAACTTGTCGAGGTACGGCTTACAAACTTTGTTCACTAAATCCATAAAAACTGCTGGCGCGTTTGTCAACCCAAACAGCATCACCAGAAACTCATAATGTCCATATCGAGTTCTAAAAGCAGTCTTGGGAATACTTTCCTCTTGTATCCTCAGTTGATGATAACCTGATCGTAAATCGATCTTTGAGTAGAAACTTGAACCTTGCAACTGATCGAATAGGTCATCAATTCTCGACAGCGGATATCTATTCTTGATTGTCAACTTGTTCAATTCCCGGTAGTCGATACACATGCGAAAACTACCGTCTTTCTTCTTAACAGACAAAACTGGAGCTCCCCAAGGCGAGAAGCTTGGTCTGATAAATCCTTTGTCTAACAGCTCCTGGAGTTGCGTTGACAACTCCTGCATCTCCGAAGGCACAAGTCGGTAGGGTGCCTTAGCCACAGGCGCGACGCCTGGAACTAAGTCAATGTGGAACTCGACTTATCTTTGGGGCAGTAATCCTGGCAAGTCTTCTAGAAAGACTTCAGGATATTCTTTTACTACTGGAATGTCTTCGATCTTTGGCTCAGCAGCTTCTTTATCCACGATGTGTGCCAAGAAGGCAACACATCCCTTCTGTAAACACTTTCTAGCTCTCAGACAGCTAATGATTCTTAGAGGCGTATCGCGCTTTTCTCCATGGACCACAATCATCTCTCCATCTTCTATTGGGATGCGGATGGTATTTTCGTGACAAACAATCTCGGCTTTGTTGCTTGACAACCAATCCATCCCTACTACACGTCGAAACTTCCCAACTTGACTGGTAGTAGATCCAAAGTGAACTCGCGTTATCCCAGCTCAATTACGCATCCTCTGATGACTTCATTGGTTTCAACTAGCTTTCCATTAGCCAGTTCAATTGAGTACGGGATATCTAACTTACTAGCAGTTAACCTAAGCATATCCTTAAATTCTAACGATACGAAACTATAATCGGCACCAATATCAAACAGAATAGATGCAAAGCGTTGGTTTATAGGGAACGTACCAGTAACAACGTTTGGATCCTGGCGCGCTTCCCTTGCGCCAATGTTGAATACCCTCCCACGAGCTTAATTCAGTTTTGGGCATTCCCTCTTAAAGTGCCCAACGTCTCCACAATTGAAGCATCCCGGTCCCCGACCATTACCATTCCATTTCCACCTTGAGTGTTGTTTTGGTTGTGATTTCCACTCCTAGCTTGGTTCGCAACATTCCCACGGTTTCCATTTCTGCCATTTCCTCCTAGTTGGCGGTTTCCATTACCATTCCCATAACCTCGATTACCACCACGCCCAGCACCAGTTCCGGCCCAACATGTATCCTTCAAGTGGCTGTTCTTCCCACATGACTCGCATTTCCTCAATCTGCAGTGGCCAGAATGATAGCGCTGGCACGTATCACACTTGGGCAGAGTGCCCATGTAACCCTTTCCTTTGTTTTCGACACCAGTTGTTGCTCTGGCCGGTATGCTTGACTCACCCTTCTTGCTCACAAGTTGGAAAATTTCCGTTTGTTTTCACCAGACGACTCCACATGAGTCTCTTTCTTCTTCGGTTCAGATACTGAAAACTTGTTCAATCTAATAGCTTCCTCAGTAAGTGCCACACTGAGATCGATGGCTTCCGTGATCGTTGCAGGCTTGGATGTGGTAACCATGCTCATGATCTGGGGTGCCTATCCCCAGATGAAGCGCTCAACACGTTTAAATTCGGGCGTGACCATGTACGACACTACATGGGACAAATCATGAAACCTTTGAACATATTCTGCAATTGAAGAAACACTAGATAAATGGTCGGAACCGAGATATCTAGGGGGTTTGAATCCGCATAAAAAAGGTTGGTTTCCACTTGATCGATTTAGGTCTAACGGACCTTCTTCTCCGGTAGTTCTGCAAAAAAGAACACCGTTAGCCTCGCCAAGGGGAGAAGAGGGTTCTCTCCTTGACCCGACTCCGGTGTGAGAATAAGTATTGGTAATGAAGAAGAAGATGTATTTGAGAAGTGTGAGTAACTTGTATTCATACCTGATTTTTCTCATATTTATAGCCGGGAGTCGTTTAAAGGCGGGAAAACCCGTTAGTGAAAAGAAGACGGAAGATGCTAACTCCTTAAGCGGTTATGTTTCCTTCCGTTAATACTCCTTGATCCGACGTGATAGCACACGGATCGTGGTTTAGATCAAAGGCTAGGGATTGGCCACGTGTAAAGTGACTTAAGTGGAGATTACTCTTCATTTGCATGCATTCGTTGTGAATTTAGGGACGACTGATATAGTGACATGTGTCCAGACGGTTGTAACCGTCTTGGTGGTGCACGATTGTTCTATTTCTAGAAGATTACTGCTACAATCTGGTGTGACACCTTATCGTGTGGAAACAGGTGAATAAATCCCAAGTCTGGACAAATAATATCCAAGTCTGGATATTAAGCGGAAGTATCTGACTCCGGATTCTTATCCTTTGTTTTGTGTAGGAACGGCGCAAGGTTTGGTGGTTCCCTTTGGGCGCAAGTTTTGACTGTTGTAGGCCTTTTAAGCCTTTCTTTTTGTGAGACCAGTGCGCGGCCGCGCAAGGTGCCAGGCTGAAAGTTAAGGTTGTGGTCTGTTCCCAGCACTTATTATGAGGTTTTTGGGACTTTACCCCTTCAAGTAATGAAGAAACACTAGATAAATGGTCGGAACCGAGATATCTAGGGGGTTTGAATCCGCATAAAAAAGGTTGGTTTCCACTCGATCGATTTAGGTCTAACGGACCTTCTTCTACGGCAGTTCTGCAAAAAAGAACACCGTTAGCCTCGCCAAGGGGAGAAGAGGGTTCTCTCCTTGACCCGACTCCGGTGTGAGAATAAGTATTGGTAATGAAGAAGAAGATGTATTTGAGAAGTGTGAGTAACTTGTATTCATACCTGATTTTTCTCATATTTATAGCCGGGAGTCGTTTGAAGGCGGGAAAACCCGTTAGTGAAAAGAAGACGGAAGATGCTAACTCCGTAAGCGGTTATGTTTCCTTCCGTTAATACTCCTTGATCCGACGTGATAGCACACGGATCGTGGTTTAGATCAAAGGCTAAGGATTGGCCACGTGTAAAGTGACTTAAGTGGAGATTACTCTTCATTTGCATGCATTCGTTGTGAATTTAGGGACGACTGATATAGTGACACGTGTCCAGACAGTTGTAACCGTCTTGGTGGTGCACGATTGTACTATTTCTAGAAGATTACTGCTGCAATCTGGTGTGACACCTTATCGTGTGGAAACAGGTGAATAAATCCCAAGTCTGGGCAAATAATCTGGATATTAAGCGGAAGTATCTGACTCCGGATTCTTATCCGTTGTTTTGTGTAGGAACGACGCAAGGTTTGGTGGTTCCCTTTGGGCGTAAGTGTTGACTGTTGTAGGCCTTTTAAGCCTTTCTTTTTGTGAGACCAGTGCGCGGCCGCGCAAGGTGCTAGGCTGAAAGTTAAGGTTGTGGTATGGTCCCAACACTTATTATGAGGTTTTTGGGACCTTACCCCTTCAAGTCCCCCCAGTCTAGTGTTGTACTTATGCAAATAAGTGGAGCACTGGACTTGTGAGAGGGAAATGCTTTTTGGGCGCGAAAAATAATAAAGCTTCTGAACGAAGTTTCATTTTGATTTTTGTAAAGGTTTTTGAAAATATTTGACTGGTACAGTGAATTGAGTGACAATCTGTCATTGTCAGTTGTGTTTTACTGTCCGCGTCTTATACGCGCGCGTGCAAACGCGTGTGTACTTTTCCTGCTGCTTGGAGAACTGTGATATTCGGAAAAGTCGCTGTGGGGCGGTTACCGATGCTATTTATTGCGATAAGTATATATAACGTTTGGGTAACCTCTTTTGTGCAATCATTGTTTCGTTGAAAAACTTTCCCCCTTCCTTCTTTCTTAAAATCCATCATTCTCCCTCTTATGTCAACCGGAGAACATCAAGAAGATCTTGCTGAAGAAATTTCAAGTTCCCAGAAAGCTGGGGTGCTCTGTACCCTGAAGAGGGGTAGACGGCGGCGGATGCTCCGGCTGGGTATATTACTCTTTTTTGGGTTTTTTCTGTGATGGTAACTTTCGCTTGCCTGTTACTAGGTTTTTCCTTGAAATCCTTGAGTTTTACAATCTGCATAACTCCCAACTTCACCCTATTGGTATGGTTAGGGTTCGACATTTCGAATTCATGTGTCGGACAATGCATGTCGAACCAACCGTTCCCCGATTTAGGGTTTTTCATCAGATGCATTGTACCCAAGGGTTCTATTCGTTCGTTCAGAGGGTTTCTGCAAAGAAGATTTTACTGCAACCCCCAAAATCCTTCCATGATTGGAAGCAAAAATTCTTCTTTATCAAGGCCGGAGTGATTCCGGTGAAGATGGTGCTGAGGGGGAAGGACGATGTTCCGATTGAAACGCTTCAGACCCATGTCAATGAGAACTGGTATCAAGATCTGAAAGATGTGCCTAATATTGCGTTGCCGAAGAAAGCTCTAGTTGGAGCCAGCATGAGTTTGAACTGGAAGATGGAACGTGACGACAAACCCGTATACGCGGAGGATGGTCATAGTAAGTTTGGGGTTCTTCCCTTTTTTCTTTTACTCTCTTCTCTCTCTTTTTTTTTTTTTTAAACTTGCTGCTCTCTTCAAATGTAGTTGTTTCTCTGTATGTTGTTGCCTTCAAGAGGGAAGGCGGACGAATGGGTACAATCAAGAAAAAACCTAAAGAGGAGCTTTGGTACCACCGTATCGTAAGAAATTTTGTTCTTCCGCGGGATGCGGATCTATCTGTTCAACCGACTGCTGGTGCTGGTAAGTTACATCTGTTTTTGTTTTCCTTTTTGCGCTTTGTAGGTAAGTTTTTTATTCTGCGCCTTTGTAGGTGAGTTGTTGAATTTGGGCATAGGCCCTGAAAAGAAAAAACGCACAACGACTTCTACTTCTGCGCCGAAGCAAAGTGAGGCTGTTAAGGTTCAATCTTTGAAGGTGAAGAGTGTTGGAGAGAAGAAAGGTACGCGCCGTTCTTCTGACTCCAGGTGTGATTATGTGGTGGTTTCTGATTATTTGGAGGGTCTTACTCCTGCAGTAACTGTTCGAGACCCAAAGCCTGAACCGAGGGATTCTGCTGATATTCCCCCTTCCAATCCAAACGAGCCTATCGATTTGGATTCTAGTCCCGAGCATTTGGTACATAGGAAGGGTGGTAAGAGGAAACAAACTGATACCGATGCGGAGGGTCAACCTCCTAAAAAAGTTCAGAGGAAGAAGATTACCCGAAAAGGGAATCTTGATGCCTTTGTTTCGGAATCTGTTCCTGGTAAGTGGCGTCTTTCCTTGTTTTCTTTATGCGGACCAGATCCTTACGGATTTTTATTTTTCCAGAAGTTCCTGTTGCTCCTATTCCCACAGAACTGCAATCTGTGGTAAATGAAGAACTTCCCTCTACCCCTCCACACGCTTCTGTTGCTGATCAGCTGAAACCTATAGAGGTTGCAGACAATGGTGTGGAGAAGACTGTAGAAGCTGAGAAGCCTGTTGGTGTTGATCCAAGTGTGGTGGATGATGCTGATAATCCCCCTAACCCCTGAGGTTGCTGTTCAAGATTTGGGGAAAGAGACAACTGAAAAAACTTCTACTTCTTCCCCTAAACCTTCTGATACTATCCTGGAGCATGTTGAGAAGGTGACAGTTGAGGGGCAAGACTCGTCTGCTGGTATTAGTAAACATTCTCCGATCCGCCCAGAGGAAACCTTGGGAGATTACTATTATCGGACTTACACGGAGAAAGATGCTGCTGATCCTCACGCCCCTATTTGGAACTTAAAGAAAGGTGATACTTTCTCATATTGGCATGTGTGCCAAGATTGGTTGCAGGGGATACTTCCACCTGGGGAGATTAAGTTTCAGGAAGGTCGATCTTATGAGCAGACCTACCAGTCTTATTTTGCAGAAACTGCTTCTCATGTCTCTACCACTCACCGCATAGTACGTGAGTGGTATAGTATGCATAAGGAGCAGGAATCCTTTATGGTGTCTCAGAAGAAATTTGCCAAAGATGAAAGACGTCTGGCTCAATTGATGGCTAGATTAAAAGATGATCAAGCCAAGTTTGAGGCTGAGCGCAAGACTAAGGAATGGTCTGTTGCTGGTTGGAAAAGAAAAGCAGAAGCTGAAGTTGCTCTCCTTTCCGAGGAACGCAAAAATTGGAGAAAGATTTACGAAAAAGATAATGCTGAGAAAGCAAACCTTCGTAATATCATTAATAACCTCAAGGCTGAGGTTGAAAAATTGAAGAATCAAGATGCGGAGGTAGAAAAATTGAAGAAGGAGAAAGCTGATGCGGAAGTTGCGCTGGCGGAGGCGCGTTCTCATAGGGAGTGTAGTGAACAACGAGAGGTACAAGCTTTTGCCACCCTTGCCCTTAGAGATAAAGAGTTGGAAGCACTTACTGCTTTGGTTTCTGATCAGGAAAAACTTAAGAAGGATCTGGAGCTTGCGTATTCCGAGAATACTGAAACCTCCCGCCGTTTAACTGAGGTTGAAGAGAAATTGGAAAATTCAGAAACGGCGCGGGTTACAGCAGAAAGCGAGCTTGAACCTTTAAAGAATGATATGGCCTGGTTTAAAAATCGCGGGATTGTCTGCGTAAGTTTCTTCTCTCCTTCTTGTTGTGGAATGCGCTTTTTTGATACTCATTTTTGCTTGATTTCATAGGTTGCGGAATCTGTGTTAAACTCTGGAGAACTGGATAAAACCGTTGCTAATTTAATGATTGCTGCGCGACGTGATGGGTATGCGCAAGGATATGCTGAATGTTCCCAACATGTGAACAGTGCATTAAAAGTTAACTGGGATGGCAGTAAGTCTGCAACTTTTGGCGTAAATACTGGTGCCGCGCTTGCTTCCATGAAGACAAAGTTTAATAATTTGCAACTTCCGGTTATGGACTTGATAAACGTAGCGCTGCAGTCGGATGACCCCGTAGCGCGATTAAAGGAAATCTTTCCGGATGAGGGTGAAGATTTAGAGTAGTTTTAAAATTGTATTTGAGCAATTTTTCATGTAATATGCGGGATGTAAATCCCTGTTTTGATGGTGCGCTGCTGCGTAAGTATCTTAAACACTGCCGTATTTGAAAATCTTCAGGACGTATCTGTACGTTCTAGAACAGCATGTTTCTATTTGTTTTGTTTAATGATTTTACAATATTTTGCATGAGTACAATTGCTTTTTATTGAGTAAGGCGAATGAAGTTGGTATAAAGCTCATGTTTGAATTTATGGTCGTTTGTGACGTGATCACTGACCGCGCATGGAGCTTGTTTTGTAACTACCATAATGTTTTTGCGCTTACTACAAGAAATTGCATGCACTTTGTAAATACAAAAATAATCGAAACTTTGTAGTTTTATTCATGGATAGAGGACAGAGCCTTTACAAAGTTTTGGTAATAGTTATATGGAACTTAACTTACTCTCTGGTATTTCCGCCGTATTTGATGGATCATGTCTTTCCGCGGGAAACTTACAGAGCCATCACTTAGGTTTTTGCCCGTTTACTTGGGCCCTCCTCCCCCCGGGTTATCTGCTTAATCTCTTTTCGTACATTTTGGAGTAAATGCGTTAGTTCGCCGCTCTTGAGGGCTTTCTCTATTTCTGTGCGCAGAGAGATGCAGTTGTTAGTGGTGTGCCCGTTGTCTTTGTGATATTCGCAGTATTGTGCCGGTCTTGTCCACGCTTATTTTTCATCGGGATCGGAGGTTTGAATTGATAGTCTTCAGTGCTTAAGACCTCCGCCGGGGTTTTCGTTAGGGGAGTCCACTGTCTCTCCCTATTTTCCTGTTTGCTCTCCTGCTGCGCGGAGAGTTTGTTGATTGTTGTGCGAGCGTCTTCGGACGAACGACTTCCTGTTCCAGACTCACGCCATGATTTTTTAAACCTTCTTTCGCCGGTTAAGCTTAAATCCGCGGGCCTATTGTGCGGTGGTGGTGGCTTGTTTGTTGTGAGGTTTTTCTCAGTTTGTGCATAAACTTTGGCCGCCGCCATTATCTTCTCCCAACTTGTTGGAAGGCCTTCTGTTCCAGATAAGACTTTAACCATGTCGTCGCATCGAACCGCGTACTTGAATTGAGCGCAGATCAATTGTTCATGAACACCGCCAATTTCTAATACTTCTTTATTGTATCTGGTGATGAAATCTTCCAGACTTTCGTCATCTCGGCGCCAGATGTTCATGACGTCGGATGTATCACGGATGGAACGCCGCTGCTGGCTGAAGTGTGTCAAAAACTTTTCTTGCAGATCCTTCCATGATTCGATCTGTCCGGTTGGTAGATTATCGGACCAAATTCGTGTTGGGCCGGTCAGGGTTTGCACGAATAGATGACACCATAGCGGGAGAGTCCAACCCCCAACCAGACCTGCGCTGGTAAATACCCTTAGGTGATCGTCGGGGTCTGTTAACCCATTAAACTTCCCTATGTAAGATGGTAATTTAGCCTTCTCCAACGGAGCTAAAGCTATTTCTAGTATGAACTTTGAATTTTCCGCTGCTTTTGCAGGGCGGTAAACCAAGTCATAGTTGTGTTCTGCCTCAGGGTTATAAACCGCTCGAGGCCTGTACTTGTTATAGTTTGGTTGCAATCGATTGAACACACTGGTATTTGCACTTAAACGGTATGTTGGATCGGATTCGTCAGTGTGGGTATTTCGCTGAGAACCCAACCTATCATGAACTGATTGTCTTCGGTGTGTTCCTGTCTGAATGTGTTGTGATGTAGATCTGGCGTAAACTTCTGTACCTTCATAAGTTGATTCTTCCCGCTGAGAGGCATGAGCACGAGATCCCGGTCTCCGTGATTGAGTTAGGGGAGCAGTTTGAGCACACAGCTGTGTGTATACTGCGTTTAATGCCCCTTGAGACCGGACATACTAGGATATCGGAGTTTCTCCTGGTGGTAAAATTGATTGAGCAGGGTTTGCTGGTAACATTCCTGCAGTGATAGGATCATTTGCTCGATTGGATTGAACCTCGTTATCGTCCGAGGCATCTTCCGGAATTCCTTCTACTTGTAAATTGTTTGGTCGAGGACCATGTTGCCGGTGAGATGACGAATTTTCTGCCATGTGTAAAACAGAAAATGAAAAGAACTAAATCGAAACGAGATGAAAACTGGAAAAAACAGAGGAATCGGTGGACGCCAATGAAGAAACACTAGATAAATGGTCGGAACCGAGATATCTAGGGGGTTTGAATCCGCATAAAAAAGGTTGGTTTCCACTCGATCGATTTAGGTCTAACGGACCTTCTTCTCCGGCAGTTCTGCAAAAAAGAACACCGTTAGCCTTGCCAAGGGGAGAAGAGGGTTCTCTCCTTGACCCGACTGCGGTGTGAGAATAAGTATTGGTAATGAAGAAGAAGATGTATTTGAGAAGTGTGAGTAACTTGTATTCATACCTGATTTTTCTTATATTTATAGTCGGGAGTCGTTTAAAGGCGGGAAAACCCATTAGTGAAAAGAAGACGGAAGATGCTAACTCCTTAAGCGGTTATGTTTCCTTCCGTTAATACTCCTTGATCCGACGTGATAGCACACGGATCGTGGTTTAGATCAAAGGCTAGGGATTGGCCACGTGTAGAGTGACTTAAGTGGAGATTACTCTTCATTTGCATGCATTCGTTGTGAATTTAGGGACGACTGATATAGTGACACGTGTCCAGACGGTTGTAACCGTCTTGGTGGTGCACGATTGTACTATTTCTAGAAGATTACTGCTGCAATCTGGTGTGACACCTTATCGTGTGGAAACAGGTGAAAAAATCCCAAGTCTGGACAAATAATATCCAAGTCTGGATATTAAGCGGAAGTATCTGACCCCGGATTCTTATCCTTTGTTTTGTGTAGGAACGGCGCAAGGTTTGGTGGTTCCCTTTGGGCGCAAGTGTTGACTGTTGTAGGCCTTTTAAGCCTTTCTTTTTGTGAGACCAGTGCGCGGCCGCGCAAGGTGCCAAGCTGAAAGTTAAGGTTGCGGTATGGTCCCAGCACTTATTATGAGGTTTTTGGGACCTTACCCCTTCAGCAATCTTAGAACCTTCCATCCTTAGGTGCCAGAACTCAGTTTCTAGCTTCTGTATTTAAGCTCGTGAGCAGTACTTCTTCTTCATTAGCTCTTTCAGCTCATTCCAGGTTAACGCATAAGCTGCCGCTTCTCCCAATGTTTGCACTTGCAGATTCCACCACGATAGGGCACCATCCAGAAACAGCCCTGAGATGTAGGTCACTTGTTGCTCGGGAGCACACTTGCTCATCCTTAGGACAGAGTCTGTCTTTTCAGCCCACCTGACAAACGCAACAGCACCTCCAGTGCCGTCGAAATTCATGGGCTTACAGTCGAGGAATTGCTTGTAGGTGCACCCTGCACATACGTTAGAATTTACAAATGGTATTAGCGGACGTGCTAGAAATATCCAAATGTATCATAATATATCTCAAGCGACTTAACATTACCATTGGGTGGATTGTTATTGCCGTTGTTGTTCGGAGATATTTCCGCTTGTTTCTGCATGGGAGGCCGCATACTGGGCTATAGCCGCGGCAATTATCCCTTGGAGTTCCGCCTCAGTAGTGGGCATGCGCGCGTCGCGTCGTGGAGGCATCTTCTAAAAGATGATCATGTTGGTCAGGTCATAGTAAGTAAATAATATGCGTACGTAATAACATTCATCAACCACATAATACCCATGTTATAACATAAAATAAATAATTCAACAAAACATGTAGTGAGAACATTGCCATTGGGCTTTCATTAACCATGACCACCATATTGTTTTTACACGTTTTTCAGTACATCACATATCAAAATAAGATCATGGGGTTACATCACCCCCAAAAATACAAATCTGTCTACATAAATCATGTACAAAAGTGTGGTCTCCCAAAAAGTCTTCGCTAGCTGGCCCAATCGCGACTTTCTCACCAAAATGATCTACCTGCATTAAACCAAAAATATCCATGCTGATGGCGGAGGAGGAGGAGGAGGAAAACGAGAGAAAAGCAACCGGCGCATGTGCATCCAGTCCTCCTCAAGTGCATGACAGACGCGCAGCAAATAGGCAATCTGCTGCTCAGATGTAAGGAAACGAACATCCAAATCAGGGGAAAGCGGACGAGGAGTGTGTGGTGTGGCGAAAGGGGTCTGACAGTGACATGGAGGACGTGGAGCTCTCTCTAACTCCTGAATGAGACGACTCAGTGCGTCCTGCTGTAGCTGTAGAGAGATGAGTATGTCTTCTGTCGTGTACCCCACATGATAAGGGTGGTACGGATCTGATAATGGCATAACATTGGGCGAAGCCCACAGAAACGGCTCACCCGACGGTACGAATGATGGTGCAGTGTGAGGGAACTGGGACATGAACGGAAGTGATGACGGTACAGGTGGAACAAAAACAGGCGGCTGCCTCGATGACCCTCTCCAGGATGAGGTGGCGGTATGTCCTGGAGGAATGTGATGGGAAGATCAGTGCGATGGGCGTCAGAGGTGTGTGGGTGGAACAATGGAATCTCAGTAGGTGCAGAAACAGGCGCTACGGGAGGAGTGACGGGTAGCACAAACGGTGGGTAGTCATCATCCTCGATCCACCCGTTACGGGTGTCAGCATAACGAGGATCAATGTGAGAAGCAAATGGTGCATGGTCAGCATGCACAGGGACTGAAACAGGTACTACAGGTGCAACAATGGGTGCATCAATAACAGGAGCATCAGGAATCGGTGGTAAATCGACGGGCGCAACAATGACAGGTGGTGCTATGTCTGGTATATCGACATGATCGGGCTCAAGTAAAAGGTCTGGTAAATGTGCAACAACTAGGGCCTCAATGGGGTCATAAGCAACGACCGGCTCCGGACCAACAAGAGCAGGCTCATCAGGCAAAAACTCGACCTCTGGCTCTGGGTCAACATCAAGGAAAACGAGAGGCGCGACAGACATCGCCATGTCCAAGTCGTAATCAGAGGAATAGAATTGTACGCCCTGGGCGTGCGGTGAAGCAGACACTACAGACTCGAATGAGTGAGCACCAAACAGATCAAAAGGAGCCTACTCAATGGGTCCTCGACTGGAATGACAGGATCAGCAATGGGCACATCAGCAGGAATCTCAGCCAAAGGAACAACGAGGTCGACAATAGGATCATCAGCAAAAGGGACATCTGCATCCATGAGGGCCACTCCATCTTGGTCACCCTCCGGGGGACCCTCTAGGAACAAATCGATGTCATCATCGGCAAACTCATCATGAGGCAGATCCTCGAGAGGAATTGCGGCAAGCGGTAGAGGAGCAGGGACCTGAAGAAGAGGTAGGTCCCCATCGAAAGGGCCATCAGCGATAGGAATATCATCTCCAAAATCGGGAAGAGCAAACGGCTGGAAATCATCCTCATCTGTGCTAGTAGTGTCTGATGTGTAGACCTCACTCTCTGACAGGATCTCGTCGTCCGAAACAATCGCTATGAGATCCAAGGTGTCCGATACTCCAATATTTGAAGATGATGGCATGGTGTCTGTAACACAACCACACATATGCATATATATCAACATAAAATCAAATAAACATATAAGTCACAATAATGCAAGCAAGCAATCCTCCTAGTCTCCCCAGACTATCCCTCCCAGCCTTTCAGACTGAACTTCCTAGCCTATCAGAGTAACTCCCTGGTCTCTAAGACCAACCTCCCAGTCTCTAAGACTAAACCTCCCCAATCTCTAAGATTGAACCCTTCAGTCTCTAAGACTGAACCTCCCTCAGTCTCTAAGACTGAACCTTCCCAGCCTCAAAGGCTAAACTCCCTCAGTCTCTAAGACTGAAATATAATTTTTGGAAAGTGTATTTGTGCTTTTTATTTGTAAAAGTGTTTTGTACTCTGGATCTGGGCATTTAGTGTATGCAGTGTATAAATGTTTTCGTGAGAGCCCTAGTGATCATAGTCTAGACTCGACAAAGAATCCTAGTTCGCTATGAACCTGGCTCTGATACCAAGCTGTCACACCCTGGTTTTTGCGGAAGCGTGGGTTTAATTGGTGTGACTTCTTAATACCATAGCAACAATCATATAATGCTATATGAAAATAAAACACATGATGATCATCCATTCATTAAATTTAAAGTTACCACAACATCATGGTTTAAAATGTCGACACATAAAACAAGTTACAACATTACATGATTAAAACGTGTTCACATGACACAACAAAAGACTTGAATAAAAACATGGTTTAAGGACATGTAACCCATCCAGGTAAGGGTTACACCTCCTAAACCTGGATGACATCATTATTCCCTACGCAGCTTGACACGATTGCACCCTTCGCCAGATCCATTAATTTCTTGAAATACATGTAGTTTGAAAAATCAATAAAAGTTGAGCGAGTTCATGTAAAAGTGAGTATGTATAAACCTTTCATGTATGAATTAAAGTCCCTGGTATGTAGCAATAAGGAAAAAGAGATCACCAATGGGTTGCAAAGCCACTGGTATGTGTGAAAAGGTGCAGGAAGACTCAAACCTAGCAAATTTGTTACCGAGCTTCGGCTGTAAGACACAGTCACCTCTATGGGCCGCCCCGGCCTCACGGGTGTGGGCTCGCTACACCCAAATAGATCTATCATTCTTGTGTCCCTCGGTCCTAACAACGAGGATTGATGGCCTTAAGTGTTGTACCCACCCCTCACATGATCTAGTAGTAAACCCTCCCTATGCTAACCATACCATGTAAATAAATGTTTGTAATAATTGTCGCATGTATTTCACCCCCGAAGTATAAAGCTGAAAACAGTAAAGAGAAAAGGGGGACATGAACTCACAGAAGTGCGTATCCTGTAACGTCAATCTCAAACTTGATCAGCTACTTGGCGACCTACAACGTACTAATGTCTATTAGACGAATGGGCCGTGCCTTGGCTTAGGGTTTCATGTTCTGGGTAGCGTTACTTTGACATTATCCCAAGTTTGTGACTACTAGTTAAAATAATATTAATTACTTTAACTTAACTTTTGTTTTTAGGAATAATAGTTAGGAAACTATTTCGTATCCACACTTCTTAAGTATTTTGTACGTGTATTTCCTTCCCAAGGATGAGGGTATTTATACATGTACACTTGTAATCCCGAAAAATATATTTTAAGTCCCACTTAGAAAAATATATTTAAATTACTTGTCTAAACATCTTAATTCAAAATATACATATTTTTCCCAAAAATGTTATATTTTACTTCATAGATTTTCCAAAATAATATTTTACCGAAAATATACGTGTAAAAGTATTTTTCTGAAATATTACGTAAGTTACGTTTTAGCGTTTCTTATTGCAATAATAATTGCGTAACTTGAATATTTATTTCGTGAGAGTTTTGATATTATTTTGGAGTCGTAATTTCATGGTATATACAAGTTATATTATTTTACCCTAACAATAATATAACTAGTTCACAAAATAAACAAATAAGCACACAAGAGTTTTAGTATAAAATATATATTCTAAATATATATTTATCAAATTTTATTTACGAAAATCAACCTCCGACACTTAGTATTTTTATAATAAAAAAAACATGGCGAAGTTTATTTTGAAAACAAGGTTAAAATATAATTGTAAACACTTACTAGAAAATTATTTTCTAAGTGTTGAAGTTTTAGAAAAATTTCGCCAGAGTTTCCTTTGTAAATGCAGGCGTCCATGCTTACTAGCATATCATTTTCTTTTCAAAAATCCATTCAAACAAGTTTTAATCAACAACATACAATTTCTATTTTCCCAACTTGTCAAAATAAGCATAAACTACAAACTTATGAACTTGAATATTTATGAAAGCATGTAGTAACTTACTAGCACACTTAGTAAGTCTTGTTACCTTTAAAAATGTGATTAGTTCCTTTAAAACTTCATTTTTAAAGAGTTTGTATATTCACAACTTCTAGTCATATTTTCTAAAAATATTTCTTTGTGAAATTTTCTTATTACACAAGTGTTTCTACTCTTGTTTATCCACCAAAAATGTGTTAAGTTTATGTACGATCCAAGTTTTAACAAAACTCATACTTTTCACTTGGTTCTTTCAAAAAATCACTCATGGATCTTTAGATCTACAAGATTATAACTTACTTTGATCTTTATTTTTCAAGAAAACACCCATTTATTCATGTTCATAGTTTATGTGTGGATGATTCCATCATCCACAACATTCTTACTTTCTCATCTTGCTAGTTCATGTTTTTAATCATGATCTAGCAAGTCCGTATGATGATCCATACCATTTCTACTAACAAACAATAATCAACAAGCATCACAACATAGGAATATCATGATTTCTTCATCATTTTAACCATACTTCATCACTATGTTAGTTTATGTTCAACACTTTTTTTATGTTTTTAGTGTTTCTTGAGATTTCATCATTCTTTTAATTATTAACCATCAAAAACATGAAGAGGATGGAGATCTAAGAGACTTACCACTAGCACAAGGCTAGGGGAGTTCAAGAGTATAAAAGTGGTGGATAAAAGAAGATGAAAGAGGTCCTTGAGCTTCCGAACACATCGAGCTTGTTTGTATGATCACTAACACCTTTGGATGCCCTTTGAATGGATGATGAAGCTTGAATGATGGTGATGGTGGGTGTGCTTGGGGTCGGCCGAAACAAGAAGAGAAGGGAGAGAGAGTTTGCAAGTGAATTGTGATGGTGATGATAAGAATGATGGACTACAAGGTTTACTTATAATCCTCCATCAAGCTATTGTCCATTAGACTAAGTGTTCCCTAGAGTACATACCATATCCATTATTTAAATCAAGAAAAATCTTGGGTGGTGAATCCCCATGTAACCGTCCCTAGGGGGGGGGGTGCTTGGTTGAGTTTCAAATGTTTAGTTACAAGTCTAGTTAGAAATCAAGTGCTAAGTTAGTGGTTTATGGTGTATTATTAATTATATAGTGTGTTAGGGTGTTCGGGAACCCTAACTAGCTTAGAAAAATAAAAACAATGTGTTTAACAATATTTTTGTGTTCCGGGTAAAGTCCGGTTGTTCGGTTGGGTGTTGTCCGTTAAAGTGCTTAATTAATCCATAAGGTGTCTTTTATAATATTTTTAGTGACACTTTTAATTCCCAACACTTTGGAAAGTATCTAGGACCATTTTGTCAAGTTTTTGCATATTACTAGCATAGTTAAATGCTGAATTTTGTTATTAAGTGCAGAATTCTGCATTTAGAGTGTGTTTTAGGCACTTCTCGGCACTATAACTATCACCTAGTGACGCAGATTTATGGTCCTCACTTCCCTACACTCCTTACTAGTGTAGTACCCTGTCTCTGGCTCATACTAGCCTCAAAACATTGTCTGTCTAGGTGCTGGCATTGTCAGCATGTTTTCTGGGTT
Source organism: Helianthus annuus (assembly GCF_002127325.2). Taxonomy (NCBI): domain Eukaryota; kingdom Viridiplantae; phylum Streptophyta; class Magnoliopsida; order Asterales; family Asteraceae; genus Helianthus; species Helianthus annuus. The sequence goes on along the minus strand of NC_035448.2, from coordinate 99,436,350 downwards.
ATCCGCTCACTATGCTAACTGTGCTCTGTGCATCAAGTTTGTCACTAAAGTTTGTGTGAAATAAATGGAGTGACAGTATGAAATGTGATGCATATGTATGTATGTACAGAAATCAGAAAGCAGTTTAATCACAGTTGTAATCAAGCACAGTCATTAAGCACAAATTAAATATTAATTAATTGTACGGATACCTGTGATTATGAGGGTTGTCACACTATCTGCCTCAAGGGAAGTCCTAATAAGCTTGAATCAGGTCCTCGCAGGATCTATATACTGAATGAGGCAAGAACTTTACCCAAACACCCTTCTAACCCCCTTCCAGGCAGTTAACGCGCTGTATATAGACCGTAAAGACACGAATGAGTGAATCAACAAAACATGAAGAAATAATTAAGTAAAGTTCAGCTTCAATATAAAAACTAATTATTAAAGTCCTTAATACATACCCAAATAAAAAGTTGCCAAAGATTGGAAATCAAAAATAATACATAAAACATTTGTCTTCACCAAGTGATGTAAGAGATTTAACTAAGCATGGCCTTTGTTTGACAAGAACTCTTGCAATCGATCTTGGATCCTAAGACTACTACACACTCTAGAAGATGAAAGATGGATGATGGTGGTGGGTGTTGTTGTTGTAGTGGTGGTGGGCTGATGGCAAGTGTAAGAGAAGTGGTTTGCCAAGAGATGGTTTGCAAGTGACCCAAGCACCTCTATTTATAGTTGGAAACAGGAGACTCACATGGCCACGTGCCTGGTGGGCACGACCCTGTGTCTTTCATTTTCGTTGTCTTCATTTAATAATCTGTCAGCTCTTCTAGACACATGGTCTCGTGTGTCAACGGCACAGCCCCGTGTCTTCTGTACTTGTTGTACGAACCCAGATTTACGAATCTGAGAGTTGACCACGACCCGTGCTGAGGTGAAATAGCCCCGTGTCCCTTGTCTTTTTCTACAGGGAATTTTGACTGGGGCACGGCCCATGCCTTGCAGGCACGACCCCGTGTTGGGCTTCTGTCTTGTTACTTTTATTCTTGGGGTGAAGCTCAGAGGGTCGGTATAATGTATCAACTTCCTTTCTTCGTCTTTTATGTTGATTTTTGTCGTTAATATATTCCTTTTGTTTATTTGAGCTTATTTTATCCTGAAAATCAAAAGTAAACAAAGAAACATACTTTTTTCTAACATTAGTACTGAAAAGTGTTGTTTTTATATCGTATTTGATATGATTTATATGTTGTATTTTGTGCATATCAAATACCCCCACACTTGAATCTTTGCTTATCCTCAAGCAAAACTCTTTACATTTTTGCTTACACTCTCAAATAGAATGGGTAGAAGAGAAGTTTTAGGTCTTGTGTATAGAGTGCCGGAAATCCAAGTTCATTATTTGTTCTTATTTTTATTTTATCTACAATCTTATTCGTCATGATTTTATTTAGAACTTTTTAAGAAAAATATATATTTTTAAGCATAACATAAATTTAACATTTCATTAAGGTATATATACATTCACATACCTTACAAGTGGCCATTCAACACTCGGCCAAAATGTATAAGTAAAACGGTCAGTCCTGGTACGGAACTTACTCCTACCATAATTTTGACAATCATTTCAATCCTCCTCCTTTTTGACTTAATCATTGTAAATATCAAGAGGACTTTGAAAGGGTAGGTTGTTGGTTACAGGTAGGGTAGGGTAGGGTAGGTTTTATTTAAAGTGACTAAAAGCGTAAAAAGTCGGTTTCTTTTGAAAATTTTATTTTGTGACTAAGTGCTTTTAAGCAATAGATTTGCTTATTTTAGCACTCTAAAGAATAGTTATTTTTTGTCACATAAATTTTGTGCTTTTTTCAAAAGAACCGATTTTTACTAAAAATAAAGGGTTGTAAAGATAAAAATATGGTTTTTTGGGTGATGGTGTGTTATGGGTTTTGAAATAAAAGGGTTTAGACTCAAAGGAGTTAACTAGGAGATTTTTTATTTGTTTGGGAGATGAAAAAAAAAATAAGGTTGAAATGAAAAAGGGGTTTAAAATCCTAATGGCTCAATCATGTACTTACTTGGATTTAGTTGGTGAGGACCAGGAATGTATTGTCTTGTCAAGTTCTAGATTTGTAGGAACTGTACAGTCTATTCACACAAGAAATGAATAATGAACATTTATTATATATGTGATAGCAGATGCTCGTTAAAGGCTCAAAACTCACAAGTTTGTGGGAAAAGGTAAAAATGTGAAAGTATATACACAATCAAATTTTAAAAATTTGTCATGCCCTTTTTATAAATTTTTCTTTATGGTTCCTTTTTTTTTAATCATGGCGCTATCGATTGTAAATAATTATAAAAACTTGAACTATTTAATAACTTGATTTCTTGACATAAACTATAGTCAAGACAAAAAAAAGGAAGTTTTGAAAAGGATTTGGGGTGTCTTAGCGGTTTCAAGTAGAGTTTTATGTAACCCTTGTGTTTAGGACAAGCAATTTTTTCAAGTATTAAGCCCCCCCCCCCCCCCCACACACACACACACTTAAATTGCACATTGTCCTTAATGTGTCCAAAATTGATTAGATTGATTAAATGTGTAAGATGTGTAATAAAAACAAGTTTTTCGTAAAATAGACAGTGGGCTTGGGTGTAACATCCGTCAAAATGGATTCCCAAAATCCGACCCGATGAAAGATTCTCGCAAATTAATCACTCTTGAAAGATTTTTTTTACTAGTAATCTAATTATCAATACAAGTTATTTATTTATTTCATAAATTAATACTACAATCAATTTAAAAAAAACTATATATACGTATGTTTTAAATAAATAAATTGAAATAAGTTGAAATATTTATAAGATTACGGTTGACTTTTCAAAAGGAATTTAATATACACTTATGGCTTATTTAAATGAAGTTATTATGGGGAGTAAATTTATAAATTTCTTTTTGACCAAGAAAATGGATTTCGCTGATTGTTCGGAATTAGCTATAAATTCCGTGTTTCCGTATTAGCCGAATCAAGAACCCATCTATATATACCATCACCTACCCTAATTCGATACCAACACCACTCGAAAGAAACTATCTCCCTCACTCCTCTGCCAAACAATATCGAGCCGCCATCCTTCGCCCGCGCTATCGAGAAAGACGACTGGAGTTTACGTCGTCACTGTTCGGTATCCCATTCTTATTCAAAGTAGTTTTCTTGTAAATCCTTGTTGGAATCTTATGCTATTTATTGTTTATAAAGTCAAAACTGTTTGATAAACTTTGAGATTAAAGACCGAAGAAAACTGTTTGTTGTTAAACTGTTTGAACTAGCTTTCTTTTATCAATCAGTTTGCAAAGTTAATGTTTGAATATTTATCAAGCTATTTAAAACAGTATGAATGATATATGGAAGTTAATGGTTGAATTTTTACCATGCATTATTCAATATTAAAGTCTACGTTTTTTTTATTTATAATGGAAGAAGATGACTTACTATTTAATCTAATCAAAACCCATGCCACTTCATTTTTTTATGGGCTTTTCATTTTTCTTTTACTTCCCTTTACATCTCATTATTAATATTAATTCTATAGTTTTAGGAACTGTTTCTGTTTTGGCACTCTAATTGAATATATGTATAGTTTTTAAATATGGGGTAATATAAAGTACTAAATTTTGTATAATCTATAACGCTTAAACCATTATCATTGTTGTTCTTGTATGACTACTATAAATAGTACAAAGTCATAATTTATAAAATAAACCGTGTGTAATTAGCTGATGTATTTTCCTTATAAGTTTTATCCTGAATTAATGATTTATTTAATTTAAGATTATGATTTATTTACACAATCTAACTAATTAATGATGTGTTATTATAATTTAACCCATGTAATTAGTAAGTTAATTAATTAAAGTTTAAACAATAAACGATAGGATTTTTATTAACTTACATATAATAATAATTGGATCATTCACGTGTGACATTCTAATTACCTAGGTTAATCACTCATGTTCGTCCTTTTGGATTTCCAATCTTTACTCGTGCTTTGGACTTCCTATCTTTCACTCGTGCGTTATTTCAAGGAATCTCCATACGCAAAACAGTGAGTATACTTGATCCCGTTTTTATTTTATCACTTTTGGGTGCAACATGTATTCTACACAAAAACACGCAACGCTTGAAACCTATTATATGCACACTCTATCCATATTTAAACATGAAACAATTTGATGCTTGTTAATCTCGTATGCTATGTAAACTTTTCGTGTCTATATGCTCATTAACCTGGCTAAACTTATTAAACTTGTGAGACTTGTTAGACTTCTTTTACTCATTAAACTCCTATGCTATAGGAGTACGCATCGCCCTTGAGTGAGTCTTGGGGTTTTTGCGTTGGAAACTTGGGTTTGACATATTGTGACACCGTTTCAGCATATTAGTAACTTGTATTATGTTGTTCATGTTGGATATGAGTATTTAAACTTTTTATTCTACTTTACGCTATGTATCAAACCTGTATAATCGCCAACTTTTTGTTGATGTTATTTTAATACATGTTGCAGGTTGATAGTCAAGATGATGAAGGAATCAAGTTAGGATGGACTAGATACCCACTTTAATAATAAACCATGTTTGTTGCAATTTGTCTTTATTTAAAACAATGTATTTGAATTTAGTCATTTATGAAATTTGATTTAATTATATTGTCACAATAGTGTTATGATGCTTTTGAGAGATTTGTTCGTCTCATCCTGATGTTTCCGCCATCGGTTGGGGTGTGACAGATTGGTATCAGAGCCATAACTATTGGGAATTAGGAAAATTGCTATACTTTTACCTAGCCTATTTTAGGAATACTCTGATACCAGATTGGTATCAGAGCCATAACTATAGGGAATTAGTAAAAGTAGAAATGTTTTTTCCTAGTCTATAGTTTGGGAGCTTTATCCTTATGTGTTGTTTAAAACAACTTCCCTTCTACCTTATTTGCTTCCCTCTATTCTCTCGGGTCTTTTAACATACATGACTTTCCTAAGGCTAACACAATACACACTTGGAGACTTGGAAGACACTCTTTTAACACAATCGAAACCATTCATCAAAATAGGGGTGATTCCCACATTTTGTGATGACTTTCATTCAGCTATGCTTTGAATTTTGCACGAAATCTACCCTCAAGTTAGGAGTGATATCCAAATCTTGAAGGGAATTTCCCTTTCATATTCTAGTGGACCCTTATCTTTTGATAAGTACCAACCACACTAGGGTACGATGTTATCAGGTTAGAGGTGAAACTCGCATCTTGTTAACTAGTCCCACTCTTCGATTTTCAATCTCGCATCAGAGCCATAACTATAGGGAATTAGGAAAAGTAGAAATGCTTTTACCTAGTCTATAGTTTAGGAGCTTTGTCCTTATGTGTTGTTTAAAACAACTTCCCTTCTATATTATTTGCTTCCCTATATTCTCTTTGGTCTTTTAACATACATGACTTTCCTAAGGCTAACACAATACACACTTGGAGACTTTGAAGACACTCTTATAACACAATCGAAACGATTCATCAAAATAGGGGTGATTCCCACATTTGGTGATGACTTTCATTCAGCTATGCTTTGAATTTTGCACGAAATCTACCCTCAAGTTAGGAGTGATATCCAAATCTTGAAGGGAATTTGCATTTCATATTCTAGTGGACCCTTATCTTTTGATAAGTACCAACCACACTAGGGTACGATGTTATCAAGTTAGAGGTGAAACTCGCATCTTGTTAACTAGTCCCACTCTTCGATTTTCAATCTCGCCAAAGTTTCGATTTTCCCAATCGATTAAAGACGTGTAGTAACTGGAAGGACAAATATCATTAGTCGCTTATCGATGAACGTATTTGTCTATTAGGCCAAAGCATGTTTCCTTAATTCAAAAAGGACTTCGATTTACTTTGGAATAGTCTTATGTTACGTTCCGTGACAATCCAATTTTTTTGTTTAATCTCTTTTATGCTATCTCAATTTTAATGTGTTTTACATTTGTACGATATATCATTCGGAATTTATTTCACAACAATCTAATACATGCATGCTAGTGTGTTATACTGGATTCATGTCACTGGGTGATTCTTATGTGATGAACTTGTCTTTTAACCCACGCCTTAACATGTATAGCACTACGCGTAGTGCTATAGGAGTAGCGCACCACCCGTGAACGAGAGGTCATGTTAAGTCATTCAATTGCGGTACACGATGGGTTAACCTATTTATTCACATGCCAGTGATACGTTAATCTTGTTACCTAAGTATGTGTCATGTGGATTGTTCTACATTTTTATGGTAATACTCATATTCCCAAAAAATGGAAGCCCATCATCAAGATAGGAGTGATTTCCTTACCTTGACGATTAGCTTCGCTCACTTTTCAACTTCCCCAATGAGCTAGGGGTGATTTCCTTACCTCGGAGGTAGTTACCAACTCTTCTTCATTCTTAATGAAACTTTATATTTGAACGTTGCTTTTATTTCAAGCTTGGAGACACGTTACACACTATCTTCGCAATCTGAAACAAATAATAATATTCTCTCGCGAACAAACTAAATTTATGATGCTTTCATTATTTATGTTACACTACGTGAAATTCATGATTATGCTATGTGAAACTAATTGAACATTTTATATGCTATGTGAAACTATATGCTATGTGATACATTCATGAAAACAATTTTCCCTTAAACAAAACAATATGAACAAGTCTCATCTATTCTTTATTTTGAATCTTTAAAAGTGTTTCTCTTAGATTTCGAGGACGAAATCTCCTAAAGTAGGGGAGACTGTAACATCCGTCAAAATGGATTCCCAAAATCCGACCCGATGAAAGATTCTCGCGAATTAATCACCGTTGAAAGATTTTTTTTACTAGTAATCTAATTATCAATACAAGTTATTTATTTATTTAATTAATTAATACTATAATCAATTTAAAAAAATAAAACTATATATACGTATGTTTTAAACAAATAAATAAATAAAAAATTGAAATAAGTTGAAATATTAATAAGATTGCGTTTGACTTTTCAAAAGGAATTTAATATACATTTTTGGCTTATTTAAATGAAATTATTATGGGGAGTAAATTTATAAATTTCTTTTTGACCAAAAAAATGGATTTCGCTGATTGTTCGGAATTAGCTATAAATTCGGCGTTTCCGTTTTAGCCGAATGAAGAACCCATCTATATATACCGTCACCAACCCTAATTCGATACCCACACCACTCGAAAGAAACTATATCCCTCACTCCTCTGCCAAACAATATCGAGTCGCCATCCTTCGCCCGCGCTATCGAGAAAGACGACCGGAGTTTACGTCATCACTGTTCGGTATCCCATTCTTATTCAAAGTAGTTTTCTTGTAAATCCTTGTTGGAATCTTATGCTATTTATTGTTATTAAAGTCAAAACTGTTTGATAAACTTTGAGATTAAAGACCGAAAACTGTTTGTTGTTAAACTGTTTGAACTTGCTTTCTTTTATCAATCAATTTGCAAAGTTAATGTTTGAATATTGATCAAGCTGTTTAAAACAGTATGAATGATATATGGAAGTTAATGATTGAATTTTTATCATGCATTATTCAATATTAAAGTCTACGTTTTTTTATTTATAATGGAAGAAGATGACTTACTGTTTAATCTAATCAAAACCCATGCCACTTCATTTTTCTATGGGATTTTCATTTTTCTTTTACTTACCTTTAGATCTCATTATTAATATTAATTCTATAGTTTTAGGAACTGTTTCTGTTTTGGCACTCTAATTGAATATATGTATAGTTTTTAAATATGGGGTAATATAAAGTACTAAATTTTGTATAATCTATAACGCTAAAACCATTATCATTGTTGTTCTTGTATGACTACTATAAATAGTACAAAGTCGTAATTTATAAAATAAACCGTGTGTAATTAGCTGATGTATTTTCCTTATAAGTTTTATCCTGAATTAATGATTTATTTAATTTAAGATTATGATTTATTTACACAATCTAACTAATTAATGATGTGTTATTATAATTTAACCCATGTAATTAGTAAGTTAATTAATTAAAGTTTAAACAATAAACGATAGGATTTTTATTAACTTACATATAATAATTGGATCATTCACGTGTGACATTCTAATTACCTAGGTTAATCACTCATGTTCGTCCTTTTGGATTTCCAATCTTTACTCGTGCTTTGGACTTCCTATATTTCACTCGTGCATTATTTCAAGGAATCTCCATACGCAAAACAGTGAGTATACTTGATCCCATTTTTATTTTATCACTTTTGGGTGCAACATGTATTCTATAAAAAAAACACGCAACGCTTGAAACTTGTTATATGCACACTCTATCCATATTTAAACATGAAACAATTTGATGCTTGTTAATCTCGTATGCTATGTAAACTTTTCGTGTCTATATGCTCATTAACCTGGCTAAACTTATTAAACTTGTAAGACTTGTTAGACTTCTTATACTCATTAAACTCCTATGCTATAGGAGTACGCATCGCCCTTGAGTGAGTCTTGGGGTGTTTGCGTTGGTGTCACACCCCGACCACGTAAAACAACAAAACGTGGCAGAAACGTCGGGGAGTGTTGTAACAGAATCATTGTTTCATAACCATGGAATAAATAATTTTGTTTTATTGAATAAGTGAACTCATTGTTTTAATACAATCAAATAAGTACAACTATTATCTTTCAAGTTTTAAAGTCGCTAAAGCACGAGTCCATCCTAAGTGTAGCATATATCATCAATCATCACAAAGCAGCACCTGAAACATGTGTAAAAATAGGTACGTCAGCATAAAAATGCCTGTGAGATACATAGGTTTTATTGTATTTAGGATTCATGACTTATGAGTTTAAAGAAAGAGTTTTAATAAAAGTAGTCATGATCCTTGTAAAAGGTTTTCTTTTATAAATCATACTAAAATTTATAAGAAATCAGATGATATAAAATAGTAATACATAGGTAAATAAATAACTAAGTAAAATGAGTTTGTATAAAATATATTGTTTGAAAAACAATATTTCGATGAAAAGGTTTATAGTATATATAAAAATACACTTTGGTTTTAAGAAAGTCAAATAAGTAATATATTAAAATATATTTCAGTTCCAAAATAGTCAAATAGATAGTATATTAAATATACTTTAGTTGTGAAAATAACAGTTTTTTGGTAGTATATCAAAAGTATACTTTGGTTTTTATTATTAACATATTAAACTATGCTTTGGTTTCATAAATAACATATTAAACTATGTTTTGGTTTCATAACTAACATATCAAAATATGCTTTGGTTTTATAAATAACATATTAAACTATGTTTTGTTTTTACAAATAACATATCAAAATATGCTTTGGGTTTTATAAATATCATATCAAAATATGCTTTGGATTTGATAAATAACATTTCAAAATATGTTTTGGTTTGTTAAATAAAATATTTGTTGGTATTGTACAATATCACATATGAGAGCATATCAAACTATACTTTTGGGAGTATAACTTAATATACAAAAATAATGTGATTTAAGAATTCATTCAGACCTAGTGCATCAAAATACACCTTTGAGACTATAGAAATACCACAAAGGCAATTCCTATTTGGATGGAGAAACAAATTGGTTTCAGACATTCCATGACAACAGGAATGGGGTGTCAAATCTTATAGCGCTATATCATACTACCAACCGGTCTGGTGAACAAAAATAAGTACTATACCAACAATTAATTTTATAATCTTTGAAAAATCAGTGCGTATGTCATAAGTAATCATTCAGTTTGTCAAAAGATAAATACTAATATGTATAATCATTTATACTTCGAAATCATGAAATAACAGAAAGGTACACATGTTTCACCCCAAAACATTTGAAAACAGTAAAAGAGGGGAACTATGTACTCACTTGAGGGTGTTTAGAAGTCTTGAACAACAACCAAGCAAAGCTACAGGGATCAGGGAATCAAACGACACCCTATATAGGAAACTATGTAAATAACCGGACCTAAATCGGGAGATCGGATAGAATGAGGTCTTGTAAACAAATGAGTGTTGGAACTCATGTGATATGGTTTAACAAAACCTACATCCTAAAATGAAACCTATCCTAAGTGCTTTTGACCCGTTATGACCCGTTTAAGTAGCTAACGCTACTTTAACGCGTTGTTCGCGTAAAACGCGTTCGGACCGTCTAACTAGTCCTATGACAAGTATTATATGCCCTAACATACTTAATTATGTTGCATAATTAGTTAAATGACAAAAGTTTGGGTTACATATGCTTAAATATCAATTATGCATGAAAAGGGTATTTTGGTAATTTTCCTAAGGCATATAAACTACCTATCATACAACTGCTTAAACGAAGCGACCATAAGGTATAACCTTGAAAGGATATTTCCTATACAACTATGGTCACCTAATGTGTTTGGTCGGATCCTAAAGATCGACTAAACAGGTCGAGTTTGAAAGTCTAAGCGGTGGTTTAGACCGCTTGACTTACGACTCTAAGCAAGCACTAAACTAAAAGTGACGAGCTAAGCGTGTTAAAACATGCTTAACTAAGTTAGAAAACAGGTTTTGATATCAAAACAAAGCGCTTTGATACCTAGAGTAGTTTGGTTGCAAAATACGCTTAAATGCGCATTTTGACCGAAACTACGACTCGTCACTACGCCTAGTCAACGTGGTAATCAGTAGGTATAGTCACTAAGGACTATAACCATCGTGATTACGCTCACGTTGCGAAGTTCAAACGAACTTCTCATTGACCATCTCATGGTCAAAGCTTAAAGTCAAACAATGTTTGACTTTTAAGCTAGGAAAGCAATAAAAGAATGAAAGAGGACGTACAAAGGGTCCAAAAAGATTTGGTTCTAAGTATTCTCAGGTAGGAAGTGAATAATCACAACCACTTAGAGAAATCTCAGACCAAATGTGAGGAAAATGGAATGAAAGCATGGCCTTTATATAGTTTTCGCAAACCGTTAGGATCATTTCTTGGAGAAGAGGGAATGATCTAGGCCATACAATTGTTATAGACTGATTGGGGGACTTGTTCTCCACACAAACCAGTCCATAGCATTGAAAACCATTGTTTAAAACCAACAAAATCGAGCTAAATGACCAGATTCAATGTTTCTGTCTGATGGGCTCTCGCGCCCTGCGTAAGACTTAAGCTTGGGCTTACGCCCCAGGCCTAAGACTTTGACAGATTTACACTTTTAGCCCCTGCATGCCCAAAACTTGGTATTCGATGCATTTTGACACGTTTAAGCCCCGTTAACCTCATTTAAAAGCTCTAAAATGAAGTTAAAGTGTAGGGAACTTAAAAAATGCTCAAAAACATCTCGGAATCAGTTCGTTTGGTCGTACGGTTGCGTTGTTCGGTTAATTACGACGGAAGTCGTAACGAACGCAAAAACGATCCAAATTGAGCGACGAATGGAATTTTATCATGCCAATCACTAAAATATAATATTTTAATGATTACATAAATTTTTGGATGTCCGGATATATTCAGAACGTAAGATATGCGCGAAAATTCAAACTTGTGCACTTTTTGACGCTTTTAGTCCCTATTGATCAAGAAAGTTTATTTTAGCATACCGAACCCTCAAAGCCTATTTCTAAGCTATGTAAAGGATATTTAGGGTATGTTTAACTTATGATGAAGTTCCGGAAGGTTCGTTACTATACAAATTGATTTCAACACACCAAACGTTCCAAAACTTATTTCTAAGTTATGTAAAGGTTATTTAAGGTATGTTAAGCCTATTTCACTATTCCGGAGTGTTTGTTGCATTAAACTGGCTATATTCACGCATCAGTGCGCGTATAACCTTCCAGAAAGCGATTTAAAGCTTGAAATCCAATAAGAGTTGATATGTGCAAACGATACACATATTTATACAAATTCCAAGTATGAAATACAATATTTCATTGGTTTGGTATTTGTTTGATGGTTGAAGTGACACAGGTGTCACAATCTCCCCTTCTTTAGGAAATTTCGTCCCAAAATTTTATTCCAGAGGAAACTTGTGAAGACAGCTGTGACGGTTTCGCTTTCAAATAAATCCATTGAACCATTAAGTAAAACTCTGGGCCAGGTTAGGATTCTTAGCGAAATTTTCAAACCTCAAAGTGAATTCCTTGTAGTATCAAAACATGGGGTTTCGAACTACGGACAAAGGAACATTTCTTATGAAGACTTATCATAGGAAACTTGTGTGTGCTTGAAATCAGAATTGGGGAGTGTAAGATAAAATGACATTGGTCAAGGTCCAAGACTTCTCCCGTATCATTACTCTTGTCACTATAGGTCTTAACACATGACAAAACTTCTTGTGGTTTCTGTGCACTGAATTCCATAATTATGTAGGCCTCCATAATTACGTAATTCCTTGCACAGTCCGCACAGTTCATTTCATAATGCGTAGGGGAAAAATCAGTTGAATAAACATGAAGCGACTTGACTAGACCACCAAAGGATCTTTTTAACTAGATCAACGAAGGATCTTTTTAACTAGATCAACACATGATCTTCATAACTAGACCGTCGTACGATCTCCTTAAATAGACCACTTAAGGGATCTTTTCAATTATATCATCACATGATATTTCTAACCAGATTTTCAAATCAATCTGATTAACTAGACCACTCAAGGGGTCCAATTATAGTATAGTACTTTAAAACCCAAGGGACTTTACTACAACGTAGAAGTCCATTAAGGATTTAAGATAGTACTTTTGGATATCCTACTATGAATCCCTCATATAAGATATGGAAGATTCTATGAGGATTTCGATGGATCACACAAAACATAAAAGGGAACACATAGGCACATAATCACATAATTGATTAACTTGATTATTAATTTGTTATCTTTGGACACGGATATTTAAAGCACACCAGGAATCCAATTCGTGGATTTCATTTGGAACTTTAAACATAAGAATCTAACTATGGAGATAGAAAGATCTTAATAGGAATTCGGATTTATCCTTATTGAATCGTAATATACGTATTAAGGCATACGAATAATTCAATTTAGGGCTCCGATTTGATTGATAATCATCCATAAGGATCTAATTATGAGGATAGAAAGATCCTATTTTGGAATTTGGAATTTTGTGTAACGAGAGGTGTTTCGACACCTTGCACTAGGCGTGCTTAAGTCGATACACAAGGTAGAAAGTTCATGAGGTTGTGGTGCTAGATATGCCAAGCGACATATGAAGCAGAGTTTGAAGGTTGGGTAGTACGTATGTTAAGTCGATCATACGAGCAGGGTTGACTTGGGGTTGGTTTAGACCACCTGGGTTTGGGTTGAATTGACAAGCATTTGTCAGGTGACTGAGTCGTCCATGTGATGCACACAGACGACACTGCAGGTAAGCTTGGTGAGGTGCATTACATTTGTTGCACATAAGCACATACCGGCATTAGGTTTCCTTGCAAGAGGTTGAGCAGCAGCAGGATTTGTAACAGCTTTGCTTTGGAATTGCAAAGTGGCACATGTTAATCAAATATCCCCCATCGTCCACTGTGGGTACATTTGAAATAGAGTATCTGATTCGGATGATGACGGTTGCATTGATTGCTCTAAGGAGCGGTTCCCTTGTATGGCTTCATCCCTGAGAAAAGCCACGGTGATAGCTAAATCAACGGCCTTCTGGTAGTACGACGCCTAATTGATGGACAATTGCAGCACTTAGTTCGGACATTGTTGTTGCGATGATGAGGCACCATGAAGAAAATGGGAGGCATGGGAGGAAACAAGGGAAATGAAAACAGAATAACAATGCATAAAATTGCGATCATTTGTTTGTTACCAAAGGCAAACAAATGAGACGGTGACTAATCAAAGTAAATGGGTCAATTTGATGTATCGCGAAGACATGCTCGCCTATAAGTGGACACTCACCCCAAGAGTTCCCAGGTAAGAGTGACTGGTCCGATACTGCGGATTTGTACGAACACTCTAGCCTTAGACAGAAGACCCAGGGTACAGGCACCCACCCTTCCAATTTGCACGTGTTCACATTATTTAGACCAAACGTTGACGAGATTTTGAAAACATAAAGGGTTCAAAACCTTATAACAATGGGTTCAAAACCTAGTAATCAATCATCCTAGAACAGATGATTAGTTTTCAAAGCAGACTCAAAATTTATGCTCTTATTGTGGTTGTCACCTAAAGATAAGTGACGGTATTGTTTTAAGACTAAACACGAGATAACTCGCGTTACGGTCCTAGGAAGGTTATAGTCTAGGTCAGAGCATCACTAATAACCAAATTCCCTATAACCATTGGTTCTGATACCAACTTTTCTGTCACACCCTGACCACGTAAAACAACAAAACGTGGCGGAAACGTCGGGGAGTGTTGTAACAGAATCATTGTTTCATAACCATGGAATAAATAATTTTGTTTCATTGAATAAGTGAACTCATTGTTTTAATACAATCAAATAAGTACAACTATTATCTTTCAAGTTTTAAAGTCGCTAAGGCACGAGTCCATCCTAAGTGTATCATATATCATCAATCATCACAAAGCAGCACCTGAAACATGTGTAAAAATAGGTACGTCAGCATAAAAATGCCTGTGAGATACATAGGTTTTATTGTATTTAGGATTCATGACTTATGAGTTTAAAGAAAGAGTTTTAATAAAAGTGGTCATGATCCTTGTAAAAGGTTTTTTCTTTTATAAATCATACTAAAATTTATAAGAAATCAGATGATATAAAATAGTAAAACATAGGTAAATAAATAACTAACTAAAATGAGTTTGTATAAAATATATTGTCTGAAAAACAATATTTTGATGAAAAGGTTTATAGTATATATAAAAGTACACTTTGGTTTTAAGAAAGTCAAATAAGTAATATATTAAAAAATATTTCAGCTCCAAAATAGTCAAACAGATAGTATATTAAATATACTTTAGTTGTCAAAATAACAGTTTTTTTGGTAGTATATCAAAAGTATACTTTGGTTTTTATTAATAACATATTAAAGTATGCTTTGGTTTCATAAATAACATATTAAACTATGTTTTGGTTTCATAACTAACATACCAAAATATGCTTTGGTTTTATAAATAACATATTAAACTATGTTTTGGTTTTACAAATAACATATCAAAATACGCTTTGGGTTTTATAAATAACATATCAAAATATGCTTTCGATTTGATAAATAACATATCAAAATATGTTTTGGTTTGTTAAATAAAATATTTGATGGTTTTGTACAATATCACATATGAGAGCATATCAAACTATACTTTTGGGAGTATAACTTAATATACAAAAATAATGTGATTTAAGAATTCATTCAGACCTAGTGCATCAAAATACACCTTTGAGACTATAGAAATACCACAAAGGCAATTCCTATTTGGATGGAGAAACAAATTAGTTTCAGACATTCCATGACAAAAGGAATGGGGTGTCAAATCCTATAGCGCTATATCATACTACCAACCGGTCTGGTGAACAAAAATAAGTACTATACCAACAATTAATTTTATAATCTTTGAAAAATCAGTGTGTATGTCATAAATAATCATTCAGCTTGTCAAAAGATAAATACTAACATGTATAATCATTTATACTTTGAAATCATGAAATAACAGATAGGTACACATGTTTCACCCCAAAACATTTGAAAACAGTAAAAGAGGGGAACTATGTACTCACTTGAGGGTGCTTAGAAGTCTTGAACAACAACCAAGCAAAGCTAGAGGGATCAGGGAATCAAACGGCACCCTATATAGGTAACTATGTAAATAACCGGACCTAAATCAGGAGATCGGATAGAATGAGGTCTTGTAAACCAAATGAGTGTTGGAACTCATGTGATATGGTTTAACAAAACCTACATCCTAAAATGAAACCTATCCTAAGTGCTTTTGACCCGTTATGACCCATTTAGGTAGCTTACGCTACGTTAACGCGTCGTTCGCGTAAAACGCATTCGGACCTTCTAACTAGTCCTATGACAAGTATTATATGCCCTGACATACTTAATTATGTTGCATAATTAGTTAAATGACTAAAGTTTGGGTTACATATGCTTAAATATCAATTATGCATGAAAAGGGTATTTTGGTAATTTTCCTAATGCATATAAACTACCTATCATACAACTGCTTAAATGAAGCGACCATAAGGTATAACCTTGAAAGGTTATTCCCTATACAACTATGGTCACCTAATGTGTTTGGTCGGATCCTAAAGATCGACTAAACGGGTCGAGTTTGAAAGTCTAAGCGGTGGTTTAGACCGCTTGACTTACGACTCTAAACAAGCACTAAACTAAAAGTGACGAGCTAAACGTGTTAAAACATGCTTAACTAAGTTAGAAAACAGGCTTTGATATCAAAACAAAGTGTTTTGATACCTAGAGTAGTTTGGTTTCAAAATACGCTTAAATGCGCATTTTGACCGAAACTACGACTCGTCACTACGCCTAGTCAACGTGGTAATCAGTAGGTATAGTCACTAAGGACTATAACCATCGTGATTATGCTCACGTTGCGAAGTTCAAACGAACTTCTCATTGACCTTCTCGTGGTCAAAGCTGAAAGTCAAACAATGTTTGACTTTTAAGCTAGGAAAGCGATAAAAGAATGAAAGAGGAGTTACAAAGGGTCCAAAAAGATTTGGTTCTAAGTATTCTCAGGTAGGAAGTGAATAATCACAACCACTTAGAGAAATCTCAGACCAAATGTGAGGAAAATGGAATGAAAGCATGGCCTTTATATAGTTTTCGCAAACCGTTAGGATCATTTCTTGGAGAAGAGGGAATGATCAAGGCCATACAATTGTTATAGACTGATTGGGGGACTTGTTCTCCACACAAACCAGTCCATAGCATTGAAAACCATTGTTCAAAACCATCAAAATCGAGCTAAATGACCAGATTCAATGTTTCTGTCTGATGGGCTCTCGCGCCCCGCGTAAGACTTAATCTTGGGCTTACGCCCAGGCCTAAGACTTTGATAGATTTACACTTTTAGCCCCTGCATGCCCAAAACTTGGTTTTCGATGCATTTTTGACACGTTTAAACCCCGTTAACCTCATTTCAAAGCTCTAAAATGAAGTTAAAGTATAGGGAACTTAAAACATGCTCAAAAATATCTCGGATGTCGGTTCGTTTGGTCGTACGGTTGCGTTGTTCGGTTAATTACGACGGAAGTCGTAACGAACGTAAAAACGATCCAAATTGAGCGACGAATGGAATTTTATCATGCCAATCACTAAAATATAATATTTTAATGATTACATAAATTTTTGGATGTCCGGATATATTCAGAAAGTAAGATATGCGCGAAAATGCAAACTTGTGTACTTTTTGACGCTTTTAGTCCCTATTGATCAAGAAAGTTTATTTTAGCATACCGAACCCCTCAAAGCCTATTTCTAAGCTATGTAAAGGATATTTAGGGTATGTTTAACTTGTGATCAAGTTCCAGAAAGTTTGTTACTATACAAATTGGTATAGTTTCGCAGTTTGACACAATTAGTCCCTGCAATCAAACAAACTTGATTTCAACACACCAAACGTTCCAAATCTTATTTCTAAGTTATGTAAAGGTTATTTAAGGTATGTTAAGCCTATTTCACTATTCCAGAGTGTTTGTTGCATTAAACTGGCTATATTCACGCATCAGTGCGCGTATTACCTTCCAGAAAGCGATTTAAAGCTTGAAATCGAATAAGAGTTGATATGTGCAAACGATACACATATTTATACAAATTCCAAGTATGAAATACAATATTTCATTGGTTTGGTATTTGTTTGATGGTTGAAGTGACACAGGTGTCACAGTTGGAAACTTGGGTTTGACATATAGTGACACCGTTTCAGCATATTAGTAACTTGTATTATGTTGTTCATGTTGGATATGAGTATTTAAACTTTTTATTCTACTTTATGCTATGTATCAAACCTGTATACTCGTCAATTTTTGTTGATGTTATTTTAATACATGTTGCAGGTTGATGGTCAAGATGATGAAGGAATCAAGTTAGGATGGACTAGATACCCACTTTAATAATAAACCATGTTTGTTGCAATTTGTCTTTATTTAAAACAATGTAGTTGAATTTAGTCACTTATGAAATTTGATTTAATTATATTGTCACAATAGTGTTATGATGCTTTTGAGAGATTTGTTCGTCTCATCCCGATGTTTCCACCATCGGTTGGGGTGTGACAGATTGGTATCAGAACCATAACTATAGGGAATTAGGAAAATTGCTATACTTTTACCTAGCCTATATTAGGAATACTCTGATACCAGATTGGTATCAGAGCCATAACTATAGGGAATTAGGAAAAGTAGGAATGCTTTTACCTAGTCTATAGTTTAGGAGCTTTATCCTTATGTGTTGTTTAAAACAACTTCTCTTCTATTTTATTTGCTTCCCTCTATTCTCTTTGGTCTTTTAACATACATGACTTTCCTAAGGCTAACACAATACACACTTGGAGACTTTGAAGACACTCTTATAACACAATCGAAACGATTCATCAAAATAGGGGTGATTCCCACATTTGGTGATGACTTTCATTCAGCTATGCTTTGAATTTTGCACGAAATCTACCCTCAAGTTAGGAGTGATATCAAAATCTTGAAGGGAATTTCCATTTCATAATCTAGTGGACCCTTATCTTTTGATAAGTACCAACCACACTAGGGTACGATGTTATCAAGTTAGAGGTGAAACTCGCATCTTGTTAACTAGTCCCACTCTTCGATTTTCAATCTCGCCAAAGTTTTGATTTTCCCAATCGATTAAGGACGTGTAGTAACTGGAAGGACAAATATCGTTAGTCGCTTCTTGATGAGAGTATTTGTCTATTAGGCCAAAGCACGTTTCCTTAATTCGAAAAGGACTTCGATTTAGTTTGGAATAGTCTTATGTTACGTTCCGTGACAATCCAATTTTTTTGTTTAATCTCTTTTATGCTATCTCAATTTTAATGTGTTTTACATTTGTACGATATATCATTCGGAATTTATTTCACAACAATCTAATACATACATGCATGCTATCTCAATTTTAATGTGTTTTACATTTGTACGATATATCATTCGGAATTTATTTCACAACAATCTAATACATGCATGCTAGTGTGTTATACTGGATTCGTGTCACTGGGTGATTCTTATGTGATGAACTTGTCTTTTAACCCACGCCTTAACATGTATAGCACTATGCGTAGTGCTATAGGAGTAGCGCACCACCCGTGAATGGGAGGTCATGTTAAGTCATTCAATTGCAGTACACGATGGGTTGACCTATTTATTGACATGCCAGTGATACGTTAATCTTGTTAACTAAGTATGTGTCATGTGGATTGTTCTACATTTTTATGGTAATACTCATATTCCCAAAAAATGGAAGCCCATCATCAAGATAGGAGTGATTTCCTTACCTCGGAGGTAGTTACCAACTCTTCTTCGTTCTTAATGAAACTTTATATTTGAGCGTTGCTTTTATTTCAAGCTTGGAGACACGTTACACCTTATCTTCGCAATCTAAAACAAATAATAATATTCTCTCGCGAACAAACTAAATTTATGATGCTTTTATTATTTATGTTACACTACGTGAAATTCATGATTATGCTATGTGAAACTAATTGAACATTTTATATGCTATGTGAAACTATATACTATGTGAAACATTCATGAAAACAATTTTCCCTTAAACAAAACAATATGATCAAGTCTCATCTATTCTTTATTTTGATTCTTTAAAAGTGTTTCTCTTAGATTTCGAGGACGAAATCTCCTAAAGTAGGGGAGACTGTAACATCCGTCAAAATGGATTCCCAAAATCCGACCCGATGAAAGATTCTCACGAATTAATCACCGTTGAAAGATTTTTTTTACTAGTAATCTAATTATCAATACAATATATTTGTTTATTTAATTAATTAATACTACAATCAATTTAAAAAAAATAAAACTATATATACGTATGTTTTAAATAAATAAATAAATAAATTGAAATAAGTTGAAATATTTATAAGATTACGTTTGATTTTTCAAAAGGAATTTAATATACACTTATGGCTTATTTAAATGAAATTATTATGGGGAGTAAACTTATAAATTTCTTTTTGACCAACAAAATGGATTTCGCTGATTGTTTGGAATTAGCTATAAATTCGGCGTTTTCGTTTTAGCCGAATCAAGAACCCATCTATATATACCATCACCTACCCTAATTCGATACCCACACCACTCAAAAGAAACTATCCCCTTCACTTGTCTGCCAAACAATATCGAGCCGCCATCCTTCGCCCGCGCTATCGAGAAAGATGACCGGAGTTTACGTCATCACTGTTCGGTATCCCATTCTTATTCAAAGTAGTTTTCTTGTAAATCCTTGTTGGAATCTTATGCTATTTATTGTTTTTAAAGACCGAAAACTGTTTGTTGTTAAACTGTTTGAACTTGCTTTCTTTTATCAATCAATTTGCAAAGTTAATGTTTGAATATTTATCAAGCTGTTTAAAATAGTATGAATGATATATGGAAGTTAATGGTTGAATTTTTATCATGCATTATTCAATATTAAAGTCTACGTTTTTTTATTTATAATGGAAGAAGATGACTTACTGTTTAATCTAATCAAAACCCATGCCACTTCATTTTTCTATGGGATTTTCATTTTTCTTTTACTTGCCTTTAGATCTCATTATTAATATTAATTCTATAGTTTTAGGAACTGTTTCTGTTTTGGCACTCTAATTGAATATATGTATAGTTTTTAAATATGGGGTAATATAAAGTACTAAATTTTGTATAATCTATAACGCTAAAACCATTATCATTGTTGTTCTTATATGACTACTATAAATAGTATAAAGTCGTAATTTATAAAATAAATCGTGTGTAATTAGCTGATGTATTTTCCTTATAAGTTTTATCCTAAATTAATGATTTTTTTAATTTAAGATTACGATTTATTTACAAAATCTAATTAATTAATGATGTGTTATTATAATTTAACCCATGTAATTAGTAAGTTAATTGGATCATTCACGTGTGACATTCTACTTATCTAGGTTAATCACTCTTGTTCGTCCTTTTGGATTTCCAATCTTTACTCGTGCTTTGGACTTCCTATCTTTCACTCGTGCGTTTTTCAAGGAATCTCCATACGCAAAACAGTGAGTATACTTGATCCCATTTTTATTTTATCACTTTTGGGTGCAACATGTATTCTATACAAAAACACGCAACGCTTGAAACTTGTTATATGCACACTCTATCCATATTTAAACATGAAACAATTTGATGCTTGTTAATCTCGTATGCTATGTAAACTTTTCGTGTCTATATGCTCATTAACCTGGCTAAGCTTATTAAACTTGTGAGACTTGTTAGACTTCTTATACTCATTAAACTCCTATGCTATAGGAGTACGCATCGCCCTTGAGTGAGTCTTGGGGTGTTTGTATTGGAAACTTGGGTTTGACATATAGTGACACCGTTTCAGCATATTAGTAACTTGTATTATGTTGTTCATGTTGGATATGAGTATTTAAACTTTTTATTCTACTTTACGTTATGTATCAAACCTGTATACTCGCCAACTTTTTGTTGATGTTATTTTAATACATGTTGCAGGTTGATAGTCAAGATGATGAAGGAATCAAGTTAGGATGGACTAGATACCCACTTTAATAATAAACCATGTTTGTTGAAATTTGTCTTTATTTAAAACAATGCATTTGAATTTAGTCATTTATGAAATTTGATTTAATTATATTGTCACAATAGTGTTATGATGCTTTTGAGAGATTTTTTTGTCTCATCCTGATGTTTCCGCCATCGGTTGGGGTGTGACATTGGGGGTGTGTCTTAGAGACATGGCTCCGTGTTGAATTGTCAGTATCAGAAAACTTACAGAAGTTGGGCACGTGGGCGTGTCAAATGGACACGACCCCGTGTGGCAAGTCCAGAAATAAAAGGTTACAGCGACAAGGAGGCACGGGGGCGTGTCAAAGGGACACAACCCCGTGTGAAGCTTCTGTTTCTTTTTTAGAACAACTGTTAAGGTGTCGGGCCTCCTGTTTCGGGTCTTTGGAGCTGTATGCTTGTGGATTCAAGCATCCCAATCTACCTATATACTCATTTATACCATAACAACACAACACAACATAACATAACGATAAACCATAAAATCCTACATTACAAAAGTTTAAATGTTATCATCCAGCAATAACCACATAAAAAGAAAATAAAGAAGAAAGTACAAGAAAGTAAATTGTTTTAAACAAGCAAATGTTCAACAGGTCGCAGTCCGCACACCCATCACAAAAAAGTAGAGAAAAAATTTAACCTTTTTCGTCGCCACCACACCATCTTTACCGCCGAAGCCCTCTAATCCAACTCGCCCTCTTCTTCTTCGTCATCTCGGTACATCATATGCTCACATATGTAGGAGATGTTGCCCCGCATGGAGTTGATGCTTCTTTCCATGCCTCCGATCTGGGTGCTGGAGCTTTGATCGAGACTGAAGGCGTTCTGGCTTACCTGAAGCGTTTCCTGCATAATGTTATAAAACATGTTAGGGAAATCGCATCCTCTTTGTGAGGAGGATCCGTGGGCAAACCCAAAAGAGGAGTGTGGAGGACAGTTCGGGTCAACCTCAATAGCGAGGACTTGGTCTGGGTCGTTCGGGCTTCAAATTTTTCCCTTATTATCCTTGAAGCGTATCAGACCATTGTTGCAGTCGACGATGAGGTTAAGGCTTCGACAGAGGTTGAAATCAGCCCGTGTTACGCCAACACCCTTGGTAAAGCAGCAAGGGGTTCATGTGGCGTAAGCCTTGTAGATACGGGTAATCCAACCTCCAAAGAATATGGGCGTGGGCTCTGTGGCCTTTGCGTTAGTGGCCATATTCTTGAGGAGCATGTAGGCGACGTTCAGGGGTTGTCAGTTCAGGATGCCGTGTAGGTAAGTTGGCTCCCGAAGGTTCACGACACCCCTACTATCTTTTCTCTGGCACAAGGTACCGCTCATGACCCGATGTATGTAGCGGATGAGTGGGCCTTTAATCTTGGTGCTCTTGGTGGAACTTGGGTTGTAAATTCCTTCCCTGTTTTGTGCCCAAAAAGTATTTCATGAGTTGTCGGGCATGTCTATGATGTTGTCGGTGAAGACTGACTCCCCGATTTCTTCCTCGGTGTAGATGCCCATATCTACACGAAACTGTGCCACCGAGATTCCATACTAGGTTCCCCCACAACAAAAAGTCACAGCTTCATTGTCAAACATATCGCCGATGTCCTTCTTGAGTTTGAAACTACTTAAGAACTCGAGGTTGAATTCATAAGTAGACTACAACAGTGCCTCTAAGAAGACACAATGCGGTGTTGTCCCGCACCGGATTTTCATAACATTCCTTCTGTCCCACACTTTCCAATGTATCGTAGCATACTTGCCGAGGCGAATCCTCGGTCCTAGCCTTTAAGATCTCCATTCGTTCAGAACAATGAGTGTACTCGGTGGTGAACCTTAGCCATTTGTGTGGTGCCATAGTCTGCAGAGAACAAGTATTAAACAATTAGGTGCGATAAATTGTGCGAAAAATTGAAAAACAGTAGGTTGGCACAACCCCGTGTCCAGAGGACATGACCCTGTGCTATTGATTTATCGGAGACATGACCTCATGCCATCAGAGGCACGACCCCGTGCTCGGTCACTGTTTTGGCCAATAACTGACTTTTTCGAGCCGGCTTCGAAAAGTTCAATATTTTGGTTTTATCGTGTGCGGTTTACCCCGAAAATCAAACCCTAAGTGTCAATTTTGCATAAAATACTTGTTTACCCTTTCGATTTTAACTTTTTCGGTTATGAACAAGGGTTTATGAAGAACTGGTTGAACAATCTGATTTTTCTAACAATGGTTGGTTATTTACTTCTCGAAACATTCCTACTAACTACTATTAACAAGATCTAAGCAAAAATTTGGGATTGGCACGGGTCTAGTTCAAGAACCCTAGATTTTTCACAAATTTTTGATGTAATGCCACATGAAAAGTGCTAATCTAACTAAATATGATATTAGAATCATACCTCATTGACGGATTTGGACAGAAGGTTGTCGAAAATTGGCAGAAAAAGGGCAGGAACCGGCTACTCCAGAGAAACGAGTCGTGGTTTGTGTTGAAAAAGTGAAGAACATAGGTTATATACCCTGTCTACAGATCTGCCACGGCCCCATGCCTGGTAGGCATGGCCCTGTGGCCGTCTTATTTATTTTTTTTGGTTATTGGGCGTTTGGGCACAGGGTCGTGCCAGGTGGGCACGACCCCATGGTCAAAGTGCCAGTAACAAGTTTTTTTATTGTGCACGTGTGCGTGACCGTTTCTCCGACGGTTCCCTTTTTGGTACTTACCTGTTTCGTGTCCAATTCTCAAGGATGATGCTCTCCAAATGTACCTACAAGATAAATAAAAAACATGCATATTTACAATTAACGCTTGATTGTCTCCCGATCACTTATCTACCTCTTGGAGTGTTACTTCAAATTCCTCATCCTCAAGAAAGCCTCTGTAAAGCTTAATCCTTTGTCCGTTCACCTTGAAAGGTTCACCGTTCGGAGGCTTAATTTCTACGGCGCCATGTGGGAAGATTTGGGTAATAGAAAAAGGTCCCGACCACCTTGACTTGAGTTTTCCGGGAAATAACCAAAGTCTTGAGTTAAACAAGAGCACTTGATCCCTTTCCTGAAATTCTTTAGGTTTGCTTATTTTGTCGTGTAAGTTTTTCATGCGTTCCTTATAAATTTTGGAGTTGGAGTATGCTTGATTTCTCATTTTATCTAATTCATTTAACTGATAAAATCGATTTTTACCGGAAGTTTCTTGGTCTAGATTTACGTTTTTTAATGCCCAGTGTGCTTTATGTGCAATTTCTACTGGGAGGTGACAATTTTTTCCATAGACGAGCTTATATGGGGTAGTGCCTATTGGTGTTTTACAGGCTGTTCGGAAGGCCCGTAAAGCATCGTCTAATTTATATGCCCAATCTTTTCTATTTTGACCCATGGTTTTCTCTAAAATTATTTTTAGCCCTCGATTAGTTACTTCGGCTTGACCGTTGGTTTGAGGATGGTAGGCGGTTGAAAGACATTGATAGAACCCATATTTTGTTAAAATTTTGTTTAATTGATAATTGCAAAAATGGGTACCTCTATCACCGATGAGTGCTTTTGGAGTGCCGAAAAAAGAGAATAATCGTTTTAGGAATTTTACCACAACTTTACCGTCGTTAGTTGGAAGAGCTTCGGCTTCGGCCCACTTGGAAATGTAATCGACTGCCACAAGAATATATTTGTTCCCTTTTGATAGTGGGAAAGGTCCCATAAAATCCATACCCCAAACATCAAAGATTTCACAAATAAGAATGCCATTTTGAGGCATTTCATTTCTTGATGAGATATTACCTGTTCGTTGGCATGTGTTACATGTCTTTATTAAATTGTGTGCATCCTTATGGATGGTTGGCTAATAACATCCTAAATCGAATACCTTACGTGCGGTGCTCATTGCTCCACGATGTCCTCCATATGGTCCTTCGTGACAATGGCGAAGAATCGTTCTTGCTTCTTGCTTCTTTGCTTCAAGATGTCAAGTGTATTAACTCCATACCACTTTTGAAGGGATTGTTCGTTATATCCCGCCTCCTTGCGGTGTTATGAGGATCAAACCTAGATTTTCAAAAATTTGAACTATGTTGTTGACTTTTAAAACTTAATATTCCTTTTGGAAAGTGATGTAGACAATATTGTTAACTTTTGTTTGTGTTATGAAACTTATGGAATGACATTTGGTGTTTATTTTAATCATACAGTATGTTTGCTAATTCGTATGCAATGAGAATCAATCACAATCACACCTCGTGTTTCCACCTACGACCGTGTGTGACATCGTAACGGGTCAAAACACCTATAGACACTTTCCAAATCAGAATGTAAGGTTAATAAATCATATTACACGAGATCCTTCATTTCTTTGATTTTAAACCACATTCTATCGGTTCTTCCGTTTAAGCCACAATGTATACTAATCTTATAACAATCCGACATAATTAGGAAATACTTGAGCTTTGCATACACGATTAAACAAGACATCTACGCAACCTGTGAGTTCATTGTTCCCCTTTTTTGCGTTTTTCAAATGTTTTGGGGTGATTCATATGTGCCTACTAATTTTCAAAGTTTAGAAACGAAACAATACAAATTGTGTATATATATACAATATGCTTTTCAATAATGTGTAAAACTTGGTAGTGCATTATCCATAACACGAGTACATTCATTAACTTTGGACAAGCCGATCGGTAGTATGTTATGGTACCGTAGGACTGACAATCTCGTTTCCAAATTTCCTAGGGTTTGTGGGGAAGTTTGGGGAACGACAGAAACTATGAAACACAATTTGATAAACCCTTTGGTGGTTTATTAGTCGAGTCAACACAGGCTTGAATGTATTCACCACACGACCACAGTTGTTTACACAAAGACAATTAAAATAAAGTCAATTGGTTTATACAAAACAAGGACGACTGGTTTATACAAAACAAGGACGATTGGTATACACAAAACAAAGACGATTGGTTTAGACAAAGTGACAAATGGTTATCAATTAAAGATATATAAACCATACAAAGTTTTCTTTTAAATCGATTACTTACACGGTTTTACAAAAGAAACACCTTTGTCAAGATTCAGGGCTACAAGGTTTTCTTACTCATGCCAACTTTTATAGTTGGTTAAACATAATGCAATACCAAACACATTTAATACAAGTTTGGTTACAAGGTTTTCACTCATCGACTCTCTTAGTCAGACAAGGTATTGCAATACAAATTCAAAGCCATGAATTAGACTACAAAACCTATGTTACACACCAGCATTCATTCTTGACATTATTTTCACGTATGTTTCAGGTGCAAATGTGTGACTATGAAAGCATGCTACACGTAGGAAGGACTCGGGCCTTAGTTTACTTTAAAATCTAAAGACAATTGTTTGTGTTTGTTTATATTCCAAAAGACAATGTAATTTAAATTAATCAATAACAATGAAGCTTTAAGTATCATGTGTTGTGAAACAATTTGTAACGTGCCGCACCCCAACGTTTCCGACGCGGGTTGTTTTTACGAGGTCGGATGTTACAAGAAAAGTACATAAATTTTCCTTTATTTATATATCAATTTACACCCTTTGTTCTTTAACTTCAATAATTACATAGATTGTTTTTTATGACTAAATTTTGCATACTCTTTGTCCTTTAAACTATAATTGCTTTTAATTTTTTAGATAACTTTAAAGTAAAGTGAAAATTTTCCCCAAAGGACATAATCTGTAATATAATTATAAATTCTTTCCTTTGTTTTATTTTACTGTTTTTTCTTTTTATTGTATTATTTTTATCACTCTTTTTTATCGATTACTTTAAAATTTTCTTAATTAATTAATTAATTAACATATTTTTTTATAAAAATTCATGTGTTTGCATGATTTTTTTTCTGTTTATGTGATTAAATTATTTACTTTTCTTATTTTATTATTACTGTGATCTTTATGCTAAATTTTTACATAAATCATTGATGTGATTCAATTATCTTTTAATCACTTTTACAATTCTTATAAGTTATTCAAATGAAATTTACATTGAAACGTGGATAAAGTAACCATGTTGGTCGCATGTTATGACAAGTCGATTTATACAACGATAAAAAAGTATGTTGCAATGTTGCATTTTGATATGAGCGTTGGACAATTTTAAATTTAAAACGACATTACAAAATTCAAAATCTTATAGAACATCATATTTTAAATAACCACGTCGCAAATCTAGGGTTTGTAGGTGCCATAACCGCATAGTTTTGTGGTACATCTTCTAGAGGCGGTTTTTGAATTCAAAGACGATTCCTCATTGATAGATAAATGTTTTATAGTCGTTAAATATATATTTATCTATAAAATATCAATCTAAATTTTTAACATGTTTTTAGCGGCTATATAATATTAATCAATCGACGACGCGTCGTCTTTTCAGTTCCAAAACTGCATCCGAAAGATGTACCACAAAACTCTCCTGTTTTGACACCTACGAACCCTAGATTTGCGTTGTGGTTATTTAAAATATGATGATATGTAAAATTCAATTTTTATAACATCAATTTTAAAGCGACTAGTTGTATTAGACGCGTTTAAATTGTCTGACGCTCATATTAAAATTATAACATTACGACATGCTTTTTCTATAATACATATATGTCTATATACACTTAATCTAATCATCAAAAATGTAGATAAAGAGTTACAAACTTGAATTAATAGATAAGCAACATCAATGATGGAGATTAATCTAACAATCATCAAACATTAAAACTTAAGGATCACATTTATGAATTAATTGAAGATTAATGAAGATCAATGTTCATATGTATCAACTGAATGAAGAAGATGTCCACATGCATCAACTGAATGAAGAACAATGTCTACATGCATCAAAGATTGTGAATTGGGAGCTTACAAAGATCAAACTATGATAACCAACAAAGTCAAGTGAAAATCAAAGTCAACCCGTCAACTAAATCACTTGAGATTCTAGAAAGGTGATCAATATGGTTTTCATACAATCTAAATGAATTTGAATTTGGTGGATGAAATTTAGTATTCTAACTATGCTTTAGATCCACATTAAAGACACAACGTTGCTTTAATGGGTTAAAGAACAAACACCTTGGGAAAACATCATAACTTCTTTACAAATCACAAAAGTAAATCTTAGGAATTTGGTGATAAACTTGTTTTTAAATCACCATTTCAAATGAACTTTCTTAAGACTCAAAACTGCTATATATGTGTAAAAATGGGTTAGCATGCTATAGGACCATACATAACATTAACAACACAAAATAACAAGTTGGCTCGGCGTCCGATGGTTAATACATAGATCGCAGGATCAATTGCCAAATGGGCAGCGAGCTCCTGCATTGTTTTTCTGTTGTGCTTATATAAAGAAGTCTCCACACTAAATCCAAGTCAGCCCATTTTCTCTAAACACTTTTAAACATACATCTAAATCAACTTCCAACTTTTCAATTCTCATATTGTTGCTCTATTGTGATGTGTGTAAAATGTAACACATAAATTACATCAAATGAGGCATAAAACTAACCCTTCTTTAGTACTAATGTTGGAAAAAGTGTGCTTTAGTCTTCCTTTTGTATTTTCAGGACCAAACGAGCTTAAATGAACAAAAGGAACAAATATGCAGCAAAAACTAACATAAATACAAAGAAAAGGAGTAATAGTGGCATGCCCGACCCCTCGACAGCATCTCCCCAAGCAAAAATAAAGAACAGAAGGCTGACCACAGCCCGTGCCCCTTGGACACGGGGCCGTAGTCAGGTGTCTTCAGAAAGGGACAAAGCTGTAGAAACTTCTATGCCCACCACGGGGGCGTGCCCAGCTCAGCATGGGGCGTGGTCAACGCTAAGATTCTCAGAATCTTGCAAATCTTGATAGTACAGATACGCTTCTACACATGGGGTCGTGCCCAGCGAACATGGGGCCGTGTGGAGCCAAATGTAGACAATTGTAACTAATGAAGAAAGAGAAAAGAGATGGCCACGGGGGCGTGTCCAACGGACACGTTGCCATGGCCGAGCTTCTGTTCAAGCTATAAATACGGGTGCTTGGCTCACTTCAAAGGCATCCCTTGGCAAACCACCTCTCTCCCACTTTGTCACCACTCCACCACCACTACAACACCCACATCCACCACCATCATCCATCATCCACCTTAGAGTGTGTGTAGTAGTCTCGTGCTCCAAGATTGATCGTAAGAGTTCTTGTCAATCAAAGGCCATGTTTGGCTAAGTCTCTTACATCACTTGGTGAAGACAAGCCTTTAATATATTGCTTTTGATTTTTAATCTTTTCGCACTTTTTATTTGGTTTCTTATGTTGAAGGTGAAACTTCCTTATCATTTGTCCGTGGTGTCTTGGCATTACTTTACTGTCTATAAAAAGTAAAAGATTTTCACCATTCATATCTCTACGGTCTATATAGAGATATGTTGGCTACCTGGTTGGGGATTAAGGGAATGGTTTGGTAAGGTTCTTGCCTTGTCCAGTGTATAGATCCTGCAAGGACCTTGGTCAAGCTTATTAGGACCTCCTTCAATACCCACTGGTATTAGATGGTGGGGGTGCGAATGGCTTGATCCCCTCGTATGTAAACTACTATTAATACATTAAACCGGCTACTTGGGATTGTATCCCTGTTGACTCAAACCACTTAGCTGAGGGTAACGTCACCTTCAAAAGAGGGGCCTACCACTTTACGCATTAATAACTTAATTAATTATCTTTCAATATTCCGACCCTTTGGGATTATATCCTTGCTGACTCAAACCACTGGGTTGAGGGTAACGTCACCTTCAAAAGAGGGGCTTACTACTATAACTAAGATAATCTCTTCAAAAAGTGCAAAAGTGCGAAAATCATCAAGGGATACATTAATGGCGAGTCAGATCCAAGTGATTCATCTTGTTTATATGTCTTCTTTTTATTTTCAGCATTTTTAGTTTTTATTTTTCATGTTTAAAAAACTTTTCTAAAAATTTTAGTTTGAATAGACGTTGAGGATAAACCGGTATTAAAAGCTCTTGTGTCCTTGGACGACATCGGTATCTTACCAACGCTATACTACGCTCACGATGGGTGCACTTGCCCATGTGTGTGTTTAGTGTTAGTAGACTATCGTGTTTTATAAATTTAAAACTTGACTAATGTGTATAATGGGCTTAAATTACTAATAAAAACATAACAAACCTTACACACGCCAAGTTTTTAGCGCCGTTGCCAGGGACACAAGTATTTTAAGAAAGCTTAAAATCGACGGCCTAATCAGTTTTTAAAACCTTTTTAAAACTGCGCGCACATTTTTACATCTTTAGGTAGTTTTTGCATTACAGTAGTCTGAACACGGGGCCGTGCTCACTGAACACGCCCCCGTGCTGCATAAAATTTACAAAACTCCCAGATACAGAGTCTGAACACGGGGTCGTGCTCACTGAACACGCCCCAGTGCTGAACCAAACCAGTCACATTTTTCAAAACGCCCAGATACAGAACCTGACCACGGGGCCGTGCTTATTGAACACGGGGCCGTGGTGAGGCTCTGTTTCCATTTTTATTTTTGTTTTCCGGTCCCGAGACTCTATTGTGGTCTGCTGAGTGATTCTTATGGATCAATACTCAGGAGGTTATAACTACCACTATGAGGAGGATGATTATGAAGAAGAGTATTGTACCATTTGTGGTAATCCTCATTCGGTACAATATTGTGACCTCTTTGAACCATCCCCTTCATACACATACTTTGAGGAGCCCAGGTACGAGCCATCCACTTCATACACATCCTATGAAGAGCCAAGGTATGAACCTTCTCCCTCAGACTCATATTTTGATGAACCAAGGTATGAGCCTTCATACTCATACTTTGAGGAACCAAGTTATGAGCCTTCACCTTCATATACTTACTGTGAGGAACCATGGCGTGAACAACCCACCTCATATGAGTATTATGAAGAACCAAGTTACGATCCTTATCCATCATATACTTACAATGAGGAACAATGGTATGAGCCATCTACCTCATATGAGTATTATGAGGAACCAAGGATCGAACTTCCGAACTCAAGCTTTGAGGATCCTTATTCCGCTCACTTTGACGAACCACCAACTATCTCACCCGTAGCCGAAAAGATAATAGAACACCTTAAAACTATCGAGCACTATATAAAAGAAGTCTGCGCAAGGGAAGAGGAATCCCGCGCAAGGGAAAAGGTAACAGGTACTAAAGAAGTGATAGTTGAAGAGGTAAAATGGAAGAACAAGTAAGTGAAAAACCGACACATGAACTAAACAACGAAAAAGGTGAGTCTGACAACGTTAACATTCTAGAAGAGTCTAATTTTCAAGAAATTAATCTCTTATCACCTTCTTTCGAAAATCATTGTTTAGTACCTACTCATGCTAAGTTTTTAAAAAAGTTAAACACTAACACTAAAATTGACGAAATGGTAACCATTAAGTTAGCAAATGATCAAACTACGCTAATAAAAGATGATCCATTTGAAATTAACATTACACCGGTTCCATGTTTCTTTCAAAATTCCTTTATTAGTAATATTACAATTGATAAAGATCTTTGTGTTAATATAATGCCAAACTACATTTTCGAGAAATTAAGTACTGGTGATTTTTCTCCACTTCAAATACCCATTTTTCTATCTAATCGGAAAACAAAAAAATTAATAGGGGTAGTTGAAGATGTGTTAGTCCAAACAAATCAAATGGTAATCCCAACCAACTTCGTTATCCTTGATGACGCTCCACTAGTGTTGGGACGACCTTTTGTGAAAGCCCACGAAGCTTTGAAAAATCGGAAGCATAACAATCTACCCATTCAATTAAGGGCATTCAAAAGAAGTGTCGATCTAGAGCGTTCAATGAAATATCCAATCGACAATGATGACCCCCTAATTGAAGATGAAGATGAGCCACCCGATACAAAAGAAGAAATCGACCACTTTGTTGAAGAAGAGGTCGCCATTGAACAAACCTTTTTGGTTCTTGACCAACATCAGCAACCAAATAAGGAGTCTCCTAAAGACCGACAACTTGAGCTCAAAGAACTCCGAAAAGGTTTGGAATATGATTTTCTCGACAAGGATGATGGCCAAGAAATTCACACGCTTCAATCAGAATGAGTGGAACTATCAAGCCCGATTTGAAGTTCTTCAGACATGGCCCGAGGAAAATCCAAGACAAGTATGCCTCGAGACCCTGGAAGCAGTGGGGCAGATAGATCGCTTCAACAACCTAGTCACGGGTCCACTCAGGACGGCCCTCGGCACTAGACTCCATTCGGTCCACGAATACAACATGGATTTCTATAGCACTTTCGCGTTCAAAGCTAAAGCAGAGCCGTTTGAGTTTCGCTGTGCTAGAAATGTACTCTCAATCTCCATTGCACAGTTTGGCGCGATTATTGGGTTGTTTTCTGAAGAGGATGCCAGAGACGAAGAAAACACGGGAGGTCTCCGTGAAATCTCACAAAACATGTGTCAAACGGCATGGTCTCAAATCGGGGAAGGACCATATGATCCAAGCCAAACTAAAAGCTCCCAG
Source organism: Helianthus annuus (assembly GCF_002127325.2). NCBI lineage: Eukaryota > Viridiplantae > Streptophyta > Magnoliopsida > Asterales > Asteraceae > Helianthus > Helianthus annuus. Next base: position 99,403,049 of record NC_035448.2, on the reverse strand, counting down.
TTACGGGACCCTCTATACCGCTACATTCATAGGGTCCTTAGCAACTCCCTCAACCAAAGGCGTGACAGTACCGGTGTTGTCAACCTAAGGGATCTGACGGTCTTATACTGCATCCACAATCGTGTCCCTCTTGATGTCCCACACCTGCTCCTCCGAAACATGCATATGAACCAACTGACCAATCCCCCGACACCTATCTTCTTTGGTGGATGGATTTACCGCCTTTACAAGAATTTTGTTCAAAGAATGCCAAAATCTTTCCGTAAGGGTCCATGGTCAGGCAAGGTGGATCTCGTTATATGCCACTCAATGGGAATCATCAACGAGGCGGGTGATGGAACGGTCCGCTTTCAAACCGTTCAGGGGCACGTTTGGAATCCACAAGAGGCTCTCGTTCGTCACGCCGCACCAATCTGTCCTCCTCCTCAGTTTCAGGGCCATGCGGGCTCATCCTCTTCTTATGGGGGTGGTTTTCCTAAATTTCAAAGCTTACATGATCTTTTGCAGGAAAACCTTTTATGCACCCGCAACACCTACAACATAGCCAGCAACACCTACACCCGGGTCGGGGCAATCGAGAGGAACATCTCCGACATGCAAGATGACATCAGCCACATCTGGGAGCACATGGTGTTTCGAGGAGGAGACGATAAAGACGAGGACATTGACTGATGAGGAGGTTTTGAAAGTGGTATGACACGGATGCAGCCTCTACCAAGTTAACCCTTTATCCCACGAACAATTATCTGGCCTGCGTGGCAAAGTTTGAATAATTTACTTCCTTTAACACTTTTACTTTTCTGCACTTTGTTTTTTTTAGTTTGTGATGTGGATGATAACGTTGGTATGTTAGGATGTTTGTTATTTGTTGTGTGGTGTGGTATTTAAGCAAAACAGGTGGTACCCAGGAAGCTTGGAGGCACTAAGTATTAGTGCTACATGAGCCCGGAAACTAGAACCAAAAAACAAAAACATGTTTTCATTGATTGCAGACTGTCACCCTGGGGCCGTGCTCAGCCAGCACGCCCCGTGTCCACCACCCTGTACCTGTTGATTACCTGAAAATAGCCCACCACGGGGCCGTGTCCACCAGGCACGCCCCCGTGGCCACCTTCTGTAAGTTGCTGTTACTGGCACTCTGACCACGGGGTCGTGCTCACTAGCATGTGGCAGTGTCCAGATGCCCAACAACACCGAACCTTGTTTTTCAACACCTTTTTACACATTCAATCAACCTAAAAACTTATTTTTGGGACACATTGAGGACAATGTGTAATTTAAGTCTGGGGGGGGGATGCTAAAACCTTGAATTTTGCAAGTCCTAATAACAAGCCTTACACAAAACTCTATTGGAACCGCTAATCACCCCAAATTTTTTCAAAAAACTTTTCATTTTTTTACTTGTCTTGGTGTAATTTGAGAATAACAAGTTCTAAAAAGGTTATATTTTTACAAATTTACGACCAATAGCGTCGTGATAAAAAGAACCAACATAAGAAAATTATGAAACGACATGACAAATCTAGTTAAAATTTGATTATATATACTTTATCACATTATTAACCCAATCCCACAATAAGTGTGTTTTGAGCCTTTATTGAGCATACAAGCATACATCTTTAAACTAAATGCTCATTTTTCATTTCTTGTGTGAATAGCCGCTTGGTTCTTACGACTCTAGAACTTGCCACGACTATACATTCCCAGTCCTTACCAACTTAAACCCAAGTAAGTAATGATAGAGGCATTAGGACTAACTCACTTCTCTTTCAACACCATTATTTTTCATTTTCTTTATCACCTACCCAAAATCCCCCTAGTTAACCCCTTTGAGCCTAAACCTTTTTATTTCTAAACCCACAAAACAAACACCCTTTACCCACCAAAACCTTTTTCTTTTAAACCCTTTATTTTAGTAACAAGCTCGGTTTTCTTGTGACGTTTCTTTATTAAAAAAAATGAAAGTCTAGCAACAAACAAACAAGTTCCTCAAAGAAACTTTGTTTGAAAATGCTTAGTTTGAATAAAAGTCACAAAAACAAAAAGTTTTACGACGACCGACGCTTTTTACGCTTTTAGCCCTTTTTACTAACCACTAACCCAAAACCACATACCTTTAGCCCAAGCCTAACCCTTCCCCAAGTCCTCTTGTTATTTACAGAGGTTTATAATTAAAAAGGAGGAGGATTGATTGCTTGGCAAGCATATGGTAGAAGTAAGTTCCATGCCGGCCTCCAGTGTTTCACAAAAATACATCTTCGGCTGAGTGATCCCCCGTGAGCTATGTGAACTTGTATATAAATGGAATTTTAAAGAGGCATGTTATACCCAATTAAGTAATTTCTCTTATGAAACTTTCTAAATAAATCATAACGAATAGGATTGTAAATGGTATAAAAATAAAACCCAATAAAGATCTTGGATTCCCGACACTCAAGACAAGCCCAAAACTTCTCTTCTACCCATTCCATTTGGGTGTGTCAACCACCTAATAAAGAGTTTTTCTTGAGGACAAGCAAAGATTCGAGTGTGGGGGTATTTGATGTGTGTAAAATGTAATGTATAAATTACATCAAATGAGCCATAAAACTAACCCTTCTTTAGTACTAATGTTGAAAAAGTGTGCTTTTATCTTCCTTTTGTATTTTCAGTACCAAATGAGCTTAAATGAACAAAAGGAACAAATATGCAGCAAAAACTAACATATATACAAAGAAAAGGAATAATAGTGGCATGCCCGACCCCTCGACAGCATCTCCCCAAGCAAAAACAAAGAACAGAAGGCTGACCATGACCTGTGCCCACTAAACACGGGGGCGTGGTCAGGTGTCTACAGAAAGGGACAAAGCTGTAGAAGCTTCTATGCCCATCACGGGGCGTGGTCAACGCTAAGATTCGCAGAATCTTGCAAATCTTGATAGTACAGATACGCTTCTACACACGGGGCCGTGCCCAGCGAACACGGGGCCGTGTGTAGCCTAATGCAGACAATTGCAATTAATGAAGAAAGAGAAAGGAGATGGCCACGGGGTTGTGTACAGCGGAATTTCACTTAAAAAACTTTGTTAAACTTGCTATCCGGTTAGGTTGACAAATAAAGTAAGTTTATTTCGCAATGAGTCTCATTGCTTATAAACTTTTTGACTTTGTGGTTAGTGTGAATGACTCAAGTATACTAATTATTTTCATCTACAAATTGATCTATACAAGAGTTAGACCCACAAATCCAAAAAAAAAAAAAAAAATAACATGATTTAAACATTTTCATGTTTGCATGATTTTACCTTGCATATTATGTTTTTAGAAGTTTCTGAATCAATGATGTTAGAGATTTTAATGTCATCAACTATGTTACTATAACTGAAATTAAAAATGAGGCCAAAGAGATTGTAAGTTAAGTTATAATATAAGATATCAGGCAGGCATGAAGTGGAGCTTTATATAAAATGAATCAAACCACATACTCCCAATATTTCAAATACTTGAAAGAATAAAGTATTGAAGTTTGCAAACACTAAGTAATTGTCAACTTTCACATTTAATTTCGTGTTAGCTTCTAAGCTTGGTTAACCTAGACGCTTGGTAAAACAGACCATGAGTGGCAATTTGATTGTTGTGCGGCTTGATTGCGAATCATTGTATCAACACAAGTACTAGTCAAAGTGAGCTTGTTTACTAAGGAAACATTTTGGTATGATGAATACAAACCTAACAACCATTCATGAATTAATGTTGAACTACTATCCCAAAAAAAGTGAAATGTGTCATGTTTTATGATTTAATAAGCGTTAAAAAATAAGGTTAGGCTCAACAATCCGACAAAAGCATGAATTAAGATGTTTTAACTTCTCCATGTTCAACTTTTAGAAGTTTTTCAATCAAGGTGTACTCGAAAATCATGGAGTAAATTGTGACAACTGTCACTTTCTCGTACATTCCGTACACTAATTGAACAGTAATCTGTGCTTTAATAACTGTGCATGATCTAGTTTACAAGACAAATGAATTTCTGATTACTGTTATATACATACAATGGGATTTCATGTTGCAAGACTTTTATGATTACTACATGCAACACGATATAGTTCTAATAATGCACAGAACAGAATTGGCACCATTATCAGACAAACTAAAAGCACTGGCGGGAGTTCAGTACAGAGACAGGAAATGTTTTAAGAACCAGTGTGAGCCAGAAACCAAGTTCTACACTAGTATAGTGTGTAGGGAAGTAAGGACCACAAAACTGCATTCCTAAGTGATAATTTAAGTGTTAGGAAGTGCCTAAAACTCACCCAAAGTGCATAATTCTGCATAATTCAACAAAAATAAGCTTTTTAACAAGCTAGTTTCATGTAATAAAATATGACTAAATGGTCCTGAATGCTTTCCTAAGCGTCGGGAATTAAAAGTTTCACAAAAGGGTACATAAAGAACACTAAACGGTATAGTTTGACACTTTAACGAACCAGTATCTAACCGAACAACCGGACACTACCTGAAACACCAAAATTATACTTGAAACATTGTTTTAATGTTTCTGAGCTAGTTATGATCCCCGAACACCCTAACACACTATTTAACACATGATATGCTTAAACACTAAACTTGAAATCTAACTTAATCACTTAACTACCCATTAAAAACTAACCAAGACCCCCCATCCATATGGACGGTTATGAGGATGGCCCCACCATAATCTCTACAAGATTTCCATAAATCTTCATTTGATCTTTCTTAGATTTGCTAAGGATCATGCTTGTACTATCAAGAACATAAAACACAATGGTTAACACCATTAGATGGTTATAAGAAGATATGGAGTCCTTAATCTCTCACACACAAACACACTTCATCTTTCTCTCCCTCTCCTCCTTATTCTCGGCCGAGAACAAGCACACACCCACCACCACCTTTCATCCACCATCCATTCATTCCAGGTTCATTTCAAGGTGTAAGGAGGTGATTAAGGAAGCTTGGTGCTTGTGGATCTTGAAGGACCTCTCTCGATTGCTTTTATCCTCTACTTTTATCATCTTCTTCATCAAGTGTTCATCCCTAGCCTTGAGCTAGTAGTAAGACTCCTATGATCTCTCGTTACTTCATATACTGTTGGTTAAAAGATGATATACATTGTTAATCTTGATGAACATTAGAAGATATATTCATAAAACTCTAACATAAGCTTGAAATATGATGAAAGCATGATGAAACTATGTTGTTTAGTGTATGTATGATACTTGGTTGTTATATTCTTGGGATTATGATATTGGTCATCATAAGGAGCTTGCTAGATTGTGATTAAACACATGATCTAGTATGTAAGAGGATGATTATGTGACAAAACAAGATGATCACCCTCATATATAAGCATGAACTTGAATAATAAAAGTTGTTTTCGTGTGATGATGATTTAAACAAAATACGAGTCTTGTGAGTGGATGATTTCTAAAATAGTTTTCCAAAGAAATCAAGCTAAATCACAAAGATTTACATGAACATTGTTTTAAAAAGAACCAATCATGTTTCTAGTATTGAAACAAGTATAAGAACACTTTGTTTACAAGAAAAACTCAAAAGAATGATTTTTGAAAAAATCATCTAACAAGTTGTGAACACTCAAATCTTTCAAGAATGAGATTTTTAAAGAAATAAACACACTTTAAAAGGTAACTAAGTCTACTAAACATACTACTAAGTTACTACAAGTCTACTAAGCTTTAATAGCATGGACACCTCCATTTTTAGGGGAAACTATGGCAAAATTTTCTAGAAATACAAACACTTAGAAAAATATTTTCTAAACAAGTATTTACAAGTGAGTTTTAACTATGGTTTTCAATACAACTTTGCCATAGATTTTGTTACAAAAATACAAGTATTGGAGGTTGGTTTTTATAAATAAAAATGGATAAATATGTATTTAGAATATATATTTACATTTATAACACATTGTGTGTGATTATTTGTATACTTGGTGTAATAGTTATGTTATTTTAGGAATTAAAGTAATATAACTTAACAAATTACCAAGGAATTTACAATCCAAAATAATACCAAAAATCACAAGGAATAAATATATAAGTTACACACTAAATATTGTGGAACCGAACGCAAAAACGTAACTTACAAAATATTCCGGAAAATACCGTTATAAATATATTTTTGGCAAATATTATTTTGGAAACGAAAGAAATGAAAATATGATTTTTTAAATATTACAAAGTTATATCATATTTTGACAAGAAGAAAAATATATTATTTTTGGGAAGTAAAAATATATTTTTCTTGGAATATTTAGAAGATATATGATTTTTGAGAAATATATATATTTTCATGAAATACATTATTTTGGACAAAATAAGTATATATATATATATATATATATTCTCCTAAGTGAGACTTGAAAATATATTATTTTGAGACTACAAATACAAGAATACGAAAATACATGTATGAGATACCCCCATCCTTGGAAAGGAAGTGCGAAAATGAATACTTAAGAAGTATTATTAATATTGTTTAACAATTATTCCAAAATTAAATATAATTTAAAATTAAAATAATTATTATTTTAACAAGTAAAAGAAACGTAACTCAAAAATGTAAAACTCTAAGCCAAGGCACGGCTCGTTCGTCTAATAGACCCTAGCACATTGTAGGTAGTCGTGTTTGCTGATGAGATTTGAGTTACGAGTATCGAATACGCAAAACAGTGAGTTCATGTCCCCCCTTTTCTCTTAACTGTTTTTCTGGTTTTATAACTCTCGGGGGTGGAATACAAGTTACGAATGTTTAAACAGTATGCATTGACTATGAACTGAACTATTAGATCATGTGAGCATAGACTAAATTTGAAATGCCATTAACTTTTAATTAGGGACGAAGGTTAGATCTAACAGGTACGGCCGAACCCCACTCATGGTACTTATGTGACCACTTGAGTGCTTCGGTGTCCCAGTCGAGGTGAATCGACATTAGTCGAGGTGAATCGACAATAGTCAAGGTGAATTGACATAGTCAAGGTTAATTGACATAGTCGAAGGGGAATTCGACATAGTCGAGGGAAATCGACAAGGGTATAAGCCTACTCATTTCGAGTGCTCCCTATGTCCTCAAATGCTTTGATGTCCTTGTAAAACATTCAGTTGATATGTCCATAACTGCTTTTCATACCTGTTTTCGAAGAAGTCTCTCAAAGGTTTACAAGTTTGTCAGTACTCACACAGAACACATGAACTCGCTCAACTTTTATTGATGTTTTCCAAACTTAAATGTATTTTAGGTAACAAGTTGGATCTTGGGTGCGGGTGTTGTTTCTAGAAGTAAATTCCAAGTTTAGATGTCATCCACTTTTGTTGAAATGTATCGTAGTCGAAGGTTGTGTTGTTTGAAACTGGAATAACTAGTATTTGTAATACTTTTACTTAATGAATGGATGAACATCGTTTTGATCATGTAGTTGTATATTATGATTGAATGCAATGATATTAAACTAGTTACACATCATACGCTTCCGCAAAAGTCAGGGTGTGACAGTTTGGTATCAGAGCTTCGATTGTAGTGAACTAGGATTCCTTCTCGAGTCTAGGCTACAATCACTAGAACTCTCTCACAAAAACATTTTTACAAAAAAATGTTTTTCATTGCATTCACGTAAGCATCAAGATCCATGAGTCAAACATTTTTCAAAAAAGTGACAAGGCAAGGACATTAGTAGGGAGGAGAATACCCCAAAATAAGGTGCCAACTAAGGCATTGTCTACACGAGTTAGACTTGCTAAAGACAAAATGACCCCTCAAAGGATAAACGAGAATTATATGTGATATGATGCATCGAATTGCCCGTTTATGCTAAGTAACATATTTGTTTATTGATATATACATACGAATAAGTGTACGAAATAATTATTGACGTGAATAAGATACCATCGACTCCGAATCCTATTAATGTTCTTACTCGCACGATGAAGCTATCGGCCTCACGTTCATTGCAAAGCTCATGGCTGGAGTGATTACCAAACAAGATTCTGAGCTTGCTTCCATAGGAGATGGTTGCTCTTCCCTCTCGATCGTGAAGGTGCCTGACTACGGTAGTGATGGCGAGGTAGAGACGGCAACCTTGAACAACTTCTTAATCAGCAGGACGAGACTCCTGCGGCTTTTGTGAAGCAAGATTGACAACACACCTGACCATACAAGGAAGATGAAGTATTCATCTTGAAGGTGCCCCTCCAACTACTAGGAATTCTCCTTGTTCCTATTTCGTTTAATCATCGTGCCTATTCGCGCGTAATGATAACAAGTGTTAGCGCGTGGACCACCGTAATGGTCCTTTCCATGTCAGAGGTATAAGGACAGTAGTGTCCCCTCTTTGGTTGATCATCTGCTTAGACAAGGGAAAACTGGGATAACGGTGCAAGACAATCTATTATTACGGGGGCCCACGTAATAACAACTTGTAGTGCATGGAAATCCTGGTGGACTCCGCGGGTCATGTTAATGATCACCATCCCTCCAAAAATAATCTATAGATGTTCACACCTTCATCTGGTAGAACAGCGCATAGACCATTGCTTTAGCACTTTGTAAAGTAGGAAACCTGTCTTTGCCGACTTCGTGTCTGACACTTCTACCCGTGTACGAGACGTTTGAGAACTGATATTGAAGCAAGTGAAGATGGATAACATTTGGAAAGATTCAGTGACGTTACACTCTCTATCACCCCTACATGAACAACCCCCATCTCAGGGAAAGTATACCCATCTTGTAGTGCTAACATAGAAGGAAAATCACTACTACCGTCATATTATGAAAACTCGGTAATTGTTTCCTCACTCGTACATTGTTGATTATATATGCATGTGATATTGGGTGATTACATGTTTGCTTATACCACATAGACAATTATGGAATGTTGTCTAACCTACTCCCTACCATTTTGATAGACGGAAATGCCGCCCAGACGTAACACGGACACCGTTACGTTAACGTAGGCCGAACTCAATGAGCGCATTTCCCAAGCTATAGCAGAACATGAAGCCCTCCGCTCTGGACATAGCGGTGGCACTTCTTGAAGTAACCCTCCAACTGGCTGCACCTATAAATAGTTCCTGGACTGCAAGCCATTGAAGTTTGATGGCACAGGAGGTGCCGTTGTATTTGTTCGTTGGACAGAAAAGACTGAGTCTGTTCTAAGAATGAGTAACTGTTCGCCCCAGCAGAGTGTTACCTTTATCTCAGGGTTGTTTTTAGATGGCGCACTCTCCTAGTGGAACCTTCAGGTTCAGACCCTCGGCGACGAAGCTGCTTATGCACTGAGCTGGGACGAGCTCAAGGAAATGATGGAGAAGAAATACTATTTTAGGGCTGAAATTCAGAAGCTTGAGGTGGAGTTCTGGAATTTGAAAATGGACGGGCCAAAGATTTCTGAATACGTCCAGCGATTTCACGACTTATCTATGGTCGTTCCCTACTTAGTCACGCCAGAATTTTAGAGGATTGAGCGATTCATTTGGGAACTTTCACCTCAAATCAGGAGCACGGTTACTACCTCAAAGCCCCCAACCATCGCAGAGGCTATCGATTTGAGTGTCACTCTTACTGAAGAAGCTCTACGCATGGGAAAATTTTCGGAATCTGAGGATAACAAGAAAGAGACTCATGTGGAGTCATCAGGCAACAAGAAGAGGAAGTCTTCAAACCTAAAGATAGGCACCCAAGTCAGCTATGGAAGATCTGAAGCAAACAAGAGAAAGGAAGTGAACCCGCTGCGTGACAGGAAAGCTTATGGAGCCGCTAATAAGGCTGGTGGTAAGGTTTACTTGGGGACTAAGCCGAGGTGCGAGGAATGCAATTTTTACCATGAAGGTCAATGTCTGAGGCCTAAGTGCGGAAAGTGTGGAAAAGAAGGGCACAGCAAGGATGCCTATTGGGCGAAGGATCCAGATGAAAGAGATAATGGGAAAGTTCCAGGTTGCTACAGATGTGGTGAAGCAGGGCACTTTAGGAAAGATTGCCCTAGGAAGAAACAAGCAAGGAAGGATCCTCACGACCGAAACTCGTGAAGCACGCCAGGATCCAGATGCGGTTATGGGTACGTTCCCTATTAACCAACCTTATGCATCTATTTTTTATTAATACTGGCACCAACTTTAACCTTGTATGCTTAGAACTTAAGAAACTGCTTGGCCTAGTTTCGAGTAGAATAGACGCCCCGTATCCCTTAGAAATGGGCATATAGAAGGCTAGTTTAAGCAGACGAAGCAATTAAGGATTATATTTTGGGGACTCAGAAGGCCGGAACCTTCTGTTACCATTGACTTGGGAACTCGTGATATGATAGTCAGCATGGATTGGAAATCCAAGTATAGAGCTGAAGTCGTTCGATATAAGGAAAGTCAGTCGCATCCCTCTTACGAATGATGAAACATTTATAGTACACAACCTTCTTGCAATAGGTGCAAGGGTACCAGACCGTGGTCTGCGACATCTGTCATTGGTCGAGGAGACACAGAAGCGCCTCCGAGTAGACTGCCTTGCTTTCCCTGCTCATGTTGCCGACAAAGAGACCAAGAAGCCTTTCCTGAAGACTTGCCAGGAATACCCCCCACCCCTCCACAGCAACAAGAGGAGTTTAGGATGAACCTAGTGCTAGGAGCGACACCAGTGCCGAATGACGCCTTACCGACTAGCTTCTTCTGCAAAGCATGAGTCTCCGATATAACTGCAAGAGCTACTAGACAGAGGGAATTAAGGACATGACATCCTTAGTTAAGGACATGAGAAGAAAGTCGGCAGTTTCCATTTTCCATCAACTTCAGAGAATTGGATATCAAGGACCGGTATCCTTTTTGCCAAGGATTGACAACATAATTGGACCAACCGTAAGATTCCAGTTACTACTTAAGGAGTGACTTGAGGCAAGGAAGTCCTCAACTGCAAATACGAGAAGGAAATATCCCTAAAATGACCTTTCGGACTCGCTTCGAGCGTTACGAGTTCCTTGTCGTACCATTTGGCTTAAAACATGCATCGATGGTATTCATGGACCTCATGAATCGAAGGTGTAAGCTATACATAGATCATGATTATATTTATTGACTACATTCCTATATGCCCAATGACCAAGGGAGGTCTTGAGCGACAACTAAAAATTACCTTGCGGCTCTTAGAGAAAGAACAGTTATGTGCTAGAATGTCGAAGGGCGGATTTTGAATTCGCAAGGTAAGAACTTTAGGATACATGGTGGAGATTCATGCCAACCCTGCAATCAAAGAACTAAGGAGCTAGAGTTGCAATTATGTGACGCTTCTCGACAAAGTCTCGATTGCGCGTCAATGCAACGAGACCACGACATTGCATACGCGTCACGTTGATTAAGGGATCATGAGAAGAAACCTTGATCTAGTTACAATATTTGCGCGTCGCAAATTTGACGTCATTACCTGTAAGAAAACGCTGAACGACCTTTACTACTCATAAGGGTTGCAGCACACCGTTGACCGTAAGAACTTAAATATTAACGAAGATGGAATGAGCTACTGAACGATGCAGACTGTATGGACATGTTACGTGCTTGTGTGATAAACTTTGATGAAAAGTTGGAACACTCACTTGCCCTTAGTGGAGTTTTCCTACAACAATACTTATCACACCGCTGGTTAAACCGCTTCGTGTGAAGCTTAGATGGAACATAATAAGTCAATCCCGTTGTGTTGAACGAAGACCGGAGATAAATAATCTACTGGCCCGAGTTGGTTCAGGAAAAATTAGAGGCAAGATCGTTCAGATATGTGATCATATCAAGACAACCCGTGGAATACAGAAAGATTGTGCCGACGAGCGGCAGAAATCGTAGGAATTTGAGAGAAGAAGTATGGCTTTAATGGGAGCCTCGCCTTGAGAAGGCGTGATGCGATTTGGAAAACGTGGAAGGTTGGACCCCCGGTATATTAGACCTTTCGAGATCCTGGTAGGGATCAGGACCATTGCTCACAAGCTGAAACTCCCAGAAAAGATCAGTAGTGATCGCGTCACATTCTGTCTAGTCTTTAGAGGAGTCTGACTCAAGGAACAGTCGTTGTTCCCACAAACAAGATTCACGTCAACGACAAACTCCAATTTACTATAGAACCTGTTAAGAATGCGGACTAGGAGTGTACAAAACACGGAGAAGACATAGTTAATTTACTTGAGTACGTTAGAATTCATATTATGACCCAGAGTTACATGGGAACATGAAGAAAAATTTTAAACCTAAGTGACCACATTTGATTCACAACTCCCCTGTGACCAATGGCATCACTTGAATTTCGGAACGAAATTCTTTTAACGGGGGGAGTCTGTGACAACTGTCACTTTTCCGTACATTCCGTACACTAATTGAACAGTAATATATGCTTTAATAAATGTGCATGATCTAGTTTACAAGACAAATGAATTTCTGATTACTGTTATATACATACAATGGCATTTCATGCTGCAAGACTTTTATCATTACTACATGCAACACGATATAGTTCTAATAATGCACAGAACAGAATTGGCACCATTATCAAACAAACTAAAAGCACTGACGGGAGTTCAGTACAGAGACAAGAAACGTTTTGAGAACCATTGTGAGCTAGAAACCAAGTTCTACACTAGTATAGTGTGTAGGGAAGTAAGGAGCACAAAACTGCATTTCTAAGTGATAATTTAAGTGCAGGGAAGTGCCTAAAACTCACCCAAAGTGCAGAATTCTGCATAATTCAGCAAAAATCAGCTTTTTAACAAGCTAGTTTCATGTAAAAAAAATATGACTAAATGGTCCTGAATGCTTTCCTAAGTGTCGGGAATTAAAAGTGTCACAAAATGGTACATAAAGAACATTAAACGGTATAGTTTGACACATTGACGAACCAGTATCTAACCGAACAACCGGACACTACCCGAAACACCAAAATTATACTTGAAACATTGTTTTAATGTTTCTGAGCTAGTTATGATCCCCGAACACCCTAACACACTATATAACACATGATATGCTTAAACACTAAACACTATACTTGAAATCTAACTTAATCACTTAACTACCCATTAAAAACTAACCAAGACTCCCCCCATCCATATGGATGGTTATGAGGATAACCCCACCATAATCTTTACAAGATTTCCTTAAATCTTCATTTGATCTTTCTTAGATTTGCTAAGGATCAAGCTTGTACTATCAAGAACATAAAACACAATGGTTAATACCATTAGATGGTTATAAGAAGATATGTAGTCCTTAATCTCTCACACACAAACACACTTCATGTAATACCCCCAAAATTTGAAAACCCTGAGCTAATAAATATTGAGTTATTATGTCGGCTTTTGAACAAATTCTATACATCGTATAATCGATTAAATGACAAGCAACATTAACCGAACGTTATAATTACCTCATAGTTATTTCACAATTTTGTATTATTGGTTAAACAAATAAGTTTCTACTAGCAATATATATTAAACATGTTTCATTGATCTATAATAGTTTAGGATAAATAAAAAATGTAAAGTAAACTAAAAGGATTGTTTTATAAGTTGGCCTTAAGTTAAAGGGGTTTAGTGAAGAAGTCAAACGAAATGAATTTCCATATATGTTCTACGTTCCCCATCTTCGTGTTTTGGAATTTTAGAATTTCCATAAAGAAATTTGCCATAACTGTCGGTCACCGTAATAATTTTGTAACCAACCTTGATTAAAGATTAAATGATTATCATTCTTGGCTTGGATTCCTCAAAACTTTTACGCTTATGAATGCATACGAAGCTAACCATCAATGGCACCACCTTCACCGCTTGGTTTCATCACCGACACTATTCCACTTGAACTATAACCCCACCACCGCAACTAATTGCCGCTAGTTCGAATCACTTTTTTTTTACAACGTCAGCCACCGTGAGTCAGCAGTGACCGTCGTTCGCCGTGAACCAAGCGTCAACACTATTCCACTTTTTTACAACGTCAGCCACCGTGAGTCAGCGGTGTCCCAGTCGAGGTGAATCGACATTAGTCGAGGTGAATCGACATTAGTCGAGGTTAATCGACAATAGTCAAGGTGAATTGACATAGTCAAGGTAAATTGACATAGTCGAAGGGGAATTCGACATAGTCGAGGGAAATCGACAAGGGTATAAGCCTACTCATTTCGAGTGCTCCCTATGTCCTCACATGCTTTGATGTCCTTGTAAAACATTCAGTTGATATGTCCATAACTGCTTTTCATACCTGTTTTCGAAGAAGTCTCTCAAAGGTTTACAAGTTTGTCAGTACTCACACAAAACGCATGAACTCGCTCAACTTTTGTTGATGTTTTCCAAACTTACATGTATTTTAGGTAACAAGTTGGATCTTGGTCGCGGGTGTTGTTTCTAGAAGTAAATTCCAAGTTCAGATGTCATCCACTTTTGTTGAAATGTATCGTAGTCGAAGGTTGTGTTGTTTGAAACTGGAATAACTGGTATTTGTAATACTTTTACTTAATGAATGGATGAACATCGTTTTGATCATGTAGTTGTTTTTTATGATTGAATGCAATGATATTAAACCAGTCACACATCATACACTTCCGCAAAAGTCAGGGTGTGACATAAATCTAGTGATTTTAGTGTCATCAACTATTATATTATAATTATATTTACAGATAAGACTAAATGAGTTAGAAGTTATGCTATAAACAAGTTATGAGGTGTGAAGTGTAGATTTCAAATGGACTTGCTGGGTATTTGGAGTTGATGCATTAGGAGTTGTCTTGAATCAAGCTATTTGTTGATGGATTCGTATGCTCGATTTAGGACATTCAACAATATTGCTACTAAGGTAACATTCAAAATGTAACACCAAAAGCGATGACTAGACAAAGGTAGCTTAATTGTTGTATGAACCAAACACGAAGTGGCGAATGACGATGATTATGTGCGAATAACCAAGTGTAGGTAATTATTTATTATCATTTGTGAAATAATAATAACAATTAAATAAACACATTTGAATTAAATAAAAGTTATTTTAGATAAGGGCAACCCAACACTTGAGTTTCAACTAAAGAGAGATCTTCGACAAGGAGATCCGCTATCACCATTTTTATTCATCTTAGCCACGAAAGGTTTACATGTGCTTATTCGTGACTCGGATGATAATGAGTTTTATTGGGAAGGATATTCGGCTATCTCATCTTTTATATGCGGACGATGTTTTGATTATGAAGGAGTGGTCTCTTGGTAACATTTCAAATATTGTCCGGATCCTTAATTGTTTTTATTTGATTTCAGGATTAAAGATAAATTTACATAAGTCTAGTTTGTATGGTGTGGGAGTTGAGGTTGACAAAGTTATTCGATTTGCTCGGATTTCAGGGTGCAAACATCAAACCATTTGCTAATTCAATGTCCAAAAGCCAACATGAAGTAAAATTTAGAGTAAATTACAAGTTTTGTCCTTTATATTTGTCCCAAATTCCAGGTGCTGTCTTTACCTTTAAAATTGATAACTTTTGTACTTTATGTTAATTTTTTTGTTAAATCTGGCTACCCAAGGGCAAGTTGGTATTTTTGCCTATATAATCAAAATTATTTTAATAAAAAAAGGAAAATAAATTAGAAAACAAATATTACATATGACCTGCTTTCTCCTCTACCCCTTTTTCACTCCTCCCTCTCTTTCTATAGACTTCAGCCAAGAACCCATAGCCACCACCTCCCTCACAACGACCACCACCCCCACTGCCCTCACAATCGTCCACCCACCCTCAACCATAACTACCACACCCTATTCAAGCCCATTCTCTCTCTCTAGGAAACAACCATTCAGGCAACCACCATCACCAACACTCCTGCACCACCGTCATCAGAGCACACCACCACCGCCATCTTCTTCTCCTACACTCTTGCACCATCATCAGCACGCCGCCATAAAAAACCCTAGCTTTGTAGATCGGAACGATGGTGGTGGTTAGGGTTTGGGGTCTTTCGCAGATCTGGACGATAATGGTGGTTAAGTTATGCGGTGGTGGTGGAGTGGGTTGCAGGTGGGTAATCGGGTGTGGTGGAGGTTGCAAAAAGTGGAGACTAAAAATCACACAAAACTCGCCCCAAATTCCTTCGTACCACAGGCTTCTGGGTTGCAGGTAGGTAATCGGGTGTGGTGGCGATTCCTCGTGACCACAGGATTCTTGTTGATTGCTGTTCTTCATCGTCCTCTAGTTCATCAATTGTGTAATTATTGGGATTGAACCCTACAAAGGAACAGTTGATAAAGCCAAAACTGGTTCAGATTAGTGGATCCATAATAAGCAGTTGTTTGTAACAGATCTTTCCCCTTGACAGTGGCTCCTAACATCTGATGACTCAAAGTACCGCTCCTACAACTGCTGCTGATCTAAAAGACTGATGAAGAGTTAAAGTACTGAAGCTCAATGTACTGATGTGTCTCAAGTACTTCTGAAGACCAAAGCACTGCTGAAGCTATAACAGTGGAATGAAGATTAGTGCATGCATGCATTGTAATTGATCTTTGTAATAAATACAATCATTCGATTATATGTCAAACATGTTTGCTTAAAACTTATTCTTCCATTGATTGTGTGTTGAAAGTTTATTCCATCTATTCCTCTGCAATTTATCTCTGTTTCATCTTCGTTCTTATTAAACAAACACAATCAAAAGAAACTCAGATCCTAATAATTGGTATCAGAGCAAGGACAGTCAAACTTGACCTAACAATCATTTTGACGTAAAAGTGCAGCTCAATTTCGTTGATACTTTCGATCGTTCGTATTTAGTTGAAAAACAGAGTAAGGATTAATCAGTACAAAAGTTGATTATTCAGTACCTGTAAAACAACCAAAATGGCTACACAATCACAGGATAACACTAATAACACTGGTTCACTTTTCAAACCACCCATGTTGGTCAGATCTGAATACAACATCTAGGAGTGAAGGATGAGTCACATCCTAGCTCAACAAAATACCGGATGTTTGAAGTCGGTTGTCTTTGGACTAGATATTCCAATGGTGCCGAGTGCTGAGGATCTAAAAGTTCTAGTACCTAAGAAAATTGAAAACTATTCTGATCAGGACTTTCAGAAAATTGAACTGGATGCCAAGGCATTTAGCATCGTTGCATCTGCACTCACAAATGAAACTTATGCTGGGCTGTTACATTGTAACAGTGCCAAGGAATTGTGGGATGCACTTAAGGAACAATTTGGTGGGACTGAAGGGTGAATCACTAACACAACAGTTTGAACGTTTTAGCTGTCTCATAAGTGAACTGAAACTTGTTAAGGTTAAATTTGCTAAAGTAACCCAAAATAGTAGGTTTCTTAGGTCACTTCCTGAAAAATGGGACACAATTGCTTTTGTAACCAGAAATTCAGTTGGGTTCAAAGATCTGACCATAACCCAACTTCATGATAGACTCCTAACCTATGAAAGGGAGTTAAACTAGAAAAAGAAGTTACAAGAAACTGGGAAGGCTGCAGATGACTATTCATTTGGAAACACAGCTCTTTTGGGCCAGGAAGAATCTGGTAGTAGTAAGGATCAGAGTTATGATCATTACATTGACATAATAGCTGGTAGAGCTTTTAACAACTCTGATTCTCACTCATCCAATTATGCTTTTACAGCTAATGGAGAAAAATAGAATTCTGATAATCTGTGCTTTGAACTCAATGATCTCCAGCATTTTGATCCAACTGATCTGGAAGAGATGGATATTTTGCACCAACTTGCACTGCTGAGTGTTAGAACTAGCAAGTTTTACAAAAGAAGAGGGAGAAAATTTCTGGGGTTACATGGGAACTTAAAAGTAGGGTTGGATAAGTCAAAGATTAAATGCTACAAGTGTAATAGGTTAGGTCATTTTGCTAGAGAATGTAGGAGTCAAAACAGTGGACCAATCACCACACATCCTAACTCTAGACCACAAAATGACCAAACCACTGTGCAGTATTCCCAATATACCCCTGCCGCCCATATAAACACTGCTCATTATGCACACCCTGCAACCCCTGTTCATGTGCACTATGTCCAAACCACTGTTCCTCAGATACAGTATGTCCAAGCCCCAGTTCCTCAGGTTCAGGTGCAACAAGTTGCACCTCAACAAGCTACACAAACAGCTGTTCAAGCAGATTAGCAAAGCTTTTTCAGGCTTTGTTGATTGGAGTAGCTTACCTGAGGATCTAGGTGATGAAAACTTTGCTCTATATGCTGATGATGTTGTTCCTAGTGATGAATTCTGGTTTGCAGCATTAGAGTCAATTCCAGAAGGGCTGGAAACTGAGGAAGGAACATCCAGTGCAGAAACAGTGGATACAATTGCTGAAGCAGTGGTTACTGCTGTTGTTGGTGAATACTGTTGGAAGAAAATTCAGAACCCCTGTTGGAACCACTGTCTGACCCCTGGTGTGCTGAAGAAGAGGAGAAAAAGCCAGAAGAAAGTGAACATGTCTGTGATTGTGCCATGATGGCTGCATCTAAGGTATCACCCCAGGTTCTTAAAACCTTTGTTCAGACAAATGCATCATAGCATTTGCAAACATCAAGGAGGTGAATGAAAACCTTAGAGATAGATTGTTAAATGATGAAGTACAATTTGAAAAATCATTAAAAGATTTGAAAATTAAATTGTCAGAAAAAGAAAATGAGATTTGCAGCCTTAAACTTAAGCATAGCATAACCAAAGACCAACTCCAGGCCATGATAGAAAAATATCAAACCTGCAAAAAGGAGTTGGAATCCACCCAAATCACTTGTGAAAAATGGGTCGAATCCTACAAAGGTTGTGAAATTATGATTGAAAAACATCTTGAAAGTAATGTAAAATTTGGCATAGGGTTTAGAAAAAATGACCAAGTTGAAAACATTGCTGCAAATCAACCTGGTTCTGTTGAAATCATACCCACCAACAAGGATGGTCAAGAAATTAAAATAAATGATAAACTTGGCAACAAAATCACTCTAGAAAGATCTGTGGGGTCCTCAACTTTTGAGGAGATTGAGAATACCAATTCAAACCCACATGGTCTGATGAGTGTGACATCCTTGAAAATTTTTAACCTATGGACTTCACAACTATGGATGGTGTCAAAGCTCTAAAGGCCAAGGTCATTCCTGTTAAGGATATCCCAACAGTAGTTCAAAACTCTGTTGCAAAGGAGTCTGAAAAGAAGAAAAGATTAAAAACTTGTTTTGTGACTTTTGTGAAAAGAAAAATCGTTTGACCAAAGATTGTTTTCATTTAAAAGCTTATGACCTTAACAAAACAAGTACCATTGTGCCTTCAAAGAGTTGCACCATCTGTGGTAAATCAAACCATTCCACTCAGAAGTGTGTGTACCTGAAATCCTTTAAGGTAAAAAAGGAAGAGTATACTTCAAAAACACTCCCGATTTCATAAAAATCACAAGTCAAGAAACAACCACCTTTTGTGCCAGTCCAAATAGTTGTCAGAAAATAGCTGAGCCAAAACTCTGTTAAAAGAGAGGTTCAAGTGACTAATGCACCCCTGCTAACCAATACCAAAGAGGTAAAGGTCAACCACCATACCCAAGGGTCCCACATGTTTATGAGGCTTATAAATGGCCTTCTAAACCAAAAGTGAACAGACATCCCTTTGGTTATCATCAGTTGTGTGACAACTGTCAAAATTGCATGCATCCGTACAATTATTAAACAATGATTAGAGCTTAATGACTGTGCTGAATTACAATAAATTACTTGCGTTGCTTTCTGATTATTACCATATACATACATGTGCATCATATATTGCAAATGACATATCATTACTGCATACAAACTTTGTTGATTCGAATGATGCACGAAACACTGACATCACAGTATTCAGACCAATCAGAAAAATGCTGACGCAGTTCAGTAAATAGACAGACATTTTATTGAGACACAGAATGAGCCAGAAACCAAGAGTTACACTAGTATAGTGTGTAGGAAAGTAAGGATCAGAAAAATGCCTTCCTAGAGATAGTTTAAGTGCCGGAAAGTGCCTAAAACTCACATAAACTGCAGAATTCTGCAGAAAATCAGCAAGATCAGCATTTAAACAATCTAATATCATGCAGAAATGTGGTTAAATGGTCCTGAGTCCTTTCCTAAGGGTCGGGAATCGAAACTGTCACAAAATGTAACATAAAGCACACTAAACTACATAGTTTAGCACCTTAACGAACCGGTAACCAACCGAACAACCGGACACTACCCGAAACACCAAATTTGCACTAGAAGCATTGTTTTAACATTACCAAGCTAGTTATGGTCCCCTAACATCATAACACATCACATAACAACTAGTAATTAAATCCCTAACTAGAATACTTGATTCCTAACCATGATCTAACTTACTAGTTACAACCTACACCTATACCCCCCCCCCCACCTAGTGGACGACCCAACAAGGGACCCACATTGGGATTTTATTTTGATTAAATAATGGATCATGTTTCTACTTTATTAAACACTAAAACCATGAGGTAAAGCTTGTATATGAATTATAAGTATAACCATAAGCATCACATTTCTAATTTTCTCTAAACAACACACTTGATCTTCTCCTTCCCTCCTCCATAAGCTCAAGGCCGAACACCACCCCCACTCCATCATCATCATCATTCATCTTACATACATTCCACACACATACAAGGGTGTTAGAAGGTGCACAAAGAAGCTAGGAGCTTTCGGAAGTTGAAGAACCTTCACCAATTGCTTTTATCCACTTCATTTATTCCATTGATCATCCCTAGCCTTAAGCTAGTAGTAAGAACACTATACTCTTCATTTTACATCTTATTTAAGTGGTTAAAAGATGATACATGTTGCAAATCATGATGAACACTAAGAATCAAGAACATGAAACATGAACATAAGCTTAAAATCTTAAAGAAAGCATGTTGTTTAGTGTTGTTGTGATACTTGATGATTGATTGTTTATGTTAATGATGTAGATCATCATATGATCTTGCTAGATGATGATTAAAAACATAATCTAGCAAGATGAGAGGATGAAAATGTTAGAGATCAATGGATCATCCTCACACAAGTAAAAAACTTGAAAGAATAATTAGTTTTCTTGTAAAATGATGATCAAAGTAAGATGTAAGTCTTCTAAATCTAAGGTTCCAAGAATGATTTTTCAAGAAACCAAGTTAAAAATACAAAGTTTACTTAACCTTGGTTCTTAAAGAAATCAACCATGTTTTTAAAGGTTAAACAAGTGTAGGATCATGTATTTAACAAGAAAAATCCAAGAAGAAACATTTTTAGAAAATGTGATTATTAGTTGTAAAGAACTAACTTCTTTAAAAATGATGTTTTTAAAGAAACAACCACACTTTAAAGGGTAACTAAGCTTACTAAACACACTAGTAAGTTACTACAAATTTTTGTAAATTTTCAAGTTCATGAAGTAGTAGTTTATGCTTGTTTTTGGCAAAATTGGTAAGTATAGTTTGATTTGTGGTTGATTGTGTTGATTTACAAAAGAAAATGATATGCCTTGAAGGCATGGAAACCTCCATTTTTAGGGGAAACTATGGCAAAATTTTTCTAAAAATTAAACACTTAGAAAAATATTTTTAAACAAATATTTACAAGTATATTTCAAACCATGGATTTTCACATAAAGTTTGCCATAACTTTTGTTACAAAAATTATAAATATTGGAGGTTGGTTTTTATAAATAAAAGTGACTAAATATGTATCTAGGAAAATATACATTTAGATCTCACCATGTGTGTGGTTATTTGTATATTATGTGTATTAGTTATATTATTTTAGGACTTGAAATAATATAACTCACCAAAAATACCAAGAAATTACGATCCAAAATATTACCAAAATTCCAAGGAATAAATATACAAAGAATACGCAAATTGTGGGTGGAACCGAACAAAGGGATATAACTCACAAAAAATATTCCGGAAACTTTATTCATAAGTATATTTTTGGTAAATAATATCTTGGAGACTAAGAAAACAAAAATATGATTTTTACAATTATTACAAGATTATATCATGTTTTTGACAAGGAGAAATATATTATTTTTGGGCAAATAAAAATATTTATATTTTTCTTGGAGTTATTAGAAGAAGTACTATTTTTGGAAGAAAATATATATTTTCTCAAAAAACTTGAAATATATTGTTTTTGGAAGGAAAATGGATTTATATATATTTTCTAAGTTAGACTTGGAAATATATTATTTTTGAGACTTGTATGAGATTTATAAATATTTTTGCCAAGGGAAGAATTATGAATAATTTTTCTAAGTAATATTTCTCAAAATATATATTTTGGAAATATATATTGATGTATTTTTATTAAAGATATTATTCTGGAAAGGTTAATACAAAAATTAAGTATAAGGATACTTAATAAACACAATAAAAATATGTATTTTCGTACGTATAAATACCCTCCGGAATACGACACCAATACATGGCTAGAATATAGAAGTATAAGAATACGAATACAAATACACCCATCCTTGGGAAGGATATACATGTACAAATACATAAAAAGTTACAAGTTAAAATATATTATTTTAACTATTATTCTAAAATTTAATAAATATAATTTAAGTTAAAATATTTTTTATTTTAAAAAATAATTATATAACTTGGAATAATATTGAAGACACAATGAAACGTAACTCAAAGACACTAATTAATACAAAATTAAGGCATGACCCGCTCGTCTAATAGACTGTAGTATGTTTGTAGGAAGTCGTGTGAACAAGTAACAACTGTGAGTTACGTTGGATTGATTTGAAGAACGCAAAACTGTGAGTTCATGCCCCCCCCTTTTCTTTTAACTGTTTTCGGTTTTATAACTTTGGGGGTGAAGTACATGTTACAAAGTATTTACAGACATTTATACGTGGTATGGTTAGCTAAGGAAAGGTACTGCTTGATCATGTGAGTGGTGGGTACAACTCTTAAGACCATTAATCCTCATAGTAGGACCGAGGGACATGGGTGGTAGATGTATTTTTGGTGTAGCGAGCCCACACCCATGTGGACCGGGGTTTGGCCCATGAGGTGACTATGTCTTATTGCCGGAGACAAAATTTGCTAGGTTTGAGTCTTCCTGCATCACGTCACACATATTAATGGCCTTGCAAACCATTAATGATATGTTTCCTTGTTTGCTTTCATACCAGGGTGTGACAAATAAATACTTACTTATGACGATTACAACGTTTATTCGAGCTCACACACTAAACACATGAACTCGCTCAACTTTTGTTGATGTTTTCAAACTACATGTATTTCAGGAAACTAAGTATGGATCTGACGGGCGTTGAAGTTTTCAAGTGTTGTTTGGAATAAAAGATGTCATCCGGTGTCGAATGGTTTGGAGTGTGTATCCTATCCTGGATAGGATACATATTCCAAAGCCTAGTTTTAATTAGTGTCTTTTGTGAAGTCCTTATGGAACTTAAAACTCGTTGGTGTTGTATTCTGATCACAAAGTCTGTGTTTTGGGATTTAAAACAATGTTACATGTAATGTTTTAAAACTTTATCAATGGATGAACATCTTGGTTTTATCATATAGTTGTTTGTTATGGTTGAATGCAATGATATTAAGCAAGTCACACATAATCACGCTTCCGCAAAAGTCAGGGTGTGACAGTTTGGTATCAGAGCTTCGATTGTAGCGAACTTGGATTCTTTCTCGAGTCTAGACTACAATCATTAGGGCTCTCACGAAAATATTTTTACAACATGATTTTCATTGCATACATGAAACGCCCAAATCCAGGGAACAAACATTTTTACAAACGGAAGGACACGAGGCACGATAGCAAGGTTTACGTTTGTGGTTTAGTCTGGGAGACTAGGTGGTTTAGTTTGGGAGACTAGGTGGTTTAGTCTGGGAGACTAAGAAGGATAGAGAGGTTTCATGAAGGATAATGTGAATACATGGTTACGTGATAACATGCCTTTGTTTGCATACTAAATGATAGTGGTTAATATATGTGCATATGTTATGATTGTACTGTTACAGACACTATGTCCTCATCCGAGTGCGGATTGTCTGACACTGATGACCCTATGGCTATTGTGTCCGATGATGAGATAGCACCAGAGCCAGAGATCTTTACATCCGATACTGAGAGTGACCCAGATATGCTATCAGACGATGATGACGACTTTCAGCCGTTCGCGTTGCCTGACTTTGGAGATGACTTACCGCTTGCTGATGGCATTCCAGACAAGGATCCTTTTATTGTTCCTATTCCAGTCCATGACCATCTCATCATTGGGCATCCCGACGGTGAGCATATCGTGGCTCTGATCCTCGATCCTATTCCTCTTGTGGCTATTCTACCCGAGGAAATGCCTTTCGACGATTTGTTTGATGATGACGTTGATTTGTTTGTTGATGGTCCTCCTGTTGACGCCTAGGGTGATGGAGAGATAGCTGAGGATGTCATTTCGGTCCCACCTCTTGAGAGTCCTGTTATTGAGTTATCCTCTGATTCTAGTTTGCACTCTGTCTTAGATTCCTTTGAGTCTGTGACGTCTTCAGCTTTGCTCGGATTACAGCATTACGCTACTGATTCTGATGATGACACGGCCATGTCTGCGGCACCATCTCCTCCACACGATCCCGAGCTTGATCCTGAGCTAGGTCTTGATCCTTTTGATTAGCCTGATGCTGCACCTGCTGACCTCGAGCCAATACCTGATCATGACACTATTCCTTTTGATTTACCTGACATTGCACCCCTCATGCCTGACCCAGTTCCTGCACCCATTGACCCTCCTGTTGTTGAACCATTTGTTCCTGCACCCGCACCCGCTGATGTTGCTCCTTTTCCACCTGTGGAGTCCGGTGTCCATAGCACTGATTTGCCGGTCGTTTTCCTTCAGGACATCCCTGCACCCCGTCCAGGGAAAGGAACTTCTGGTCAGCACCCGCGTGACGATCCTTTTGTTTCAGCAGCTTTTCCACAGATCCCTCAGTCTGCACCGTTTGCTCCATTTACTTCTTCACCACTTGATGAGCCATTCCGATGGTCCCCACCGTATTCCATGCCGACCTAAGACCCGAACCATCCCTCGCATTTTGTTGTCTATACATAGGATGATTTACTTTATTCGCTTCAGCTTCGATTTGAAGTTATGAGTCGTAGAGTCTTGGAGCTTGAGTCGATACCGCGTCCTTTACCGTGTCCTGGTCAGCCTGCTTTCATACCCCCTCGTTCATCACCGCCTCCTTTTGCACGTCCACCTGCTCCTCTTACTCCTTTTCGGAGTTTGATGGTCGATTCCTTACCGTCGAGCAGCAGGTCCGTTATTTGCTTCGTCATGTGTGCAAACTCGAGGAGGAGCTCGCACATGTTCTTAGTTTGATTTTCCTCCCTCCTCCTCCACCGCCATCAGTACAGTAGGTTTTTGGTCTTATGCAGATGCATTACTTGTGATGAGAGCACCACTATTGAGCTGAGCTTGTGAAGCCTTTTGGAGATCACTTTGATTATATTACTTTTGTAGATAGGTAGACTTGATGGACAAGGGTAGTGTGACCCTGTGTTCCTTTTGATATGATACACTTTGTGAAGCATGTAACAATACTTGTGGTCGATGATTAATGAAAGCACAATCGTCATGTTCTCATTAATTACGTTGTTGATATACTTGTTTATGTTATGATTGTGCTGTTGCTTGATCGATTGATATGATGATCTATTATGTGTATGTAAATACGACCTCTAAACAACTATATACATTTCGTGAACAAATAAGACCTGACCAATCTGATCTCCTTCTTAAAAGATGTCTCCTCAAGAGATCATTCGGCTGCCCATGACCGAGGCAGAATTACAAGCACACATCACACAGGCCATCGCACGGCACGAGGTTCTTCGCTACAGACACAGCAGAGCTACCTCAGGGAATAATCCACCTAGCGGTAATGTTTAAGTCACCTAAGATACATTACAATATGTTTAGACATTTCCGAGTGTGCTTTGTTAATACCTTATGTGAATGATGTTGCTTGTACAGGCTGTACTTACAAGTAGTTTTTGGATTGCAAGCCTCTGAACTTCGACGGCACTGGAGGTGTCGTAGCTTTTGTAAGATGGGTCGAGAATACGGATTATGTTTTGCGAAAGAGCAATTGCTCCAGAGCAACAAGCCACGTATATTTCTGGATTGTTTCAAGATGGGGCTCTATCATGGTGGAACCTTCAGGTTCAAATGTTGGGTGAGGCTGCTGCGTATGCTTTGACATGGAATGAACTGAAAGAGTTGATGCGTAGAAAGTATTGTTCTCAGACGGAAGTCCAGAAGCTGGAGATTGAATTCTAGAACCTAAAGATGGAAGGTCCAAAGGTGGTGGAATATGTGCAGACTTCACGATTTGTCGCGAGTTGTTCCATACCTGGTGGAACTAGAGTTTAAGATGTGATACCCGGCTTTTCAGGCCATACCGTACAATTGTAACACGTGTTGTGAATAGGTAACATGGCTGTATTTGACTGGTTATGATGTTTATATGTGAAATTTAATGAGTTGGTGAAATCAAACTTTGATAAAAATTATGTTGGCAACGGTAAGATAAACACTTATCGTGTAACGGTTAAAATGCGAAACGAACGTCGGTGACCACCCGATCAGTGTTAAAATCCTAAAAATAGTCTGTTATGATTAGAATAATAATTTTAATCATATATGTGTGGAAAAATAATTTAAAACACCAAGAAACTCTATTTTTGCGATTTTAAACGCGTACCGCGCAGCACAGCGCGCGTACTGCCAAATACCGAAAACATAGCCAGTCCAGGCAAAAAAAATATTGTTCACTAATATTTTGATGATTTTATTTTTATAGAGCGTTAAAAATAAATTAAAACACGCTAAAACGGGTTAAAATGCTAGATAAAATACCCGGTAACCGGTTAAATACCAGTTTTTACTTAATATTACATATGTGTATATATATATTCGAAATGCGTGTGTATATGGAATATGTGGCAGCCATAGAATTGTGTTTACTCTATCTCTCTCCTCCATGTGTTGGTGATTGGGGGTGTGTATGATGATTACATATCACAATTCTTCCATAAGTATCTCATTTCCAAGAAAACCCTTCACCATTTTTCATCTTCTCTCTCTCTTGATTAATCTCGGCTGAAACCCCCATACACACATACACTTTCAAAATTTTCAATCATTTCATGAAGAATCAAGAGCTTTCCAAGATGATTTCAAGCTAAAATGGGTGTTTGGAAGTGATTTCAAGCAAGATTCAAGCAAGAACAACCTTCGTATCATCATCTTTTCTCAAAAACTCATTTAAAAATCTTGAAGGTATAAACTTGTTTTTAAATCATGTTCTTGATTTTTAGTGATGATGAAGATGTTAGATGGTTTCTCTTGAACTTGGAATGAATCACAAAACTTGTATTTAACAAAGAATGAGATTTAAATCAAAGTAAAGTGAGTGTATATATGTGAGTATATAAGGCCAAAAATTATGGCCATGTGTGTGTTAAGTTGTGTTTTGATTTCTTGTTCTTGATTGATTTGAGTTGATTTTTGGAAGATAGTTTCATGCATGTGTTGTAAAGGTGTCATAAAAGAATGTTGTCAAAAAGATTTCCATGATTTGAAATAGATATGTTAAAAAGTAAAGTTTTGGAAGTTTGTACATGTATGTATATGTGTGTGTCGTATATATATGTATATATATATATGAAGGCATACATAAAATTTTGTCACATGTAAATAAAAGAAGGAATGTTGCATTTATGTGAAAATAATTTAATGATAATGAAATGAATATGATTTGATTTAGATTAACATGACATAATGTGACAACTGTGAAAAATCCCGGTAAACTTTGATCGGTACAAGTCCGCAGTAACCGGACATGATATGTATATCATGATACTTCTTGTGTTTACGTGTGAGGATACGAATTCGGGAACATATTACACCAACCATAATAGGAGTATATGCACGGTAATTACCAAAAACGTTAAGTTGACATCATACGTCACCTACATGGCAAGACGGAGACGTGAATGAATTGACGACTCTAGAAATACATGTTAGTAAACATGCATGACTTGTGTGCTATGCTAAACGATATCTGTTACGTCTCGGAGGAATCCGAGAGCACGTCAGGAATAATATGACACTAATAAGGGCCAACGGTGCGAGGTTGGTTTCCTTAGTCTTAAACAACGTGTTAACCGGGAGCTTTCTGTTTAACAGCGCATTAAACCTTTGACGTTAATTATTAAGTTATCGGTAGCATTAATTAAGATTCCGAGTTCTCGGAACATCTTAGTTTTGTGCCATAGACCATGACATAAGATTTGAAGCCAATCAGAGCCCGGGCACGCAAAAGGAAGCAGCTTCCCAGTTAGGGAAACGCCTTCGTTCCGGGCATAACAAAAAGCAACCAAACATGCAAGGAACGGTCAATCAAGCTTAAAAACACTTAAACTACCCTAATACGAGGCTTTTATGATTAAAACGTAACTGGGTTCGGATTTTGAGACGGTTATGCATGATTTTTAAAACCGAGTCTTTTGACACTAAGAACAAGAAAAACGGAGTCCGTTTCGTAAATCGAGAACGTGTGTGGGACCCGAAAACGAACCTAAACACAAAACCGAAGATATACATCATCTTTAACACGTAAAACGAAGCACGAGAAAGCGGGGGTAGGGTAGGGGTACCCCCCTTATTATATAATTTCCTTTTTAGTTTTTATCATTATTTCTTTCATTTCTTCTTCATTTCCATCAAAATTCTGCTCATAAACACCAAGAACACAGCTCATCTTCAATCAGTTTTAGCCAAATCAAAGGTATTTTGCAAATTTATATGGTTTTAATGAAGATTTCTTGTATAAACATGAACTAGATAAAGAAAACTCCTTTTAATCCATGATTATGAATGATTTAAGTGTGGTTCTTGGCTGAATAAGAACACCAATTCCTGGTGTTATATGGTAGCCAAGACCACAAAACTTCATGTTTTGATATCCTAATCAACCCCTAATCAACCAAAAATTGATTAACAAAGTTATTAACCGAAAAACTAGGAAATAAGGCTTGATTGACACCCACTTCTGGACTCAAGAAAAACACTCGGACTCGAAGGAATCGCTAGGTATATCACCCGAAACTCGAAACTAGCATAGGCAGTATATTGTTTAGACCATAACTTGGTCCGTGGGTATTGGATTGAGTTGAAATTTTGTGTGGTGATGTAAGGTATTGACAAGAAGACCCACGAAAAATTTTAGAATTTTTGGAATTTTCTACGATTGTTGGTGAATTTTTGACTGTTTTATCAAAACAAATCTAGAAAAAAAAATACCAAACGAAGTCATTGAATCACCAAAATTTACATGAACACTAAGGACCGTATGGGGAAGGTTCTGGGAAGGTTCTGGGAAGTTTCGGAGTCTATTGGTGGGGTTTTGATTCAGATTAAAAATTCGCGTTTTACGAGTTTTCGGTAGCCGGAAACGCACTGAAACGAAATCAGAAAAATTCAAAATTTTTACAGGGAGTCTCTGGACATGTAAGGGAGTTCCTGGAATACTTTGGGAAATTTTGGACATCGGATGATAAGCAAAGTGAATTATTCGGTTAAATATTGTTTTACAAATCATTTACTTAAGAAGTTAAAACAGCGAAATAAATTCCCAAATTATTTTTTTCATAATCTATATATTTTTACTGATTTCTACAAAAATTCCCAGAATTTTATGAAATATGTGGATTAAATGGGATTTTTCGGGATTTTAAAACGCTTCTTTTAACTAATTTCGGCAGTTTACCGGACAATGAACCTGCCGAAACTGGGAACGGACCAAAACCTATCTTGACTATAACTGGAACACCGAGAGTAAGTTGGGAGGTTCCAGGGTAAGCGGGACACTCTGGGTGTGTTCCACCACCGTTCGGGAGGATCCCCGACGGCGAGAATGGAAAATCAAAATTGGGCAACCTAGACTCCCTAAATACCCAAACTCCCTTAGTGAAAAATTAATCTTTCTTAAATCACAACACGTTGGCACTCTTGGTATTCCCGTACCATTATCGGAATGTGTCAAACAATCGACTTTGGCTGGCACGCGAACCGTTGCTCGAGAGCCAAACGTGAAACTAATCATACCCTAACATCCATCACCACACCATGATACTACTATATGTACAATATGGACTGAAAATACCCACTTGGGCCCAAGTTCGACGTTACTGACTTAGCGACTGATATTAGTAATTACTTGCATGATTGCTGTTAAAGTCGAACAAGCTTACATATACTCCTATTGCTACCTGTGATGCTACTATCCTGTGAGTTCCCTTCCCCCACTTTTAAACTGTTTTCCAATTTTCTGGGGTGAAGTGCATGTACAAACTGTGTTACTGTTTTGAAGTAATTTGCATGTTACAAACTGTGTTAATTGCACCAACTTATGATGATGTGAAATTGCCTAACCCACGAACTACCTCGACTGATTGTAACACGGACCGGCGAACTGGAGGTGTCCGTTGTGACACGGTCTGGCAAACTGAAGGTGCTGATTGTAACATGGACTGGCGAACTGGAGGTGTCCGTTGTGACACTGTCCGGCAAGCTGGAGGTGTCGATTCTAATACGGGCCGGCGCGTTGAAGGTGTTTGTAACCTCGTGAAATTCCATTTGTGATTGTGACACTCTTGTAATTCCATCTATGAACCGTAATATGTGCAATTAAGCATGTTGATACATTTTGAAACCAAACAACCAAACCAGTGGAACTCACCGGCTCAGTTAGCTGACCCTTTTTAAAACTAACATGCATTTCAGGTAACTTGAGACTGGTGTGATCTGTGTATTTTATGCAAGACGTGTTTGTAGGCGAATACTGATATAGACGCATGCAGCTTAGAAGATTTATGTGGCTCATGGGAACACGCAGTTGTAACATACATGTAGTATGCAATCAACATTTTGTAATTAATAAAATGTAGTGTCTTTATAAACAATGTGCTTATACCAGAGGTGTCTGTTGCATCCCACGTTTTTCTTCCGCTGCAAATCGGGGTGTGACAGAAGATGGTATGAGAGCCACTGGTTATAGAGAATTAGGTTGTGACACTCTAGGTTTTTCCGAACGAACACCTTGTAATATCTTTGTGCATATATATGTTATTAAATGGAAACGTGACTTTTGTATGATATGTGTTATATATATATATATATATGTGTGTGTATGTGAGTCGAGACCATGACTCGCAACCGCTCGGTTGCGAGTGGGCCACTCGGTCTCGAGTGGGCCGTAACCGGTTTGGGCCGAAACCCCCTTAGCCTATTTGATACTTGGTATATAATCTCCAACATTTCCCCACTTCCCTCATTTGTTACACAAACATATCCACACTCCTTCTATTCTCTCTCACTAGAAAACCTTCAACAACATCCCATCTCTTCCAACTTTCGGTTCAAGCTCGGATCTCACAAGGAAACTCGGCCAAGTTCATCATCATTACTCGGATACTTCAACTCTAGGTTTCTTCCTTCTATTCGGTGCCTTTTTCACAAACCGGTTAGTTTTGAGATTTACTAAATGTTATATGAACTATGATGCCTACTTTGAATGCTAGAAAGATGAGGGTTAGAAATGTTATGCATGATCTTTGAAGTGATTTGTGGGTTTAATGATGTGTGTAAATCATTATGTGATAACATTTGATAACATGATTCAAAATGGCTAAAGAATGATATTTTAGGAATGATAAATCAACCAAATTCATGCTTGATGTTACAAAAGTATGTTTCTTTTGCTTTCTTGCATAATGATCTTGTTAAAACATGTGTTGGGACTCATAAAATGCATGTTTATAATTACTTTGTGTGAATGAGAAAACCCTAAAAAGATGAACTTGGGATGAACATGATTGAATAATAGTTGAAGATGGGAAAACCCTTAGGATTTGATCCATTTTTTATTAATAGATAGTTTGGGTAAGTTGTTAGTTAGACCCTATTGGTTGTTTCCTGATATGGGTCTGTGCATTACATCATTTGACTGTTACAAATCAGCATCAACACGTGAACAAGAAAAGGACAGCATTGCGACTCGAGATCACACGGTTGCGACTCGTAACCACAGCATGACAACTCGAAACCGCAACGGTTGCGACTCGAGACTACGACGGTTGCGACTCGCAACCACAGCGTGACAACTCGAGACCACACAGTTGCGACTCGCAACCACAGCATGACAAGCCGAGACCTCCTGGTTGCGACTCGAGACCACCTGGTTGCGACTGGGCTGTCCACTTTGGTTATTGGGCCATAATGTGTTTAATATGGGCTACCTGTTGACTGATCTACGTGTTACTGTTTGATTGTGTAAATGTTAAGGCCGGCCCAATAACCCACTGTCTGATTGCATGCGTGCTACGTGTTATTTAAGTGTAGATTTTTACGTGATTACTTGTACACCAAACCTGACCTATACCGGTAACCATGTTAGGACGTGGTGACCAACGTGTTTGACAAGTAACCTAATCTGCCGAGCAACCCAAGGTGAGTTCACACACTAAAAGCATGCGTCCCGCGGAGGGACACGAACAAACTACCAACTTTGGGAAAAACACTTTTGACCCATTACTCCGGGGGAAAACAGAATGGGTAATTACTATCTCCGGGGGAGATACATTTGGATATTATTTATAAATCACGACTAGCCATGCTAAACGAAACTCTATCACTTTAAGTCCCTGCTTACAGTACCGATTAATCGCCGGGGGCGAACGGGTTATTAGTTGATAGCGCTATTAGGTTTGACAACCTCACACCGTGACCGGGGGAGATCGGGCGTGAACTAGTAGACCTTGCAACATGGTCAATGACGATAGACATTGACTCGGGGCACAATAACATTCCGTCAACAGTTTCGGTATCTACAGTTTAGTGAGCTTACAGTTGGGGTAGCTCCCCACAACGTGATTTTAAATGCTTTATCTAAACAACTTAAGTTTTTGGTAAACTAAAACTGGACAACTAGTGAACTCACTCAGCATTATTGTTGACCCCTTACTGCATGCTTTGCAGGTAATCAGTGACTGTGGAGCTGCTGCTTGGGGATGTGTAGTGTTCGTCAAAACCCGTGTGTTGGGTTTAATTATCTTGAACTAAGAACTATCTTTAAAACTATTTGGTTTTTGCTTCCGCTGTTTTGTTAAACTAATCATCAAACTTAAACTGCGATGTTGCTAACTACTTTGAATAGTGTCTATTATTAAATCAATGCTCAGTATGATTAGTGGCTGGATCCTGGTCGGTCACGCCTCCAAGCGGTGGTGTTCCGCATGTGGATTTTGGGGGTGTGACAGATTGGTATCAGAGCCATTGGTTATAGTGAACTTGGTTTTAAAAAAGGGGAAAATCTTTTTGGGAAAAACCAGACTATAACCTATGACTCGCGACGACACTACACTCCAAGTGCAAGGCTCAACACATTAGACCTCATAGCTCGGACTAGTGTTTACTTGATTGCTTACCGTATGTTTCCTATTTTGCTATACGTACTAGTGTGCCTAATTAGATAGATACGCCTCTCTCTTCTATCCAATTCTCGCTACATTACAACATCACACTCATACTATGTTTTCTGATTATGAAGACAATGAGTGGACGTGGAAGAGGAAACATCAACATGACTCAGGCTCAATTCACTAACCTGCTTAACACGGTGGCTGCAGCTTTCGCAGCTCACCCTGGAGGTAAACTCGTTACCCTAGGATGTTTAGATCCTACCGCCACATCGTCTTTTATCCCTAAATCGATACGCTTCGCTTCTCTCGAACAGGTCAGCATGCACCTGCGCAACCACCCGTGTGTACTTTCAAAACTTTCATGGATTGCAAGCCTCTCCCTTTCAACGGCACTGAGGGTGCCATAGGTCTTCTACATTGGATTGAGAAAGTTGAAGCTGTCTTTGCTGTCTGTGAGTGTCCCCCTGCGAATTGGGTGAAGTTTGCTACTGCTACGCTTGAAGGAAACGTGCTTTCCTGGTGGAAGCCGCAAATTCAGATGTTTGGTTTGGAAACTGCTAATGCTACTGCGTGGGAGGATTTCAAGGACATGATTAAGGAGGAGTACTGTCACCGAGATGACATCCACAAACTTGAAAACGAGTACTATGCGCTTAAGATGGTTGGGTCAGAGATTGAAACCTACACCAAGCTGTCCAATGACTATGCTGCTCTTTGCCCAAACATGTCCCGACCTATGTATCGAAGAATCGAATTGTACGTCAAGGGTTTGGCTCCAGAAATTCAAAGCCATGTAACTTCAGCCAACCTCACTACCATTCAGCCGATCGTTCGACTTGCTCACAAACTCACTGATCAGGCCGTAGAAGAGGGCAGGTTGCCCAAAAGGATCAGTGCTACTGTCGGGTCTTCTAGTGACAACAAGCGTAAGTGGGAAGGGAATCAAAGCAAGGATGCTAACCCCACTCGGGCCCCAGCACAGCAAAGGAAAACTGAAAACAACAAGGGCACTCAACAACAGGGTGGCTATCGCGGTAACCACCCCAAGTGCAACAAGTGCAATTGGCATCACAGTGGGCCTTGTGGGAAAAGTCAGTGTCAGCGATGTAACAAGATGGGGCATGAGGCCAAGGACTGTAGGAGTCCACGCCCCGTGGGGCAGAACCAGCAGCCACAACATCACGGGAATGCTAAGGGTTGTTTCCAGTGCGGAGCTGAGGGGCACTTTAAGAAGAATTGCCCTGAACTGAACCAGAACCGCAACAACGATCAGGGAGCTGGAAACAACGATCAGAACAACAACGCTGGGAATAGTGCTAGAGGAAGGGCTTTTGTGATTGGAGCTGGAGAAGCAAGGAATGACCCCAATGTCGTGGCGGGTAAGTTCCTACTCGATGATCGTTATGTTTCTGTATTATTTGATTCTGGAGCCGATGCTAGTTATGTGTCCCTACGTATTAGTAAGAAGCTTAAGCGTCCGCTTTCGTTACTAAGTTCACACCATATCGTCGAGTTAGCTAATGGTAGAAACATCGAGGCCTCACATGTTATCAAAGGCTGCAAGCTAGAATTGTCCGGTCAGACATTTAGTATCGATCTTTTCCCTGTTACACTTGGAAGCTTCGACGTCGTTATCGGCATGGATTGGTTATCCAAGCATCGCGCGGAGATCCTCTGTCAAGAGAAAGCAGTTCGTATTCCCCGCCGTTCTGGCAAACCCCTCGTTGTACAAGGTGGCAAGGGCGGAGAAAACTCCGGCGTTATCTCGTTCTTGAAGGCCCAGAAGTGTTTACGAAAAGGGCACACCGCTATCTTAGCACTTGTCACCAACACGCAGGAAAAGGAAAAGAGGATTGAAGATTTTCCAGTAGTGCGTGACTACCCCGAGGTATTTCCTGAAGAATTACCTGGACTCCCTCCCCACCGTCAGGTCGAATTCCAAATCGAGCTAGCTCCCGGAGCAGCGCCTATAGCTCGTGCGCCTTATCGACTAGCCCCCGCAGAATTGAAGGAACTCTCCACTCAACTACAGGAACTATTGGATAAAGGGTTTATCCGCCCTAGTTCATCACCCTGGGGAGCACCGGTACTCTTTGTTAAGAAGAAGGATGGCACGTTCCGAATGTGCATTGACTATCGTGAGCTGAACAAGGTTACCATCAAGAATCGTTACCCTCTCCCGCGAATCGACGACCTATTCGATCAGTTGCAAGGATCGAGCTACTACTCTAAGATCGACTTACGATCGGGCTATCATCAGCTAAGAGTCCGTAATGAAGACATCTCCAAAACTGCATTCAGAACTCGTTATGGCCATTATGAATTCCTTGTTATGCCCTTTGGAATGACCAACGCGCCCGCGGTATTCATGGATCTCATGAACCGAGTGTGCAAACCTTACCTCGACAAATTTGTGATCGTGTTTATAGATGACATCCTGATCTACTCGAAAAGTCAAGAAGAGCATGAACAGCACCTACGCCTTATCCTCGAACTCCTTCGCAATGAGCAACTGTATGCCAAGTTCTCGAAATGCGACTTCTGGCTTCGAGAAGTCCATTTCCTTGGGCACGTGGTTAACAAGGATGGAATTCACGTCGACCCTGCAAAGATCGACTCTATAAGGAATTGGCCTACCCCTAAGACTCCGACCGAAGTCCGCCAATTCTTGGGACTAGCAGGGTACTATCGAAGATTTATCATGGGATTCTCAAAGCTTGCTCAGCCTCTCACGGCTCTTACTCAGAAGGGTATGGTTTACAAATGGGGTGAAGCTCAGGAAACCGCATTTCAGAAACTAAAGGATAACCTCTGTAGTGCTCCCATTCTCTCGTTGCCTGAAGGCACTGACGACTTTGTGGTTTACTGCGATGCATCCATCCATGGGCTCGGTTGTGTGTTAATGCAACGCGACAAAGTTATTGCTTACGCCTCTCGACAACTTAAGACGCACGAAAGGAACTATACTACGTACGACTTGGAACTAGGAGCAGTGATCTTTGCGCTTAAGATATGGAGACATTACCTGTACGGTACCAAGTGCACCATTTACACCGATCACAGGAGTCTCGAGCATATCTTCAAGCAAAAGGAATTAAACATGCGACAACGTCGATGGGTCGAACTCCTGAATGATTATGAATGCGCCATCAAGTACCATCCGGGCAAGGCCAATGTCGTGGCAGACGCCCTCAGCCGAAAAGACACTACGCCCAAGCGCGTGCGAGCGTTACAACTTACTATCCAGTCTAATCTCCCTACCCAGATTCGAAATGCTCAGACTGAAGCTCTGAAACCGGAAAACATCAGGGCTGAGTCCCTACGAGGATCGAGACAACGACTAGAGCAAAAAGAAGACGGCGCCTACTATGTGGCAGGGCGCATTTGGGTCCCACTTTACGGAGATCTACGAGAGCTTGTGATGGACGAAGCCCATAAGTCCCGTTATTCAGTACATCCTGGTTCAGATAAGATGTACCACGACTTAAGGACCACTTACTGGTGGCCTGGCATGAAGGCCCACATAGCAGCATACGTTAGCAAATGTTTGACCTGCGCAAGAGTCAAGACTGAGTATCAGAAACCAGCAGGCCTACTCCAGCAACCAGAAATCCCGAAGTGGAAATGGGAACAAATTTCCATGGATTTTGTTACGGGGCTACCTAGATCCCAACGCGGGAATGACACTATTTGGGTGATAGTAGATCGATTGACTAAGTCTGCACACTTTCTGGCCATTAAGGAAACAGACAAGTTTTCTACCTTGGCAGAAATCTATTTAAAGGAAGTAGTCTCGAGACACGGGGTGCCAACTTCTATTATTTCCGACCGAGACTCTCGTTTTACTTCCGAGTTGTGGCAAGCTATGCACAAATCCTTTGGCTCACGTTTGGACATGAGCACCGCTTACCACCCACAAACGGATGGGCAGTCTGAACGCACCATCCAAACCCTGGAAGACATGCTTAGGGCATGTGTGATCGATTTTGGCAAGAACTGGGAGAAGCATCTACCGCTGGTGGAATTCTCCTACAACAACAGCTACCACACTAGCATTCAGGCAGCACCTTTTGAGGCATTGTACGGTCGTAAATGCCGATCACCTCTTTGCTGGGCGGAAGTCGGTGACAGTCAAGTCACAGGCCCAGAACTGGTGGTTGATACGACAGAAAAGATTACCCAGATCAGACAACGCATGGCGGCAGCTCGTGACCGTCAGAAAAGCTACGCTGATAAGCGTAGGAAACCGCTAGAATTCCAGGTCGGGGACCGGGTTCTACTTAAAGTCTCACCCTGGAAGGGTGTGGTTCGTTTCGGTAAACGGGGCAAGCTGAACCCGCGATATGTTGGACCATTCGAAATTACCGAGAAAATCGGTAAGGTTGCTTATAGATTGAACCTGCCTGCAGAGCTGAGTGCAGTGCACAATGTCTTTCACGTGTCTAATCTGAAGAAGTGTCTGTCAGATGAAACACTCATAATTCCCTTCAAGGAACTCACTATCGATGAACAGCTACACTTTACTGAGGAACCGATTGAGATCACGGATCGAGAGATCAAAACCCTCAAACGTAGCCAAATACCTCTCGTGCGAGTTCGTTGGAACTCACGACGTGGCCCAGAGTTTACCTGGGAGCGGGAAGACCAGATGAAGTCCAAGTATCCCCAGTTGTTCCCAAACGAAAACCCCAGCACTGAAGCTACCACCGAATTTCGGGACGAAATTCCAAACTAACAGGGGGATGATGTGACACCCCGCTGAAACACTCTAGCTTGACAGTGGCTGCTTTAACTTTCGGGACGAAAGTTCTTAAAACTTGGGGATAATGTGACACTCTAGGTTTTTCCGAACGAACACCTTGTAATATCTTTGTGCATATATATGTTATTAAATGGAAACGTGACTTTTGTATGATATGTGTTATATATATATATATATATATATATATATATATATATATATATATATATATATATATATATATATATATATATATATATATATATATGTGTGTGTGTATGTGAGTCGAGACCATGACTCGCAACCGCTCGGTTGCGAGTGGGCCACTCGGTCTCGAGTGGGCCGTAACCGGTTTGGGCCGAAACCCCCTTAGCCTATTTGATACTTGGTATATAATCTCCAACATTTCCCCACTTCCCTCATTTGTTACACAAACATATCCACACTCCTTCTATTCTCTCTCACTAGAAAACCTTCAACAACATCCCATCTCTTCCAACTTTCGGTTCAAGCTCGGATCTCACAAGGAAACTCGGCCAAGTTCATCATCATTACTCGGATACTTCAACTCTAGGTTTCTTCCTTCTATTCGGTGCCTTTTTCACAAACCGGTTAGTTTTGAGATTTACTAAATGTTATATGAACTATGATGCCTACTTTGAATGCTAGAAAGATGAGGGTTAGAAATGTTATGCATGATCTTTGAAGTGATTTGTGGGTTTAATGATGTGTGTAAATCATTATGTGATAACATTTGATAACATGATTCAAAATGGCTAAAGAATGATATTTTAGGAATGATAAATCAACCAAATTCATGCTTGATGTTACAAAAGTATGTTTCTTTTGCTTTCTTGCATAATGATCTTGTTAAAACATGTGTTGGGACTCATAAAATGCATGTTTATAATTACTTTGTGGGAATGAGAAAACCCTAAAAAGATGAACTTGGGATGAACATGATTGAATAATAGTTGAAGATGGGAAAACCCTTAGGATTTGATCCATTTTTGATTAATAGATAGTTTGGGTAAGTTGTTAGTTAGACCCTATTGGTTGTTTCCTGATATGGGTCTGTGCATTACATCATTTGACTGTTACAAATCAGCATCAACACGTGAACAAGAAAAGGACAGCATTGCGACTCGAGATCACACGGTTGCGACTCGTAACCACAGCATGACAACTCGAAACCGCAACGGTTGCGACTCGAGACTACGACGGTTGCGACTCGCAACCACAGCGTGACAACTCGAGACCACACAGTTGCGACTCGCAACCACAGCATGACAAGCCGAGACCTCCTGGTTGCGACTCGAGACCACCTGGTTGCGACTGGGCTGTCCACTTTGGTTATTGGGCCATAATGTGTTTAATATGGGCTACCTGTTGACTGATCTACGTGTTACTGTTTGATTGTGTAAATGTTAAGGCCGGCCCAATAACCCACTGTCTGATTGCATGCGTGCTACGTGTTAGTTAAGTGTAGATTTTTACGTGATTACTTGTACACCAAACCTGACCTATACCGGTAACCATGTTAGGACGTGGTGACCAACGTGTTTGACAAGTAACCTAATCTGCCGAGCAACCCAAGGTGAGTTCACACACTAAAAGCATGCGTCCCGCGGAGGGACACGAACA
The DNA here is from genome assembly GCF_002127325.2 of Helianthus annuus. Classification (NCBI taxonomy): domain Eukaryota; kingdom Viridiplantae; phylum Streptophyta; class Magnoliopsida; order Asterales; family Asteraceae; genus Helianthus; species Helianthus annuus. The sequence continues at coordinate 99,363,091 of NC_035448.2, read as the reverse complement.
AACTACCAACTTTGGGAAAAACACTTTTGACCCATTACTCCGGGGGAAAACAGAATGGGTAATTACTATCTCCGGGGGAGATACATTTGGATATTATTTATAAATCACGACTAGCCATGCTAAACGAAACTCTATCACTTTAAGTCCCTGCTTACAGTACCGATTAATCGCCGGGGGCGAACGGGTTATTAGTTGATAGCGCTATTAGGTTTGACAACCTCACACCGTGACCGGGGGAGATCGGGCGTGAACTAGTAGACCTTGCAACATGGTCAATGACGATAGACATTGACTCGGGGCACAATAACATTCCGTCAACAGTTTCGGTATCTACAGTTTAGTGAGCTTACAGTTGGGGTAGCTCCCCACAACGTGATTTTAAATGCTTTATCTAAACAACTTAAGTTTTTGGTAAACTAAAACTGGACAACTAGTGAACTCACTCAGCATTATTGTTGACCCCTTACTGCATGCTTTGCAGGTAATCAGTGACTGTGGAGCTGCTGCTTGGGGATGTGTAGTGTTCGTCAAAACCCGTGTGTTGGGTTTAATTATCTTGAACTAAGAACTATCTTTAAAACTATTTGGTTTTTGCTTCCGCTGTTTTGTTAAACTAATCATCAAACTTAAACTGCGATGTTGCTAACTACTTTGAATAGTGTCTATTATTAAATCAATGCTCAGTATGATTAGTGGCTGGATCCTGGTCGGTCACGCCTCCAAGCGGTGGTGTTCCGCATGTGGATTTTGGGGGTGTGACATAGGTGCCTTTAAGGAAACCTAGACTATAACTCCAGGCTCGGACCTTAGTGGACATCACTGGAAAATTAACCACTACTAAAATTAGTTAATGAACACTGTAAAGTATCCTACTGGCGAGTACCAGGATGGCCTTGTGGGGCAAGTGGGTTATTATGGTCCGGAACGTAATAACAGACTTTGCTCATACGAGGCGGTGTTGGGAAAGTCGTGGTAATAAACACGCTTAAATATGTGGAGTGATACATGCGTGTACCAAGGTGATAGTGTGTGGATGTTTGTGTGTGGATTGATACATGAATTGGGATTGGTGGATAATACGTCACTGCATGTGCCTTAGTAATAGGCAGAAAACTGGTATTATAGTCCATTCCACATTCCTACTGATCACATATTTAATATACACTAGAGTTGGATTCCTATCACTCACATAGTTGTTACTTATACTTTATGATGTGAGAACTCAAGACTTTATTATGTTACGATCGCACCAACTCTACTCTTATAGCTACTATAACGATGGTTATATACTAGAGTGATACTTCAAAAAGAACATAGATACCCAAAGAACGCGCAGGTCGTTCTGATAGACTGGGAGGACGTGTACGGATCCTTACTCCACTTCTCATTGCTTCACATTTGATTGTTATACAGTCGTAGAGTTTAAACATCTTATGAAACTTTTTCGTCCGTGAATCCACAATCCATTTGATTGCCCGCTGGATTCCTCTTCTGTTTACAATATTGGCTTTAGCCTTCACGTCGTGTGATACTAGAATGCTTCATGGTATTCCTTAGCACATGTTTTGATATATGTTATATCTGAATATGACGATCTCCGGGTTATGGAGATGGCATGGAGTGCGTGAATAAGTTACCCTTCCCATTGTCATTCGGTTCCATTGGGTATAAATTTTTTGATGATACAGATTCCTTGGAACGCTTTGCGTTGTGAAATCTCGTTTTGTGTGACCGTCGGTTACATTGTGTTTTTTTCCGATTAATGAGTGTTTCGGATTTCAGTTGGTTATTCACGGAAAGTAATATTAGGCCTGAATATTTTGGTGAACGGAACATTGATCATGTATATAGGTGTGGTGGATATGCTGCGATACTTCCTATATATAAACACCCGCCTACATTATCAAGTACCATTACTCAGGGCAGACGGGCTTCATGTTGCGATCCGTTCGGTTATGTTTTGGGCAATGTAGTGTTAAGACTTCGACCCTGGTTGATGCGATAGATGAGGCCACAGTTTTTGTAACCACGGTATCTATACACGTTTGCGGTAGTTCTAAATGAAAGGTAGTTGGGTCGACATATAACGACCTTTGGGTTAATCCTGGGGAAAGTCTTTTTTTTTCGAATTCGTAGTACGACTTTCTAGGGTACTACACCCTGGTAGTACTCTGTACGGAACTATTTGGGTATAGCCAGTGATAGCTTACCCACAGAGATTTACCCAATGATTGATTCCTGATAGGTAACAATGTTTTTGTCTTTGGCAAGACAATTCAGCGTAATTTATTTCTTTTGGCGGGAATTGCTAGAGCGTACGGTCATATATTCGAAATCACTACGTTACGGCGAACAAACTAGTTATGTCACCGACGTCGTTTATGAAGTTATTCGGTTGAAGAGTATATTTCTTTTACTAGCTATTGTTCACTAGTAATACAATCTCTAATTCTTAGTACGGACACGTAATTAGCATCCGTAGTGATAACTCAAGGGGATTTAGGGTTAACACCTAAATGGAGAAACTTATCCGGTATAATCAAAGCTCGGCAAGGAGTTGTGGGGATGCGGATCTGATTGTAATAAGACTCGTGGAAGCGAAAACATACTTGTCTGTCAGATGACTAACACGAATATAAATACTGAGCTTTCCAACGGATTACTAAACGGAATTTCGAGGACGAAATTCTTTTAACCGGGGGGAGACTGTGACAACTGTGAAAAATCCCAGTAAACTTTGATCGGTACAAGTCCGCAGTAACCGGACATGATATGTATATCATGATACTTGTTGTGTTTACGTGTGAGGATACGAATTCGGGAACATATTACACCGACCATAATAGGAGTATATGCACGGTAATTACCAAAAACGTTAAGATGATGTTATACGTCACCTACATGGCAAGACAGAGTCGTGAATGAATTGACGACTCTAGAAATACATGTTAGCAAACATGCATGACTTGTGTGCTATGCTAAACGATATCTGTTACGTCTCGGAGGAATCCGAGAGCAAGTCAGGATTAATACGACACTAACAAGGGCCAACGGTGCGAGGTTGGTTTCCTTAGTCTTAAACAACGTGTTAACCGGGAGCTTTCTGTTTAACAGCGCATTAAACCTTTGACGTTAATTATTAAGTCATCGGTAGCATTAATTAAGATTCCGAGTTCCCGAAACATCTTAGTTTTGTGCCATAGACCATGACATAAGATTTGAAGCCAATCGGAGCCCGAGCACGCAAAAGGAAGCAGCTTCCCAGTTAGGGAAACGCCTTCGTTCCGGGCATAACAAAAAGCAACCAAACATGCAAGGAACGGTCAATCAAGCTAAAAAACACTTAAAGTACCCTAATACGAGGCTTTTATGATTAAAACGTAACTGGGTTCGGATTTTGAGTCGGTTATGCACGATTTTTAAAACCGAGTCTTTTGACACTAAGAACACGAAAAACGGAGTCCGTTTCGCAAATCGAGAACGCGTGTGGGACCCGAAAACGAACCTAAACGCAAAACCGAAGATATACATCATCTTTTAACACGTAAAACGAAGCACGAGAAAGTGGGGGTAGGGTAGGGGTACCCCCCCTTATTATATAATTTCCTTATTAGGTTTTTTCATTATTTCTTTCATTTCTTCTTCACTTCCATCAAAATTCTGCTCATAAACACCAAGAACACAGCTGATCTTCAATCAATTTCAGCCAAATCAAAGGTATTTTGCAAATTTTATATGGTTTTAATGAAGATTTCTTGTATAAACATGAACTAGATAAAGAAAACTCCTTTTAATCCATGATTATGGATGATTTAAGTGTCTTTCTTGGCTGAATAAGAACACCTCAGGAATTTCCGGGTGTTATGTGGTAGCCAAGACCACAAAACTTCAGGTTTTGATATCCTAATCAACCCCTAATCGAACAAAAATTGATTAACAAAGTTATTAACCGAAAAACTAGGAAATAAGGCTTGACTGACACCCACTTCTGGACTCAAGAAAAGCACTCGGACTCAAAGGAATCGCTAGGTAGATCACCCGAAACTCGAAACTAGCATAGGCAGAATATTGTTTAGACCATAACTTGGTCCGTGGGTATTGGATTGAGCTGAAATTTGGTGTGGTGATGTAAGGTATTGACAGGATGGTCCACGTAAAATTTTAGAATATTTGGAATTTTCTACGATTGTTGGTGAATTTTTGATTTTTTTATCAAAACAAATCCAGAAAAAAAATACCAACCGTAGTCAATAAATCACCAAAATTTACAAGAACACTAAGGAACATATGGGGAAGGTTCTGGGGAGTTTCGGAGTCTATTAGTGGGGTTTTGATTCGGATTAAAAATCCGCAATTTTACAAGTTTTCGGTAGCCGGAAACGCACTGAAACGAAATCAGAAAAATTCAAAATTTTTACAGGGATTTTCTGGATATGTAAGGGAGTTCCTTGAATATTTTGGGAAATTTTGGACATCGGATGATAAGCAAAGTGAATTATTCTGTTAAATATTGTTTTGCAAATGATTTACTTAAGAAGTTAAAATAGCGAAATAAATTCCCAAATTATTTTTTTCATAATCTATATATTTTTATTGATTTCTACAAAAATTCCCAGAATTTTATGAAATATGTGGATTAAATGGGATTTTTCGGATTTTAAAACGCTTCTTTTAACTAATTTCGGCAGTTTACCGGACAACGAACCTGCCGAAACTGGGAACGGATCAAAACCTATCTTGACTATAATTGGAACACCGGGAGTAAGTTGGGAGGTTCCACGGTAAGCAGGACACTCTGGGTATGTTCCACCACCGTTCGGGAGGATCCCTGACGGCGAGAATGGAAACTCAAAATTGGGTAACCTAGACTCCCCAAATACACAAACTACCTTAATGAAAAGTTAATCTTTCTTAAATCACAACACGTTGGCACTCTGGGTATTCCTGTACCATTATCCGAACGTGTCAAACACTCGACTTTGGCTGGCACGCGAACCGGTGCCCGGGAGCCAAACGTGAAACTAATCATACCCTAACATCCATCACCACACCATGATACTATATGTACAATATGGACTGAAAATACCCACTTGGGCCCAAGTTAACGACGTTACCGACTAAGCGACTGATATTAGTAATTACCTGCATGATTGTTGTTAAAGTCGAACAAGCTTACATATACTCCTATTGCTACCTGTGATGCTACTATCCTGTGAGTTCCCTTCCCCCACTTCTAAACTGTTTGCCTGTTTTCTGGGCTGAAGTGCATGTACAAACTGTGTTACTGTTTTGAAGTAATTTGCATGTTACAAACTGTGTTAATTGTACCAACTTATGATGATGTGAAATTGCCTACCCCACGAACTACCTTGACTGATTGTAACACGGACCGGCGAACTGGAGGTATCCGTTGTGACACGGTCCGGCAAGCTGAAGGTGCTGATTGTAACACGGACCAGCGAACTGGAGGTGTCCGTTGTGACACGGTCCGGCAAGCTGAAGGTGTCGATTCTAATACGGGCCGGCGCGCTGAAGGTGTTTGTGACCTCGTGAAATTCCATTTGTGATTGTGACACTCGTGTAATTCCATCTATGAACCGTAATATGTGCAATTGAACATGTTGATACATTTTGAAACGAAACAACCAAACCAGTGGAACTCACCGGCTCGGTTAGCTGACCCTTTTTAAAATTAACATGCATTTCAGGTAACTTGAGACTGGTGTGATCCGTGTATTTTTTGCAAGACGTGTTTGTAGGCGAATATTGATATAGACGCATGCAGCTTAGAAGATTTATGTTGCTCATGGGAACACGCAGTTGTAACATACATGTGGTATGCAATCAACATTTTGTAATTAATAAAATGTAGTGTCTTTATAAACAATGTGCTTGTACCAGAGGTGTCTGTTGCATCCCACGTTTTTCTTCTGCTGCAAATCGGGGTGTGACACATACATATGGTCTTTGGTGCATTTAAGGTCATGTTGGATGATGATGTTATGATATGGGTATATTAGATGCACTAACTAGATCATGCATGGAGATAAATGTTTGTAAAAACGTGATTTGAGTATGATTTAATAAAAATCAGTTTTGGACAGATTATAAACACTAAAATAAAGTTATTTTAAAGTGTTTAGTGACATATAAATTTTTCATAATGTTTGAAAGCTTTGCATGTTGTACTTGGTGCATTAAAGGTTGTAAAATATGTGAAATCGCATGATTTATGTGACTCAAACAAAAACTGCACTAATCTGATTATAACCACTATTTTAATCAGTAAATAACATGTATTGTGTTAAAATATCAAGTCGTTTCGAGTTGGGATGGTTATAGTAACGTTTAACGCAAAACTATGCGTTAAAACGGTCAAAAATCGGCTTTTCGAGTGATTTTTGTAAAACTGATTTAGATCAGTAAATAAACTGATGTCTTTAGTTTAAAAATAAGTATTTTAACTAATTTTAAGTTTATTTGGTGTTTGGTTGGTCATACGTGACTTTCGACGCCCGAAACCGTTACCGAATCGCTAAAATACTCATTTTTCAGTACACACAAGTATGGGTAAAATTTTGGGTAAATCTTATGTGATAAAATGTGTTATGTGATTTAACCATGAGAATGTGAAAGTATGTTAAGCTTTAACATGTTGATGGAAGTTTAGACTTTGCATATATATTTATGCGGTAGAAACGGTAAAAATCGCGTTAAATGTGTAACTTGTTTGTCGAGCATGAAATTTGATACTTATGAGAAGTTTTATGTATATTTGCTTTAAAAATGACAAAATAGATAAGTTAACGAGATTATGTGTGTTACGGTGTTAATTTATGTGTACGTTTACGTATATATATTACGACGCGCAAATCGTAGATATATTGCGTATAAACGGGAGAGTTAACGGATTTACACAATAATGGTCACAAATGAAATTGTTCAAGTCGCAAAATCATAAATATATATATGGACTCATATATATATTAGCGTGCCAACATAATCAAAAATGACAACTTTTCTAGAAAATCTCAAAGTTATGTGATAATTCTAAGAAAACTGAGAAACTTAGGATTTTGTGTTATGAATGTTGATTTAAAATCGTTCATATATATATTAGGACGTGTAGAAATCAATCTCTGGGATTGCGCTATTTAAAATACGCACCCAAAGGTGAGTATCACTAAACCCCTCTTTTAACTACTCTGTATATATTTTGGGGGTAGAACACGTCAATAAAAGGGTTTAATAGTGTTTTTGGAATAAAACATACCTTTTAATATAAAATATATATTTTCATTGAAAATATATGGAATTTGATAAATCATACGTTTCGAGGTAAAAACGTTTTCGATGAATGAATGTTTGGAAATTGGGATGGTACGGTGTTTCCAAGACAAAACAGACCGTAAAGTTGGGACGGATGCCGGCCTGGGTCTTGAGTGATGGAGATTCATGGGATTCGTGCAACTACGTGTATTAAATTTTCATATTAGTAGGATATATATATTGTACGTGAGGCAGACATCATATTGTTCTCAAAGAGGACCCTGCGCCCATGATGTCGTTTAATCATTTAAGTATTGCACGCGAGGAATTGTTGGTAGATCTATCGGGTTGACAACCCCGTTGTGACCGGTTGCCCCGTGTCAAGTCAAACGACGAATTTAAATTCTGTTTATTGTCTAGCTTTGATTATCCCTACATGGTTAATATATAGTTCGTATCGTCTAGCTAACATACGAGTCTGAAAATTGACGCAATAATTTAATATATAAAACCTGGGTCAAAATGATATTGTCGGATGGGTGAACCCCAACGGAAGGACCCATGGATTTTATTAAGGAAGTAGGATGGACTTTCTAAAATTTATATGGATGTTTTCAAATAAACACATAATTAGAAAGTTTTCCTTTGAGATGATTGTTTGTATGTGAATAAGTGAACTCACCTTCCTTTGTGTTGACACTTGATTTTTAACATGTTCCACAGGTACTTAAGTTCGGCTTCGGGAATCATGGCGTATCTTGTGTTTGAATGATGCATGTTGTTTTGTTTGAAAATGTTGGACAACTTTTAAACTTTCTGGGACATATGTAATAAGATCCGCGAGGATCAAAGACAACTTAACTATGTGGTCGTGTCGTAAAACGTAATATTTAAGTAACTTATGTTTAAAACAAATTAAATGTCCAACAATTAAATGCATCGATCGAAAAGATATAAATGGGCACCAACTTCCGTCACCATTACATTTTATATTCCGCTGCGACGTTTTTGGGGTATGACATAAGAGGAAAGAAGGATTCGTCTGGGGATTGGTGCCTCAGATTCGGAGCTTGATGACGGCATCAACGCCCCTAACAACTATCGATGCGAGTAACTTAAGTGTGGCGCTCACTAAGGAAGCGATTAGGTTGGAAAAATTTTCAAACCCTGACGAAAAGAAGGAGACTCATGTGGAGTCATCTGGAAAGAACAAAAGGAAGCTCACTGATTTCCAAAAAGGTACTCGTGCGAATACACACAACAAGGCCAAACAGGGAAAAAGGTACATGGGTAAACTCCCTAAGTGCGACAATTGTCAACGTCATCATACCGGGCCATGCAAAGATGCAAAATGTGATAACTGTGGCAAAGTGGGGCATGTCAAGGTGTAACACCCCGAAAATATAAAACTTTATATTGAAATTATAAAGTATAAAATAAACAAAAAAATATGTATATATTGTAGGATCGTTTTCGGACCTGTTTGAGTCGATCAGAAGAATTCTTGTCCAAAACAAGAGGCGGAAACTAATGTTTTGGTGCAATCTCAGTCGTATTCACTTTTAACTGTTGTTTTATTGATCACTGAAGCAATTACAAGCTCTGACAACACTTCGGCAGCACTTCGTGGCAACCGGAATGACTTCAACCTAGAACTATCTTACTGATTTCGCTCCTAGACACACCTATTTATAGGTGATCTGATTTCGCTCCTACAAACAATGATACCAGGAGCGAAATCATATGTTACAATCTCGGGTGAAATCATGACTTTGACATCTCGGGCGAAATCAGTATGATTGGGATTTCGCTCCAAATGACAACATGTCATTAGGAGCGAAATCACTTCCTAATACATGTCTCTTGGATTTCGAGCCCAGATCTATCCTATTTGATACAAGACTCGATACAAGACGCAGGCGACAGACGGATGCACCAACAAACTCCCCCTCGGATGTTGACGGAGTCTTCAGTGTCGAGTCTTCGGTTGTCAACTTTCAGTCTTTATCAGTCTTTATCAACAACAAACTCCTCTTCCTCAAATGTTGAATCTTTAAACTTCATCTGCATCAGCAATTCCAGAAACAGCATCGGCTCTAGCTGCTTCCTCAACTTTGTCTTCAGACTCCCCCTCTCAATTTGCTGGGATCGAAGTCTGGAAATCACATATTCATGATTCATTTCAAGATCATGATTGGCTCGCTTCCAGCTCAGGTTTCCTGCATAAACTCTACCCAACAAATAAGTTTCTCAAAGATTAAATCTTTAACATTTATAAACTATGTCAGAAAATCTATAAAATGATTTGTTCTTTGAAAATCACTTGTAAACATACCACCTTCATACACCCTCTTCCAAACCTGTTCGTCAAGTTTAGCACTTGGAATTTCGAAAATCAGCTTTTCAACACCAGTTGTCGAAAATCTTTTTGGATTTTACAAAATTTATGTTAAAACACACTAAAATATTTTTGGATTTTTGAATAAAAGAAAATGCAGAAATAAAATATTTACAGACAATATTTTTGTGAGTTCGTGTAAGAGGATCATATCAGTTTTTGACACACATCACCAACACCGTTAAGCTGGATTTCATTTTAAGTTCTAAACAATTTACCTAGATTGTCAGTATGTTTGTCCACTTAAATTTTCACACAAATTTCAACTGTTTCGAGATACACAATTAGTGTCTTAGATACTTAAACTTATTTGTGTATCCCACCACTTGAATATACTCCTGTATCCAGATCCCAATATTTAGTCTTACAGGTGAATATACCACAGATGATATCTGTAAAGGGGTTAAGTTGCGAGGGTCGTGAGAGCTCAGGTCGATACTTCCGTATACGCAAAGAGATGACGGCTTCGACTTTCGGTGTGTCCCCTTTAGAGGATCTTTTTGTTACAACAGTAGTGACTATCAATTTTATTGTTTCATCAACTTGCTGAGGGCGAGCTTATATTTCAAAGCATTTGAAGAAAGTATTATCTGGGGACTAGGTCAGTATTTCCATACAGCAGAAGTCCCGGGATAATACCCCAGATATCACTGAGCATAAAAACCTAGTATTTCAGAATAAGGGACCTTTCAAACAAGATTTCAGGGGTTACCTATATATCCAAGAAATTGTTCCCCACGAGATAAGCCTCACTCAAACTTGCTTAGGTTTATATCTCGACACAATTTACTAAATGTGTAAAAATGTCACACCCCCAAAATCCACCATGCGGAGTACTACCGCTTGGAGGCGTGACATGACCAGCATCGAGCCCCCAATCATACTGAACTATGTATTTAAGTAATTAAAGCCAACCACAATACGATTGGTGACCGAAAGCTAGTTAACCAAGTTTTAATTTAAACAGCGGAAGCATAAACGTAAAGTCCAAAATATAAGTCCATAGTTTATAAGTTAAAGTTTCAAACGCAAGTTTAATAAGTTCATAAGGATTATATATTAAACATGGGACATAACCGTCCGTACACCACAACGACTCCTTCCTCGTGCAAGCTCCAAGCATTTAGCGACCTGTAAGGCATGTAACAACGAGTCAACAACAAAGTTGAGTGAATTCACAGTTGGTTGTTTAGTTATAGCATTCGTTTCGTAAATCATTTGTTCGTTTTGAAAACCGTGTATCGTATGAGTTTGCATCGCGGTCTTTCTGACATGTTTGTGAAGGTTAGTGGGGGTTTCCCATGTGTTACTAGACCACGCGTATCGACTGCTATGAAAGTATAAGAGGTGCCCTAAGTCAATGTCTATCAGCATTGACCCTTTGCCCATAGTCCATTAGTACACGCCCGTCCGACTGGCACGGTGTGAGGTTTGTTAAACCTTATAGCGCTATTAACTAATGACCCGCTCGCCATAGGCCTCGGAGATTAAGTCGATAAATGAGGGACTTAAAGTGATAGAGTTGATGGTCTTATGATCGTGTACGTAGGTTTTACGTACGTGCCCTTCAATCCGAGGACAGTAAAAAGTAGTTTAATAGTAATGATAGTACAAGTAGTTAATCAATCCCATTCCCAAACTCCTGGGAATCCCATGCCTTAGAAAGAGTGTGAACTCACCTCGGTTTGCTCGGTTAGATTCTCAATATAGCTAACAGTCAAGGTCGGTCAATCACGTCCTAATATAATTTACCAGTTAGTCATTTAGTGGCTTTCAAATAGAACACAAAGTTCCTACACGTATCTATCACACAACATGCATCGTTTTAACGGTTTATGCCCCTCTAAGTTTCCTATCCATTCCCCACTCAAAATCAAACATACGATAATGCACATAACATATATACCATGTTAGATCATTCACGGATAGCACACTCGACATTTAGACACGCAAGTCACAACTTATATCAATTCAGCATTAATATTCAAAACCGGCTGTTTTCAGACGTTTTAATAAAATAGTTAAGTTATTCCAAAAATTCCCAAATTTTTACAAGATGTCTTAAACTTTCCATATTTTGTTGTGTAAAAATATCGGGGTCCGGTTCGCTACCAATATTTTATAAAAAATCATATTCCGGACTGAACTCAGATTTATGAATTTCTGACCACAGTCCACGGAACAATTTATTAAAAATTCATCGAGTGTCCGATTTACGAAATTCCAGTGGGGTAATTACACATGCGTCGGTTGTCATCTACTGTACAAATTTCATGGTCCGATTCATCACAAAACTCAGGTTATGACTGAAAGTACGACACCCATTTATTGCTGTCAAAATTCAGCTTAAGTTGCTGTTACAAATTAACACTTTAAAAATAGTAAACGAAGTCCAAAAATTACGATTCCGGTGCCATTAGAACCGTATTTCATAATATCACATTTTAGACTCAAAATATCAGTTTTTCGTTGAGTTTATGACCTGTTTACAGCCAACTGAAGTTGGCTGTAAAACTTGGACAGATTCTGATTTTCAGTGTTTAACCTTCTAAATCGTGTTCGATCGACACCGTTAACAAGTTTAGTGATCACAACAACATCAAACATTAATATTAACCAGTAAATTATCAAGGAAATCAGCAATAATCATATCCACACCAGATCTACATGATTTACACCACTAGTTACTCTTTAACCAACATGTTCAAGACTTTAGTGCAAGTTCTTTAGTGTTTCATAACTTTAATCATCAAATCACCTATTAACCACTTAAATAACATGAAGAACGAACGGATCTAAGTTCTTACCACTAGCTCAAGGCTAGGGAAGTTCGAGTGAAGAAATGTGGTGGTTAATAGCAAATAGAGAAGGTCCTTCCACTTCCGAGAGCACCAAGCTCCGTTGTATGACCCGTAGCACCTTTGTATGCTTGTAGAATGCTTGAAGGTGATCAAGTGATGGTGGTGGTGGTGGTACTAGGGGGCGGCCGAACAGGAGAAGGGAGGAGAGAGTTTGAGTGTGTTGATGAAGATAAGTGATGAATGTGATGATGGACTAGTGGTTCATATAGAGATTAGGATGGCATATGGCATCTAAGTTTGGTATATTCCCTACAAGATTTTTATAAAATATAACAAAGTAATCAAGGGTGGGACCCATGTCCCCTAATCATCCAACATGGGGGGGGGGTAGTAGGTTAGGTGTTAACTAGTTTGATTACTTACTAGTTCTAATCTAAGTATTAGTTACATGATCTAGTTAGTAGATATTTTTAGGAGGTGTTATGATGTTCGGGGATCATAACTAATTCAGAAAAATAAAACAATGCCTCTGGTAATATTTTAGTGTTCCGGGTAATGTCCGGTTGTTCAGTTTGATACTGTTCCGTTAAAGTGCTTAATTAATCCGTAAAGTGTCTTTTATATATATTTTTGTAACCCTTTTAATTTCTAACACTTAGGAAGTCATAACAGACTATTTAATTACTTTTCTGTACACTATTAGTGTGTCAACATGCACATGTAAATATAACACAGATATCAGAAAGCAGTTACGTAATTCCACACAGTCGTCAAGCACATTAATTATTATTAATAAATTGTACGGAATACATGGGATTTTGAGGGTTGTCACATTCTCCCCCTGTTAAGAGAATTTCGTCCCGAAATTTAGTGCGTGGTTACTGAGGAAGCTAGTTAAGTTGCGTTGTTTTCCTGATTTTCCTGGGGTGTCACATCATCCCCCCGTTGATTTGGAATTTCGTCCCGAAATTCTGCGGTAGCTTCAGCCTCAGTAGTGGTTGCATTTTTCTTAAGCAGCTGGGGATACTTGAGTTTCATTTGGTCTTCTCGTTCCCAGGTATACTCTGGGCCACGACGGGAATTCCAACGAACTCGGACGAGGGGTATTCTGGTGTGCTTGAGAATCTTAACGTCTTGATCCGTAATTTCTACTGGTTCCTCGACAAATCGCAGCTGGTCGTCGATAGTGAGCTCCTTGAGAGGAACTATGAGGGTCTCATCTGACAGACACTTCTTCAGATTTGACACATGGAAAACATTGTGAACTCCGCTGAGTTCTTCAGGTAGATTCAACCTGTAGGCGACTTTTCCAATTCTCTCAATGATCTCGAACGGTCCGACATAACGCGGGTTGAGCTTGCCCCGTTTGCCAAATCGGACTACACCTTTCCAAGGTGAGACTTTGAGCAGCACTCGATCCCCAACCTGGAACTCGAGTGGTTTTCTTCGCTTATCGGCATAGCTTTTCTGACGGTCACGAGCTGCCGCCATTCGTTGTCGTATCTGAGCAATCTTTTCTGTTGTATCTACTACTAGTTCTGGGCCAGTGATTTGACTGTCACCAACCTCTGCCCAACAGAGAGGTGATCGGCACTTGCATCCATACAATGCCTCGAACGGAGCGGCCTGGATGCTGGTGTGGTAGCTGTTGTTATATGAAAACTCCACTAACGGGAGATGCTTTTCCCAGCCGTTACCAAAATCGATTACACATGCCCTAAACATGTCTTCAAGAGTTTGGATGGTGCGTTCTGATTGCCCATCCGTCTGTGGATGATAAGCGGTGCTCATGTCTAATCATGAGCCAAAAGACTTGTGCATAACTTGCCACAGTTCAGAGGTGAAACGCGCGTCACGATCAGAAATGATGGAGGTTGGCACTCCGTGCCTTGATACCACTTCCTTTAGGTAGATGTCTGCTAGAGTAGAAAACTTATCCATTTCTTTGATAGGCAGAAAATGTGCAGACTTGGTCAGTCGATCCACGATCACCCAAATGGTATCATTTCCGCGTTGAGATCTGGGCAGGCCAGTAACGAAATCCATGGACATTTGCTCCCATTTCCATTTTGGGATCTCTGGTTGTTGAAGTGGGCCTGATGGTTTCTGGTATTCGACCTTGACCCTAGCACAGGTCAAGCATTTACTGACGTAGGTTGCTATGCTGGCTTTCATACCAAGCCACCAGTATGTAGTCTTTAGGTCGTGGTACATCTTATCCGAACCAGGATGTACTGAATAACGAGACTTATGTGCTTCATCCATCACAAGCTCACGTAAGTCTCCATAAAGTGGAACCCAGATGCGTCCGTTAACATAGTAGGCGCCGTTTTCTTTTTGTTTTAGCCGTTGCCTCGATCCTCTTAGGGACTCAACTCTGATGTTCTCTGCCTTCAATGCTTCAACCTGAGCATCGCGAATCTGAGCGGGAAGGTTAGATTGGATGGTAAGCTGTAACGCACGTACACGCCTAGGTATAGTATCCTTCCAGCTGAGGGCGTCAGCCACAACATTGGCCTTGCCCGGATGATACTTGATCGCGCATTCGTAGTCATTCAAGAGTTCGACCCATCGACGTTGACACATGTTTAACTCCTTTTGCTTGAAGATATGCTCGAGACTCCTGTGATCGGTGTAAATGGTGCACTTGGTACCGTACAGGTAATGTCTCCATATCTTAAGCGCGAAAACAACTGCTCCCAATTCCAAGTCGTGCGTAGTGTAGTTCCTTTCGTGAACCTTAAGTTGGCGCGATGCGTAGGCAATGACCTTGTCACGTTGCATCAATACACAACCAAGTCCTTGGATGGAAGCGTCGCAATAAACCACAAAATCATCTGTACCTTCAGGCAATGAGAGGATAGGTGCGCTACAGAGTCTATCTTTCAAGTGCTGAAATGCGGACTCCTGTGCATCACCCCAACGATAGGTGACACCCTTCTGAGTCAGTGAAGTGAGAGGTTGCGCAATCTTGGAGAAATCTTTGATAAATCTTCTGTAATATCCTGCCAAACCTAAGAATTGGCGGATATCTGTTGGTGTGCGGGGTGCAGGCCAATTCTTGATAGATTCAACCTTAGATGGATCCACATGAATTCCATCCTTGTTTACCACATGGCCTAGAAAGTGGACTTCGCGAAGCCAGAAGTCACATTTCGAAAACTTGGCGTACAACTGCTCTTTTCAGAGAAGCTCCAGAATAAGCCTCAGGTGTTGCTCGTGTTCCTCCTGACTCTTAGAATAGTTCAGGATGTCGTCAATGAAAAGTATGACAAATTTATCCAGATAAGGTTTGCACACTCGGTTCATGAGGTCCATGAAAACTGCAGGTGCATTCGTCAAACCGAAAGGCATAACCAAAAACTCGTAATGGCCGTAACGAGTTCTGAATGTTGTTTTGGAGACGTCCTCCTCTCGGACTCTCAGCTGATGGTATCCCGATCTCAAATCAATCTTAGAGTAATAACTCGACCCTTGCAACTGGTCGAACAAATCATCAATGCGTGGAAGAGGATAACGATTCTTCACGGTCACCTTGTTGAGCTCGCGGTAGTTAATACACATCCTGAAGGTACCGTCTTTCTTCTTTACGAACAACACTGGAGCTCCCCATGGTGAAGAGCTAGGACGTATAAAACCCTTTTCCAGAAGTTCTTGTAGTTGCGTAGACAGTTCTTCAAGTTCTGATGGAGCAAGTCGATAAGGCGCACGAGCTATTGGTGCTGCTCCAGGAGCAAGCTCGATTTGAAACTCAACTTGTCGATGAGGCGGAAGCCCAGGTAATTCCTCAGGAAATACCTCGGGAAAGTCGCGTACAATAGGAATGTCTTCTATCTTCCTTTCTTCCGCGGATGCCTCAGTAACGAGGGCTAGGATAACGGTGTGGCCCTTCCGTAAACACTTCTGGGCTTTAAGGAAAGAGATGACGCCTACAACAGCACCACTCTTGTCGCCACAAATCACGAGGGGTTCTTTACCAGGGCGAGGGATGCGGATGATTTTCTCCTTGCAAATAATCTCCGCTTGGTGTTGAGATAACCAATCCATCCCAATGACAACGTCAAAACTACCCAGAACGATTGGAATGAGGTTGATAGAAAAGGTCTGATCGGCAAGGACAAGCTTGCAACCTTTAACTATATGTGTAGCCTCTAAACTTTTGCCATTTGCTATTTCTACCGTGTGCTTGGTGTTCAAAAGTGTTGGAGTGCGCTTAAGCATTTGGCTAACTTTTAAGGACACGTAGCTAGTATCGGCACCCGAATCAAATAAAACAGTAACAAAGAAATCATCCAGAAGAAACTTACCCATCACAACGTTGGGATCGTTCCTTGCATCACCCTGACCAATCACTAAAGCACGACCTCTTGCTCCATTACCATTGTTGTTACCCCCGTTGTTACCTCCATTGTTGTTCCCGTTTCCCTGGTTGTTGTTGTTGTTCTGATTTTGGTTAAGCTGGGGACAGTTCTTCTTAAAGTGGCCTTCAGCGCCACACTGAAAGCATCCCCTGTTGCCCCGTTGCTGTTGTTGATTTTGCGGTGCTTGCTGTTGCTGCTGGCGATTCTGATTTGCAGGCCGTGATCTCCTGCAATCCTTGGCTTCGTGACCCATCTTGAGACACCTCTGACAATGTCCTTTGTTGCATTGACCACTATGGTGTCTGTTACATTTGTTGCACTTCGGGTGGTTTCCTCGATACCCACCCTGTCCTTGATTACCGGAGGATTGCTGACCAGGACTCTGGTAGCCATCAGTCTTTCTCTGCTGAGACTGAACCGAAGCAGAACCCTTACTGGAGTTTTCATCCCATTTTCGCTTGTTGTCGTTGGGAGCATCAGAAGTAGTGGCGCTAATACGTTTGGGCAGTTTGTTCTGCTCAACTGCCTGATCAGTGAGACGGTGAGCCAACTTGACGATTTGCTGTATAGTGCCAAGGTTAGTTGAGGTTACGTGGTTTTGAATTTCTGGCACCAAGCCCTTAAGGTACAGCTCAATGCGTTTGTAAGGAGGGTCCACCATAGTAGGACACAGGATGGCCAGTTCGTTTGACCTCTTAGTATACGCCTCAATCTCAGACCCCGTCATCTTCAAGTTGAAAAATTCCACCTCTAGCTTGTGGATGTCGTCACGACTGCAATACTCTTCTCTAATCAGTTCTTTGAAGCCGTTCCATGGGGTGGCGTTAGCAACCGCCAACCCAAGCAATTGGACCTGTGCTTTCCACCAGGTTAACGCAGCTCCTTCGAGTGTTCCAGTAGCATACTTCACCTTACGATCTTCCGGGCAATCACACATATCGAAAACAGACTCGAGCTTCTCGAACCAGTGAAGAAGGCCTACAGCACCTTCTGTGCCGCTGAAAGTGCTGGGTCGGCAATCCATGAAGGTTTTGAATGTGCACACAGGAGGCTGAGCATGTTGACCTGTGGCGCGAGAATAAAAGAGAAGGTTAAGCACGAGGGTTGATTTGCGAAGGTGGGATCTAAACGTTCTAAGATGGGTTGAAGTAGCAGGTTATATCTCCTGCGGGAACAGCTGCGAGTGCCTCAGCAACTCGTTCGTTGATCAGAGCCGTCAACTGGGCTTGAGTAAGGTTGATACGTCCTCCGCGTCCGCTCATGATCTTCATCACGAAGCAACGTAAGTGGGAAAAGTGTCGTGAAAGTGCGTAAGTGTGGGACGACAGTAGTGAGTAAGCACACAAGGTTCAAGTAGCAGTTATCACGTTAACTAATGCACAGTGCAAGCTATCTAACCGACAATATAACATAAATCATACCACCTATTGTGTCGAGTCTTGCACGTGGAACAAAGCGTCGTTGTGGATCGTTGAGCACTGTATAGGTTATAGTCTGGTTTTATCAAAAATCTTTTCCCTTTCTAAAACCAAGTTCACTATAACCAATGGCTCTGATACCAATCTGTCACACCCCCAAAATCCACCATGCGGAGTACTACCGCTTGGAGGCGTGACATGACCAGCATCGAGCCACCAATCATACTGAACTATGTATTTAAGTAATTAAAGCCAACCACAATACGATTGGTGACCGAAAGCTAGTTAACCAAGTTTTAATTTAAACAGCGGAAGCATAAACGTAAAGTCCAAAATATAAGTCCATAGTTTATAAGTTAAAGTTTCAAACGCAAGTTTAATAAGTTCATAAGGATTATATATTAAACATGGGACATAACCGTCCGTACACCACAACGACTCCTTCCTCGTGCAAGCTCCAAGCATTTAGCGACCTGTAAGGCATGTAACAACGAGTCAACAACAAAGTTGAGTGAATTCACAGTTGGTTGTTTAGTTATAGCATTCGTTTCGTAAATCATTTGTTCGTTTTGAAAACCGTGTATCGTATGAGTTTGCATCGCGGTCTTTCTGACATGTTTGTGAAGGTTAGTGGGGGTTTCCCATGTGTTACTAGACCACGCGTATCGACTGCTACGAAAGTATAAGAGGTGCCCTAAGTCAATGTCTATCAGCATTGACCCTTTGCCCATAGTCCATTAGTACACGCCCGTCCGACTGGCACGGTGTGAGGTTTGTTAAACCTTATAGCGCTATTAACTAATGACCCGCTCGCCATAGGCCTCGGAGATTAAGTCGATAAATGAGGGACTTAAAGTGATAGAGTTGATGGTCTTATGATCGTGTACGTAGGTTTTACGTACGTGCCCTTCAATCCGAGGACAGTAAAAAGTAGTTTAATAGTAATGATAGTACAAGTAGTTAATCAATCCCATTCCCAAACTCCTGGGAATCCCATGCCTTAGAAAGAGTGTGAACTCACCTCGGTTTGCTCGGTTAGATTCTCAATATAGCTAACAGTCAAGGTCGGTCAATCACGTCCTAATATAATTTACCAGTTAGTCATTTAGTGGCTTTCAAATAGAACACAAAGTTCCTACACGTATCTATCACACAACATGCATCGTTTTAACGGTTTATGCCCCTCTAAGTTTCCCATCCATTCCCCACTCAAAATCAAACATACGATAATGCACATAACATATATACCATGTTAGATCATTCACGGATAGCACACTCGACATTTAGACACGCAAGTCACAACTTATATCAATTCAGCATTAATATTCAAAACCGGCTGTTTTCAGACGTTTTAATAAAATAGTTAAGTTATTCCAAAAATTCCCAAATTTTTACAAGATGTCTTAAACTTTCCATATTTTGTTGTGTAAAAATATCGGGGTCCGGTTCGCTACCAATATTTTATAAAAAATCATATTCCGGACTGAACTCAGATTTATGAATTTCTGACCACAGTCCACGGAACAATTTATTAAAAATTCATCGAGTGTCCGATTTACGAAATTCCAGTGGGGTAATTACACATGCGTCGGTTGTCATCTACTGTACAAATTTCATGGTCCGATTCATCACAAAACTCAGGTTATGACTGAAAGTACGACACCCATTTATTGCTGTCAAAATTCAGCTTAAGTTGCTGTTACAAATTAACACTTTAAAAATAGTAAACGAAGTCCAAAAATTACGATTCCGGTTCCATTAGAACCGTATTTCATAATATCACATTTTAGACTCAAAATATCAGTTTTTCGTTGAGTTTATGACCTGTTTACAGCCAACTGAAGTTGGCTGTAAAACTTGGACAGATTCTGATTTTCAGTGTTTAACCTTCTAAATCGTGTTCGATCGACACCGTTAACAAGTTTAGTGATCACAACAACATCAAACATTAATATTAACCAGTAAATTATCAAGGAAATCAGCAATAATCATATCCACACCAGATCTACATGATTTACACCACTAGTTACTCTTTAACCAACATGTTCAAGACTTTAGTGCAAGTTCTTTAGTGTTTCATAACTTTAATCATCAAATCACCTATTAACCACTTAAATAACATGAAGAACGAACGGATCTAAGTTCTTACCACTAGCGACATTTTGTTTTTAAGCATATCATCGCTTCCTACAAATTTTGCTTCCAATTCGGTCCAGATCGAATAAGCAGTTCCATCATGTTGAAGCAAGATCAAAATGTCCTCTTTGATTGCTTGCTGAAGCAGACTCACCATCAGTTTTTCATCTCTATATTTCTTTTTCTCTTCAGTACTCATTTCTCTAATTGTTTGCTGAACACCATTCGTTGTGGGTCTAACATATGGTTCTTCAGTGTGTTCCCACGCATCCAAGTGATAAGCTTCAACCCAGTTTCCAAACCGTTCAGACCATGCATTGTAATCATCAATATCCATGAGCTTAGGCGGTTGAGTGATTGTAATCGGACTAGCAAAGGCATTATAAAATTCGTTGTCCATTGCTCAATTGTCAAAGTTCACAAATTCCAAGTTTCAGGCGAAATCAGGTTTGGAGCGAAATTAATCAAGTGTTGTTCGAGCGAAATCTCAAAGTTCCACTGGAGCGAAACTACAATTTTGACTTTTCGAGCGAAATCACACTGTATTTTGGAGTGAAATTACAAAATTTGGTTAACAGGAGCGAAATCAGCTTTGAACTCTTGGAGCGAAATTAAACTTTTAACTTTGGAGCGGAAATCAGGTTGCAATCTCGAGCAGAATCAAGCTTTTGGAGCGAAATCAGGTGCTAATTTCGAGCGAAATCACGCTGACGTCACTTATCCGAGATACATTTCGAGCAAAATCAAATAAAACTTAGATTTTAGACCGATTTTAGCTTTGAAATTTTCAAGGGTTTATCAAAACATGATTACGCATGATGTGTGTGAAATTGAGCCGATTTTACCGTGAAAAATTTTGAAATTTTGAAGAAGGTGTAGAAAAACAGAATAAACACGGCTGAAATGGTAAGAACTCTTCCTCCTGAGCTCTGATACCACTTGTAGGATCGTTTTCAGACCTGTTTGAGTCGATCAGAAGAATTCTTGTCCAAAACAAGAGGCGGAAACTAATGTTTTGGTGCAATCTCAGCCGTATTCACTTTTAACTGTTGTTTTATTGATTACTGAAGCAATTACAAGCTCTGACAACACTTCGGCAGCACTTCGTGGCAACCGGAATGACTTCAACCTAGAACTATGTTACTGATTTCGCTCCTAGACACACCTATTTATAGGTGATCTGATTTCGCTCCTACAAACAATGACACTAGGAGCGAAATCAAATGACAACATGTCATTAGGAGCGAAATCACTTCCTAATACATGTCTCTTGGATTTCGAACCCAGATTTATCCTATTCGATACAAGACGCAGGCGACAGATGGATGCACCAACAAATATAAATAAATAATAAACTAACTAGGAATAAATAACCTAGTTAGTCATGAATCTTGTAGTAACAAAGAAACTTGGTTAAAAGTCCCTAAATAATAAAAGGACTAATAGTTAAGGGACCAAAGTTGATAGAAATCAAACTTGTTTTAATAAAACAAGAAAAATCAAAATCCACACACACAAATGTGTGTCTAGATCGATCTAGAAACACAGGGGCGACCAACTCACCCACAAACCCTAGTCTTGCAATTTCCACCAAATTGAGGGCTCCAATCTAGTCTAAATCGATTTCCAAGCACAAATTCGTGATCACCTCATTGAAGGGATCATAAGGTATGCGATTTTTAGTGTCTTTGATTCATCTCAAGTTCTAGACAAATTGTGAAAAATTGAAATTTAGCTTGATTATGTGATATATAGATGAAACTTGTAATGAAAACAAGTTTAAAAACAAATACTAGTTGATAATTGCAGAAATCATGTCAAAAATTATGGTATTTATAAGAACCCATTCATAGAATAAGCAGGTTTTGCAAAATAGGCTGAATACTAGAATTATCACTATCACAAGTGATATTACTTGGTATCTATATGATGAATTTAACATTTGAATGCATGCTTGAACTGATGAAACCAAATTTTGTGAATTAATAGGCGAAAATAACAAGTTGTGGACTTGATTCTAGTTAGATAAAAATCAGACCCGCTAGGTGTTTGTTAAAATGCCTAAGTGAGGGTTAATATGTTAAGAATCGGATGAAAACCCATATTTGATTATTTTAGCAACTTATGCGGTAATAACTATGTAAAGAGTTCTAAATTGAATGTGAATTGAACTCTTTAGGCGAGGAATCCGGATCGTCGAGTGGACAAGCCGGAGAAGATACGCGTTTGAAGGGTGCGCTTTAAAGGTACGTGACTTGTTGTCTCGTTACATTTATATAGATAAACCTAGTTGTAGATATGTTTAATATTGATATGGCGAAAATGATGGCGGTTGGTATGTCAATGAAGTGGTGTAATTCACTCGACAACCAAACGGGTCAAACTAGTTAAATAAGTATGTTGTTAATATCATTGCTTAAAATAGCGGTGTTGGAATGTCAATGAAGTGATGCAACTCACTCGACAAACCCAACGGTTTAAATAATGGACGAATTGTTAAGTGTTTGAAACAACTTAAACATCATTCGTTAAATTTGGGTGATAAAGCGTAAACCATGGAATGGAAGTGATATGCTAAGGTTGACAAGCCCGGGAATGGGTAATTATGGTGAGAAACCAACATTGACGAGTTATGTAAGTACGCGACCTATGGTTTCGTACATTATGTTTATTTATTTATTTCTAGTTAGTTGTATTGGAATTAGCCAAAGAGGAAAACCCGTTAAATAAATAAATAAATAAATAAATAAACATAATCCTTGAAAACAAGCACGAAGATTACTTCCTAAGTGTCCCTCTGGAAGGGAGCAAAACGCTATAGTGGGTAAACTTGGATTGGGTAAATCGGTCGTAGACATAAGATGACAATAAAACAAGTTGTTGAACTTGTAGACAAACGGGTCGAATAAACAAAGAGCCAAAATAAAGGCCAACTGTTTTTAAACTGAAAATTTATGCGAGTAATGTTGATAAACGGGTCCGTAATTTAATTACGGTCGCGTAGGAAAAAGAATCGGCTAAAACGGACGCCCGAGTCAAAAGTATTGATGGTTCAAAGTTAGAATTTAGTAAATTTTCGGAGCTGGAAAATGCACTCCCCCGCGCCACGTGACGGGGGCACAAGGATCCGGCGCGACACGCGGGGCCGACGGCGGCGCGCGAAGATGTTGACTGGTTCTGGCGCGTGATGCGACAGAATTGAAACCAGAATTTTATTATTTTTGTTATGTTTTTTTCATTAGGGCTTGTCAAGGCTCGGTTATTATTGTCAAAACTAATTACTTATGTGGTTTTGACCTCAGGTGATGTTCGTTAGCTACGGATGCCGATCAAGCGTGATAAAGAACCGAACACTATTTTTGAAGACTTCCGAGCTAATCTCTTCTAGCTAGACTATGTTGTTTTTCAAAACTTTATTAGTAGTGAATGTTTTAAGCTAAAAGGTTGGTTATGTTAAATCGCCTAAACAATGTTTATCTTAACTTGTTAATTAAGTTTTGGTAAGTATGCATTCTGTTTTAAAAAGGCCCGCATTTTAACATTAGAATAATAGAGATTTAAGATGAGTGTTACAAGTTGGTAATCAGAGCTCAAGGTTATTAACAAGATGTGTTCGGTTCAAGCTTGATCAAGCATCCGGTAAGAGCTAATTGTTTTGAGTAGATTTAGTAAATATAGAAAATGAGTATGATTAGATGTGCATGGGAAGAGTGCGTAATACACTCAAACCCGAAAAGTACACAAAACATGAATGGTTTAAGCAAGTTGTGAACTTGCCTAAACCAAAGCGAAATATGCAAATGATACAAAATGAAATGTTAAACAATTAATACAAATATCCAGATTCAAGATGACTGATGAAGGCAACAATGATGATACGGTGCCGAAAGTCACCAAACAGATGAAAGAAATGTTCGGTGTAACCGGGGGCGAATTAGCATCTCAATTAACTGAAGAGATGGAAGCTAAAATTTCTGAGGAAGTCGGAAAGGCAATAGAAGCCAGTCTACCGCAGTTCGCCGAGAGACTACAAACCATAATTTTGGTAGCAGTAGAGGATATGATAACTGAAATTAAAAGATAGTCTCTCACAAGAAAAAGATGACGGGAGTGAGTCGGATGTGCACCGAAGACCCGTAAAGAAATCAAAGTTTGATACTCCAAAAGAGAAGGCAAGGTCTTCCCACATGACAGCCGCAGAGGCTAAAGCTGAACCTGATATCATTTCAGGTATGTTTCTTGTAAATTAAAGTTTAGCACAAAGCTCATTTCAATACAAGTGCGAATAATAGTTGTATATGAGCTTATATGAGTAGTGTGATGAGTAAACTTTGTAAAAGGAATATACATATATATATATATATGTGTGTGTGTGTATAAGCATAAACAGAAGTGATCATGTAAAGATCGAGGCAAAAGTAATCATGATAAATATTGCCATGGGAAGGGGTGCGCGCACACTCGAACCCGAGAAAGTAATGAAAGATAAGCGTCATAATAGAGAGAAGTGTAATAAGGCCCAAACCGTGGGAGTTCGCAATAGTAATAGATGACAAGGACATGGTTATAAACTAAGCCAAACCAAATAAAACATATAGAAACGTCGTTTATGTCAACAAACGATGTGGATAAATGCCATACAACAATGTGAAACAATAACATGAAATGAATAGAATTGTTATTGTAACAATGATTAAGGACAAAAATCGAGAGACTAAGATTTGGATAGGAATATCCTCGAGAAAGAAACTAAATGGATAATATGTATTATTCATTGCTTTAAATAATGAAATACTAATAAATTTGGATTTAAAAGCTCGGGTATGGGTAGATACCCAAGTAACATGTTATTAATGAAACCCTCCTGAGGAAGAACGATAATCACATTGATGGGGGTGATTATATAAAAGAATTAGTAAGATAAACGTTATGAAAGCATTAGAATAAGAGCGGGTAAACCCCAAAAAGCTGGATAACAATAGCAGTAGTATACCAAATAAGACCTGAGAAATGGGCCTTCGGGATATTAGTAAAAGAAACAGACCTAAGGTTCGCTAACAAAAGAAAGGTGGTGTTCAGATTAAATAAGTAAAGTGCTTGATAATAAAGGTAAACGGAAGCCGGATAATGGGAGCATATTACGTTAAGATAATGAGCCCAAGGGAAGGGACAAGAATCAAGGTAAACAAAAATATAAATCGACAATTTAGATTGTCAAAACATAAGGATAAAGGTGACTGTCATAAGTGATAGAACCCACACGAACAAGTCAAAACGAGATGAGTGAAAGAATAAAAGACTTGGTTGAGTAAAAAGTAGTGCATTTTGCTGATACGCTCAAATAAATCGAGAAACAAAGTCTCAATGAATGCCGGAAAGGTTGATATGAAAATAATTTCTGTAAAATACCCAATTGATAGGTATGTTGTCAGATATATGTGTAACAAACAGTCAAGAACGCGAATTAAAAGTCGAAAGACTCGGATTAAGAGTTATGACAAAGAAGACGATAAAATTTTGAAAAAATAGAAATTTCTCTAGTCATGTTCAACTACTTTAATGTTGGACGGGCTGAATAAAGTATAATGAGTGATATCCTAGGTAAGAGCAACCCAAATAATGAAAGTGTAAAATATTATTGAATCTATGTGATAAGTCATAAAAGAGTATGGAAAGGAAAAAGCAAACCAATGAAACCGAGGTGTTGAAAACATCAAGATCAAGAACCCGGGTAATGGGTTGAAAGGAAGTAGAGACATTAACTAAATAGCGGAATGAGTGGGATAAACCGACGTGAAAAACTATGTAAGAAGTCTTAGAGTCAAAAAGATAATCCGAAAGAAAATGAGTTTATTCTTAGACTACGGTCGAGGTCAAGCAAGTATCGAAAGCGAAAATAAACTATTTTAAACATAAAAGGGAAGGGTGCCTAGATGCCATATCTATACATATATATACTATTAAATAAAGACATGAGTAGAAGATGATCTACGAAAATCGCTATACCCTTCGGGTTATAAGCGATATAAAGGTCTATGGGATCAAAATGACCCTCGGGTCACAAATACAAAGAAACAAACAATGGGGTCTCACCTTTGAAGATCTAATAAAATAGTCTATGGGGCTAAGTAAAGAAACCTATGGGTCGATAATATAAAGCGTGGGAACCAGTTATGATTTTCCACGTAAAATAATAACGAAGAAGAATAATTCTTGCCGTCAAATTTTGAGATGATTGATTGGCAAGTGATCAAGTGAAAACATTCAACTAAAAATCTGGTTTTAGTAAGAAACGATGTTCTAACACATATAAATATTATGTGAGAAATTAGAAAATGGTTAATGCTAAAGAATATAGGTCTTAACGCCGAAAGGTGTAAGACGAGACATTCGAAGGAAAGATTCTTAATAATGAAAAGCTGATGTAAAACTTAAACATGACGTGATGTGATGCTACCATAACCATAAAAGTGATATAGAATATAATCCTGTTATAGCGCAAGTTATGGGATAGGAGATTATAAACTCACATAAGTCCGATTGTGGCAAGGGGGTAGACCCAAACTAACGGGGCATAAGATGAGGGCAAAATAGTATACCCGAATGACTAGGTATGAGGTAAAATGGTGACTAATCAGCCTACCCAGTTTAGCAATTTTTCGTCAAAGTAATGCTGTGGCCAATGTTAAGCGTTGGGCAATACAGGATTAACGTGAAGTAAACATGCCGACGGACATAGTGACCGGGTGGTCAAGAGATAACTCGGTCAAAAAGGCGACAAAGATAGGAAATCAATGATAAAAAGTTACAGTCCATGAGGACATGTGTCCAAAGGACACACATGACAATACGAATGAAAAACTTTATATTGGGAAATAAAGAAGGCCTTGAAAAACAAAACTGAGATAGTTAGGTCCAAACCAAAGGACTACTTAAAGAGGGTTTCGGGGACGAAACCCTTTTAAGGGGGGTGGACTTGTAACACCCCGAAAATATAAAACTTTATATTGAAGTTATAAAGTATAAAATAAACAAAAAAAATATGTATATATAAATAAATAATAAACTAACTAGGAATAAATAACCTAGTTAGTCATGAATCTTGTAGTAACAAAAAAACTTAGTTAAAAGTCCCTAAATAATAAAGGACTAATAGTTAAGGGACCAAAGTTGATAGCAATCAAACTTGTTTTAATAAAACAAGAAAAATCAAAATCCAAACACACAAATGTGTGTCTGGATCGATGTAGAAACACAGGGGGCGACCAACTCACCCACAAACCCTAGTCTTGCAATTTTGTGACACCTATGTCACTTCAACCATCAAACAGATACCAAACCAATGAAATATTGTATTTCATACTTGGTATTTGTATAAATGTGTGTATCATTTGCACATATTAATTCTTGTTCGATTTCGGGCTTTAAATCGCTTTCTGGAAGGTTATACGCGACCTGATGCGTAAATATAACCAGTTTAATGCAACAAACACTCCGGAACAGTGAAATAGGCTTAACATACCTTAAATAACCCTTACATAACTTAGAAATAAGTTTTGGATGGTTTGGTATGCCGAAATCAAGTTTATTTGCTTACAGGGACTAAATTCGACAAACTGCGAAAGTATGTCAATTTGTACTATAACAGACCTTCCGGAACTTTATCATAAGTTAAATATGCCTTAAATATCCTTTACATACCTTAGAAATAGGCTTTGAGGTGTTTGGTGCGCAAATATAAACTTTATGCTCATTCAGGGCTAAAAGCGTCAAAAAGGGCATAAGTTTGCATTTTCTAGCATATTTTACGTTCTGAATACTTCCGGACTTCCAAAAATTTATGTAAGCATTAAAATATTTTATTTTAGTGTTTGGCATGATAAAATTCCATTCGTCGCTTAATTTGGATCGTTTTTGCGTTCGTTACGACTCCCGTCGTAATTAAGCGAATAACGCAACCGTACGAACAAATGAACCGACATCCGAGATATTTTTGAGCATGTTTTGAGTTCCCTATACTTTAACTTCATTTTAGAGGCTTGAAATGAGATTAACGGGGCTTAAACGTGTCAAAAATGGGCCGAATTGCATGTTTCTCAAGTTCAGGGACCATTTATGTCAATTCTGGAAACTATGCCCAGGCGGGCCGCGTGAGAGTTGGTGTGTGCCCTACGCGGGCCGCGTGAAAGTCCCAGATCAGCAAAAAAATTTGTTCCAGTTGTTACTAGTTGTTCCACACCCTTGAACCTGGTTTTTGATCATTCAAGGGGCCAAATTTTATGGTTTTTAAGAGCCCATGGTATCCAAATACCATGTGCCCACTTGGACGGCCGAGATCGAAGCATGTTTCGCGATGAACGATCCTAACGGTTGTGCCATTCCTATAAATACCCGCCTTCATCTCATTCTTACCTCACTTGATTTCTGAGATTTTCTCTAAGTTGCAGTGGTTATCACTTCATACCTGAGAAATACTTGGAAATCAATCTTGCGAGGACCTTCTGTAAGTATTCTTTCGCGTTTTTCGTTCGTTTTAGCGTTAAAGTCAAACTGTGTTTGACTTTCTGCATTAACCAGAGTGTATGGTCAATTCAAAGTTCGTTTGAACTTTATAACGTGAGCGTAATCACGATGGTTATAGTCCCTAGTGACTATACCTACTGATTTCCACGTTATCTAGGCTCAGTGACGAGTCGTAGTTCCGGCCAAAATGCGTTTCCTCGCGTATTTTGTAACCAAACTACTCTATGGTATCAAAACCGTTTGTTTTGATATCAAACCTGTTTTCTAACTTTACTAAACATGTTCTAGCATGTTTAGCTCGTCGCTTTTAGATTTGTGCTTGTTTAGGGTCGTAAAGGTAAGCGATCTAATCAATCGCTTATACTTTCGAACCCGACCCATTTGGTCGATCATTAGGATCCGATCAAACACTTTAGGTGACCAGAGTTGTATAGGGAATAACCTTTTGAGGTTATACCTTATGGTCACGTCGTTTAAGTAGTTGTATGATAAGTAATTCTTATGCCTTAGGAAAATTACCAAAATGCCCTTTTTACGCATAAATTCATTTTATATTTATCTTAAATACTCTAACTCTAATTAATACATCATTCATGATTGAATATACAAAAAGCATATGTAACCTAAATTTTGACATCTAAGCTGATTAGACAATAATATTAGACATGTTAAGGCATATATTACTTGTCATAGGACTAGTTAGGCGTTCCGAACGCGTTTTACGCGAACGACGCGTTAAAGTAGCGTAAGCTACCTAAACGGGTCGTAATGGGTCGTAAGCACTTAGGTTAGGTTTCATTTTAGTATGTAGGCTTTGTTAGACCATATCATATGAGTTCCAATACTCATTTGGTTTACGAAACCTCATACTATCCGATCTTCCGAGTTAGGTCCGGTTATTAATGTAGTTACCTATATTAGGTGCCGTTTGATTTCCGTGATCCCTCTAGCTTTGCTTGGTTGTTAATCAAGACTTCTAAGCACCCTCAAGTGAGTACATACACCCCTCTTTTACTGTTTTTCAAACGTTTTGGGGTGAAACACATGTGCCTACTTGTTACTTTCATGCTTTTCATGTTTTCATATCATATACTTGCTATGTTCACTAGTACACTATTAGTACATGATTTCATTATGTTTTTGCTATGTATGCCCATTGTGTGCATACTTAGTACGTTGTTTTACATTACCTTTTCATGCTATGTATGTTCATCATACTTAGTACATTTTACATCACATGCTATGTATGCCCATTTGTCGCATACTTAGTACATTGTTTGTGCATTTTTACCTATGGTTTAGTTGATACATATTTCACTTGCCATACATGACATTTTATTTACACATTACTTGATTGACATTTGACATAGACATTTTTGATATTGATATACACATTTCATGGACTACATTTTGACATGGTTTTCACAAAGACATTTGACAATTGGTTTAGACATGGGCAATTTACATTGGTGGTTTGTTTGGGTAAATGATTTAAGTAACGAGACGTGTGTAATGTGGTACAAGCATGGTGGATACGCTGCTGGTACTTCCTATATATAAGTGCTTGTATTATATTACATGTCGTAGCGTTATTTATAATCATTCAATTTGGACTTATACATTTTATACAAATGACATATTTTTCACAAGACATTGTTTCACAAAACAGTTTGTTTTATACAAATTCATTTTACTTGGTTATTCATTTAACCTTACATCATTTTTTTACTATACATATCTATCATCGATTTTCAAACGATTTATAAAACAAAACATTTTACAAGGATCATGACTGACTTTTGTTAAACAACTTTTTCCAAACTTATAAGTCATGAATCCTAATTCAATAAAACCTATGTACTCGCCGGCATTTTTATGCTGACGTATTTTCACATGTGTTTCAGGTACAGTAGTTGGTGTTATATGATGATGATATTGGTGTATGCTCACATAGGAATGCACAAGGCCTTAGTGACATTAAAAGATGCAAGACTAGTTGATTATGTTATGTTTCTTTGTTTGTTAAGACATTTTAATTTCTTTTAATCAATAAAACAACATTTCAATTTTCCATGTGTTAGGAAACAATGATTCTGTTACAACACTCCCCGACAATTCCGCCACGTTTTGTTGTTTTACGTGGTCGGGGTGTGAAAGAAAAGTTGGTATCAGAGCCAATGGTTATAGGGAATTAGGTTATTAGTAATGCTTTGACCTAGTCTATAACCTTCCTAGGACCCTAACGCGAGTTTACTTGCGTTTAGTCATAAAACAATACCGTCACTTATCCTTAAGTGACAACCACAATAAGAACATAAATTTGATCTGCCTTGAAAACTAATCATCTGTTCTAGGATGATTTATTATAAGGTTTTGAACCCTTCCAGTTTGACTCATATTTGGCTTAGTGCCTTTTGAGTTTTCAAACTCATCAAAGTTTGGGTCTAAATAATGTGAACATGTGCAAACTGGAAGAGTGGGTGCCTGTACTCTGAGTCTTCTGTCTAAGGCTAGAGTGTTCGTACAAATCCGCAGCATCGAACCAGTCACTCTTACCTGGGAACTCTTGGGGTGAGTGTCCACTTATAGGCGAGCATATCTTCGTGATACATTATATTAACCCAGATACTTTGATTAGTCACTGTTTCATTTGTTTGCCTTTGGTAACAAACAAATGGTCACAATCTTCATGCGTTGTCATTTTCTTTTGGCTATCTTTCGCTTTTTTCCTCCTATGCCTTCCATTGTCTTCAAGATGCCTCTTCATCGCAACAACGCTCAAATGTCCGAACTAGGTGCCGCAATTACCCAGCAAATAGGCGTCGTACTCCAGAGGACCGTTGATTTAGCTATCACCATGACTCGCTTCAGGGAATGAAGCCGTATAAGGGAACTGCTCCTTGGTGCAATCAATGTAGTCGTCATCATCCGAATCAAATACCCTGTTTCAAATGTACCGACAGTGGACGATGGGGACATTTGGTTTACATGTGCCGCTTTGCAATCCAAAGCAAAGCTGTTACAATCCTGCTGCTGCTCAACCTTCAAATTCTGCTTCATATGTCGCCTTGGCATATCTAGCGCCTCAGCCTCATGAACTTTCTACCTTGTGTATCGACTTAAGCATGCCTAGTGCAGGGTGCCGGAACACCTCTCGTTACACAAATTCCAAAATTCCATGTAGGATCTTTCTATCCTCATAATTAGATCCTTGTGGATGGGTATCGTTCATCGGATCCCTTAATTGAATTCTTTGTATGATTCAATACATACATTACGATTCAATAAGGACAAAGCCGAATTCCTATTAAGATTTTTCTATCTTCATAGATAGATTCTTGAAAATGATTAAAGTGCCAAATGAAATCCATGGATTGGATTCCTGGTGTGCTTTAAGTATCCACGTCCAAAGATAACAAATTAAAAGTAAAATTAAACAATTATGTGATTATGTGCTTATATTCTCCCTTTTATGTTTTTTTTTTGTGATCCAAATTTTTGTTATCCAAATCCTCGAAGAATCTTCCATATCTTCGTATAAGGGATTCATAGTAGGATATAAAAAGGTACTACCTCAA
Organism: Helianthus annuus; assembly: GCF_002127325.2. Lineage (NCBI taxonomy): Eukaryota > Viridiplantae > Streptophyta > Magnoliopsida > Asterales > Asteraceae > Helianthus > Helianthus annuus. The sequence goes on along the minus strand of NC_035448.2, from coordinate 99,330,607 downwards.
TCCTTAATGGGCTTTAACATTATAGTTAAAACCCTTGGATTATAAAGTACTATTCCAAAGTTTAAGGACATCATGTGTTGATGTAATTCAAGATTCCTCTTGGGTAGTGTAGTTAAAGAGATTGATTCGGCAATCTAGTTAAAGATATCATGCATTGATATAGTTAAAGAGGCCCTCTGGTGGTCTAGTTAAAGAGATCATTCGTCGATCTAGTTAAAGAGATTGGTTCGGCAATCTAGTTAAAGATATCATATGTTGATATAGTTAAAGAGGCCCTCGGGTGGTCTAGTTAAAGAGATTATTTGTTGTTCTAGTTAAAGAGATTGGTTCGGCAATCTAGTTAAAGATATCATGGTTGATATAGTTAAAGAGATCATTTGTTGATCTAGTTAAAGAGATTGGTTCGGCAATCTAGTTAAAGATATCATGTGTTGATATAGTTAAAAAGGCCCTCGGGTGGTCTAGTTCAAAAGATTGTTTGATAATCTAATTAAAAAGATCCTTTGGTGACCTAGTTAAAGGGACTCTATTGAAGTCTAATCACCATAGGATTATTCCTTTGATCTTTTCAACTTCATGTTTCAAGCCCTCACAAGTTTCCTCTAAATAAATTTCGGGACGAAATTTCCTGAAGTAGGGGAGACTGTGACACCTGTGTCACTTCAACCATCAAACAGATACCAAACCAATGAAATATTGTATTTCATATTTGGGATTTGTATAAATATGTGTATCATTTGCACATATTAATTCTTGTTCGATTTCGGGCTTTAAATCGCTTTCTGGAAGGTTATACGCGACCTGATACGTAAATATAACCAGTTTAATGCAACAAACACTCCGGAACAGTGAAATAGGGTTAACGTACCTTAAATAACCCATACATAACTTAGAAATAAGTTTTGGATGGTTTGGTATGCCGAAATCAAGTTTATTCGCTTATAGGGACTAAATTCGACAAACTGCGAAAGTATGTCAATTTGTACTGTAACAGACCTTCCGGAACTTGATCATAAGTTAAATATGCCTTAAATATCCTTTACATAGCTTAGAAATAGGCTTTGAGGTGTTTGGTGTGCAAAATTAAACTTTATGCTCATTCAGGGACTAAAAGCGTCAAAAAGTGCATAAGTTTGCATTTTCGCGCATATTTTACGTTCTGAATACTTCCGGACTTCCAAAAATTTATGTAAGCATTAAAATATTTTATTTTAGTGTTTGGCATGATAAAATTCCATTCGTCGCTTAATTTGGATCGTTTTTGCGTTCGTTACGACTCCCGTCGTAATTAAGCGAATAACGCAACCGTACGACCAAACGAACTGACATCCGAGATATTTTTGAGCATGTTTTGAGTTCCCTATACTTTAACTTCATTTTAGAGGCTTGAAATGAGATTAACGGGGCTTAAACGTGTCAAAAATGGGCCGAATTGCATGTTTCTCAAGTTCAGGGACCATTTCTGTCAATTCTTGAAACTATGCCCAGGCGGGCCGCGTGAGAGTTGGTGTGTGCCTTACGCAGGCCGCGTGAAAGTCCCAGATCAGCAAAAAAATTTGTTCCAGCTGTTACCAGCTGTTCCACACCCTTGAACCTGGTATCATAATCATTCTAGGGGCCAAATTTGATGGTTTTTAAGAGCCCATGGTATCCAAATATCATGTGCCCACTTGGACGGCCGAGATCGAAGCACGTTTCGCGATGAACGATCCTAACGGTTGTGCTATTCCTATAAATACCCACCTTCATCTCATTCTTTCCTCACTTGATTTCTGAGATTTTCTCTAAGTTGGAGTGGTTATCACTTCATACCTGAGAAATACTTGGAAATCAATCTTGCGGGGACCTTCTGTAAGTATTCTTTCGTGTTTTTCGTTCGTTTTACCGTTAAAGTCAAATTGTATTTGACTTTCTACATTAACCAGTTTATGGTCAATGCGAAGTTCGTTTGAACTTCATAACGTGAGCGTAATCACGATGGTTATAGTCCCTAGTGACTATACCTACTGATTTCCACGTTATCTAGGCTCAGTGACGAGTCGTAGTTTCGGCCAAAATGCGTTTCCACGCGTATTTTGTAACCGAACTACTCTAGGGTATCAAAACCGTTTGTTTTGATACCAAGCCTGTTTTCTAACTTTACTAAACATGTTCTAGCATGTTTAGCTCGTCGCTTTTAGATTTGTGCTTGTTTAGGGTCGTAAAGGTAAGCGATCTAATCAATCGCTTATACTTTCGAAACCGACCCATTTGGTCGATCATTAGGATCCGACCAAACACTTTAGGTGACCATAGTTGTATAGGGAGTAACCTTTTGAGGTTATACCTTATGGTCACGTCGTTTAAGTAGTTGTATGATAAGTAATTCTTATGCCTTAGGAAAATTACCAAAATGCCCTTTTTACGCATAAATTCATTTTAAGCATATGTAACCTAAATTTTGACATCTAAACTGATTAGACAATAATATTAGACATGTTAAGGCATATATTACTTGTCATAGGACTAGTTAGGCGTTCTGAACGCGTTTTACGCGAACGACGCGTTAAAGTAGCGTAAGCTACCTAAACGGGTCGTAATGGGTCGTAAGCACTTAGGTTAGGTTTCATATTAGTATGTAGGCTTTGTTAAACCATATCATATGAGTTCCAATACTCATTTGGTTTACGAAACCTCATACTATCCGATCTTCCGAGTTAGGTCCGGTTATTAATGTAGTTACCTATATTAGGTGTCGTTTGATTTCCGTGATCCCTCTAGCTTTGCTTGGTTGTTAGTCAAGACTTCTAAGCACCCTCAAGTGAGTACATAGACCCCTCTTTTACTGTTTTTCAAATGTTTTGGGGTGAAACACATGTGCCTACTTGTTACATTCATGCTTTTCATGTTTTCATATCATATACTTGCTATGTTCACTAGTACACTATTATTACATGATTTCATTATGTTTTTGCTATGTATGCCCATTGTGTGCATACTTAGTACATTGTTTTACATTACCTTTTCATGCTATGTATGTTCATCATACTTAGTACATTTTACATCACATGCTATGTATGCCCATTTGTCGCATACTTAGTACATTGTTTGTGCATTTTTACCTATGGTTTAGTTGATACATATTTCACTTGCCATACATGACATTTTATTTACACATTACTTGATTGGCATTTGACATAGACATTTTTGATATTGATATACACATTTCATGGACTACATTTTGACATAAACATTTTGACATGGTTTTCACAGAGACATTTGACAATTGGTTTAGACATGGGCAATTTACATTGGTGGTTTGTTTGGGTAAATGATTTAAGTAACGAGACGTGTGTAATGTGATACAAGCATGGTGGATACGCCGCTGGTCTTCCTATATATAAGTGCTTGTATTATATTACATGTCGTAGCGTTATTTATAATCATTCAATTTGGACTTATACATTTTATACAAATGACATATTTTTCACAAGACATTGTTTTACAAAACAATTTGTTTTATACAAATTCATTTTACTTGGTTATTCATTTAACCTTACATCATCTTTTTTTACTATACATATCTATCATCGATTTCCAAACGATTTATAAAACAAAACATTTTACAAGGATCATGACTGACTTTTGTTAAACAACTTTTTCCAAACTTATAAGTCATGAATCCTAATTCAATAAAACCTATGTACTCGCCGGCATTTTTATGCTGACGTAATTTCACATGTGTTTCAGGTACAATAGTTGGTGTTATATGATGATGATATTGGTGTATGCTCACATAGGAATGCACGAGGCCTTAGTGACATTAAAAGATGCAAGACTAGTTGATTATGTTATGTTTCTTTGTTTGTTAAGACATTGTAATTTCTTTTAATCAATAAAACAACATTTCAATTTTCCATGTGTTATGAAACAATGATTCTGTTACAACACTCCCCGACAATTCCGCCACGTTTTGTTGTTTTACGTGGTCGGGGTGTGAGAAATTTCCACCAAATTGAGGGCTCCAATCTAGTCTAAATCGATTTCCAAGCACAAATTCGTGATCACTTCGTTGAAGGGATCATAAGGTATGCGAATTTTAGTGTCTTTGATTCATCTCAAGTTCTAGACAAATTGTGAAAAATCGAAATTTAGCTTGATTATGTGATATATAGATGAAACTTGTAATGAAAACAAGTTTAAAAACAAATACTAGTTGATAATTGCAGAAATCATGTCAAAAATTATGAAATTTATAAGAACCCATTCATAGAATAAGTGGGTTTTGCAAAATAGGCTGAATACTAGAATTATCACTATCACAAGTGATATTACTTGGTATCTATATGATGAATTTAACATTTGAATGCATGCTTGACATGATGAAACCAAATTGTGTGAATTAATATGCGAAAATAACAAGTTGTGGACTTGATTCTAGTTAGATAAAAATCAGACCCGCTAGGTGTTCGTTAAAATGCCTAAGTGAGGGTTAATATGTTAAGAATCGGATGAAAACGCATATTTGATTATTTTAGCAAATTATGCGGTAATAACTATGAAAAGAGTTCTAAATTGAATGTGAATTGAACTCTTTAGGCGAGGAATCCGGATCGTCGAGTGGACAAGCTGGAGAAGATACGCGTTTGAAGGGTGCGCTTTAAAGGTACATGACTTGTTGTCTCGTTACATTTATATAGATAAACCTAGTTGTAGATATGTTTAATATTGATATAGCGAAAATGATGGCGTTTGGTATGTCAATGAAGTGGTGTAATTCACTCGACAACCAAACGGGTCAAACTAGTTAAATAAGTATGTTGTTAACATCATTGCTTAAAATAGCCGTGTTGGAATGTCAATGAAGTGATGCAACTCACTCGACAAACCCAACGGTTTAAATAATGGACGAATTGTTAAGTGTTTGAAACAACTTAAACATCATTTGTTAAATTTGGGTTGACAAGCCCAGGAATGGGTAATTATGGTGAGAAACCAACATTGACGAGTTATGTAAGTACGTGACCTATGGTTTCGTACATTATGTTTATTTATTTATTTCTAGTTAGTTTTATTGGAATTAGCCAAAGAGGAAAACCCGTTAAGTCGCGGAAGTGACGAAGTGCCTTAGACAAATAAAACGGGTCAAAACATGTATTAGAAATAGAGTTTGGAATGTCTCGAAATGGTGGTCTCCATTCGACAGCCAAACGGGTCAAAACAGGCTGAGTAGTAAACGTCTAAGTCAATGACCATAAACAAAGCGTAAGCCGTGAAGCGGACACGCTAACTAGTTGCAAAAACATGAACCCTTGTAGAGGGATTAAAACTCGGAATTTTTATTTGTCAAATGATTTCGAAAAGCATGTTTAAATCCTTGAAAACAAGCACGAAGATTACTGCCTAAGTGTCCCTCTAGAAGGGAGCAAAACGCTATAGTGGGTAAACCGGGATTGGGTAAATCGGTCGTAGACATAAGATGACAATAAAACAAGTTGTTGAACTTGTAAACAAACGGCTCGAATAAACAAAGAGCCAAAATAAAGGCCAACTGTTTTTAAACTGAAAATTTATGTGAGTAATGTTGATAAACGGGTCCGTAATTTAAGTACGGTCGCGTAGGAAAAAGAATCGGCTAAAACGGACGCCCGAGTCAAAAATTATGATGGTTCAAAGTTAGAATTTAGTAAATTTTCGTAGCTGGGCAAAATGCAGGTCCAGAAACCGGACCTGCTGGAAAATGCACTCCCCCGCGCCACGCGACGGGGGTACAAGGATCCGGCGCGACACGCGGGGCCGCCCGCGGCACGCGAAGACGTTGACTGGTTCTGGCGCATGGCGCGACAGAATTGAAACCAGAATTTTATTATTTTTGTTATGTTTTTGTCATTAGGGCTTGTCAAGGCTCGGTTATTATTGTCAAAACTAATTACTTATGTGGTTTTGACCTCAGGTGATGTTCGTTAGCTACGGATGCCGATCAAGCATGATAAAGAACCTAACACTATTTTTGAATACTTCCGCGCTAATCTCTTCTAGCTAGACTATGTTGTTTTTGAAAACTTTATTAGTAGTGAATGTTTTAAGCTAAAAGGTTGGTTATGTTAAATCGCCTAAACAATGTTTATCTTAACTTGTTAATTAAGTTTTGGTAAGTATGCATTCTGTTTTTAAACTGAAAATTTATGCGAGTAATGTTGGTAAACAGGTCCATAATTTAATTACGGTCGCGAAGGAAGAAGAATCGGCTAAAACGGACGCTCGAGTCAAAAGTTATGATGGTTCAAAGTTAGAATTTATTAAATTTTCGGAGCTGGGCAAAATGCAGGTCCAGAAACTGGACCTGCTGGAAAATGCACTCCCCCGCGCCACGCGACGGGGGCACAAGGATCCTGCGCGACACACAGGGCCGCCCGCGGCACGCGAAGATGTTGACTAGTTCTGGCACGTGGCGCGACAGAATTGAAACCAGAATTTTATTATTTTTGTTATGTTTTTGTCACTAGGGCTTGTCAAGGCTCGGTTATTATTGTCAAAACTAATTACTTATGTGGTTTTGACCTCAGGTGATGTTCGTTAGCTACGGATGCCGATCAAGCGTGATAAAGAACCGAACACTATTTTTGAAGACTTCCGCGCTAATCTCTTCTAGCTAGACTATGTTGTTTTTGAAAACTTTATTAGCAGTGAATGTTTTAAGCTAAAAGGTTGGTTATGTTAAATCGCCTAAACAATGTTTATCTTAACTTGTTAATTAAGTTTTGGTAAGTATGCATTCTGTTTTAAAAAGGCCCGTATTTTAACATTAGAATAATAGAGATTTAAGATAAGTGTTACACAAGGAGATGTGTAGGCAGGGTACTGAACATGGAAACGAAGGTCAAGATGGTAGCGGCAATCGCGGAGGAAACAACGACAGCAACAACGGCTATCAGAATGGAAACAGTAATGATTAAGAACAAGGTTAAGGCTGTGATGAGTGCAAGTTTCACCATGGAGGTCAATGTCTGAGGCCTAAGTGCGATAGGTGCGGAAAGGAAGGACACAACAAGGATGCTTGTTGGGCGAATTATCCTAGACAAGGAGGAAATGATGACGGCAACCAAGAAGAAAATGATAGTGGTAGAGTTCCAGTCTACTACAAATGTGGGGACGTGGGGCACTTTAGGAAAGATTGCCCTAGGAAGTATAACCACAACCATGGAAGAGCGTACAACATTGGAGCTCATGAAGCACGCCAGAGTCCGAACGAAGTCACTGGTACGTTCCATATTAAACAACACTTTGCATCTGTGCTATTTGATACCATTGCCGACTATAGCTTCGTATCTCTAGAGTTTAAGAATATACTTGGTTTAATAGAAAGTAAGTTAGATATCCCGTACTCAATAAGAACTAGCTAATGGGAAGCTAGTAGAAGCTAATGAAGTGATTAGAGTCTGTGTTATAGAGCTGGAGAGCGTGAGATTTCAATAGATTTTCTACCAGTTGATTTAGGAAGCTTCGACGTCGTAGTTGGGAAGGATTGGCTGTCGAGGGATCATGTTGAGATAGTACCCATGAGGAAAATTATTTGCATCCCGATGACGAATGAAGAGACGATCATGATTCATGGGGAGAAGCTAGATACGCCTCTACGAATTATTAGTTGTTTGAAGGCACAGAAGTGTTTGCGTAAAGGATGTGTTGCCTTCATAGCTCATGTCGTGGACAAAGAAGCCGAAGGACAGAAGCTCGAAGATATCCCTGTGGTAAGGGAATATCCTGAAGTCTTCCCCGAAGGCTTGTTAGGATCACCCCCTCAAAAACAAGTCGAGTTCCACATTGACTTGGTTCCAGGCGCCTGTAGCTAAGACACCTTATCGACTTTCGCCTTTAGAGAGGCAAGAGTTGTCAATGCAGCTTCAGGAGTTGTTAGATAAGGGATTTATAAGGCAAAGCTTCTTGCCTTGGGAAGCTTCAGTTCCGTTAGCCAAGAAGAAGGGTGGTAGTTTTTCAAATGTGTACCAATTACCGGGAGCTGAACTAGCTAACCATCAGGAATCGATATCCATTGCCGAGGACTGAAGATTTATTCGACCAACTTTAGGGTTCAAGTCGCTATTCCAAGACCAACCTCCAATCAGGTTACCACCAGCTGCGGATTCAGGAAAAAGTATACCGAAGAACAGTGAGTCAAGAATTTGTTTCTAGACATACGCTAGCGTTGAGTTTTATGCATGGTACACAAACAGTTAGACACAGAATACAAAACTTGGAGAATCTAAGAGACATGTACTTAGGACCTTTGGGAACTTAGGTCAAAATTCACTAAAGGTTATCACTTAGGAACCGTGACCATTAACTTGAGCAAACACCATTATTCTGTCATGCATGCTATTTTAGTTAACCAAATAGGCGAAGCACTCCAATTTCTTTTATTGAAATTCCCACTTTTATATCTAGCGAGTAGATTTTTACACCCCCACTCCTCTAAATGGTAGTTACATCACGACAATTTTCTTCGTTAGAACAGACACTCCTTTGTTTCGGCACTTGATCATTTCATAATTACACATGCCACGTTTATTACGCATGTGGCTTCCCTTCTAATGATCAATTTCATCAAAGTTACAAATATCATTTCGCCATATCCAGTTATTACCTTGTGACTCGGATATTCTGCATTATTGTAAGTATCGACCCCTTGATATTGAGTCAACAGAACCTTCTTGAAATTTCCATTCTTTCCAGTTACATACATGGTTTATCTTTGTAACATTGCCGAAATTTCCTTGTCGATACATATGTTTATTGTCAGATTACGCTTAAACCAATCTCAATTGCTTGGACTTGTCCATTTCGCATATTCAATTCAAGACACCATATGATGTATTGAAAGCATCATATTCAAATTCATTTTAACAAGTGTTTCTCTTGTTCCGAGTCATAGTAGACTTGTTTGGTCTACGACTCCATTAAATCATTCACTGATTTCAACACCTTGTGGTGATGTTTTCACTAAATTGAAGCTTGCACTAATCTCGTTGACGCATCTCATACACAGATTTAATTGATTATCTATTGACTTGCTCTAAATCCGTTCTGGTTTATCATGTTAAAGCGGTCTTAACACAGTTGTGTGCTAAGACAATGGTACACAAAGTCATTTTTATATTCCGGTGTACCTATCAATGTTTCTTTCATCATCGATCGAATGCCTTGCAGTATTCATTATTTTTCATCTTCGATCGAAAACAGTAAGTCTTTGGTGTTCTATATTCAATTGAAAAATCCTACGATGACATTTGAATCAAATGTTCAGGTCTGCTTCATTACACTCTCATTTGATTTCAAACACGATGAACTTGTTCGGTCACCGCTATTATTGAATTATGTTATTATGACACCTTGTGGTGTCGGTACAAACTTGTAGCTTGTGCTAATCATGGTCAACCGTTTCACACGAAACTACACGTACTTTTGTTTAACTCGTCGTTTAAACATTCTTAATGCAACTACGTTAAGACAAAGATACGCCAGATTCGATTGTGTTTCATTTCGATGTATTCTCGTAATTCAATAATGTCAACACACTAATTTTATTCATTTATTTGTTCGAAAGTTGACGGATCATTTTCACGTTACAATTACTTTTGAGTTTGTTGATTCTGAGTTCAATTAGCGGATGTTACTGGTTCTAGAAGTCATTTAAATATTGTAAACGATCCTTTGGAATCCTATCGGTCGAAACTCCTCTTTTATTGAACCCCTGTGAAATAAGTTACACTAGATCGTACATCTATACGTCTCGTATCCCTTGACGTCAAATTCTGAAAGACATACCTTTTAACCGCTGAATTCCTATTGTTGTAATGTGTCCTTGGATTCATCTGACTCGAATAAGCTTTGATTCGGTTTCATGGTTATTTACTTTGGTATTATTCATATCCATACACGCATAATGTAACCCCAAGGAGTTAATGTAGTTTAAATTTCGAGGACAAAATTTTCTTAACAGGGGGAGAATGTGACAACTGTCAAAATTGCATGCATCCGTACAATTATTAAACAATGATTAGAGCTTAATGACTGTGTTGAATTACAATAAATTACTGTAGTTGCTTTCTGATTATTACCATATACATACATGTGCATCATATATTGCAAATGACATATCATTACTTCATACAAACTTTATTGATTCGAATGATGCACGGAACACCTGCAGCACCGTATTCAGACCAATCAGAAAAATGCTGATGGAGTTCAGTAAATAGACAGACATTGTATTGAGACACAGAATGAGCCAAAAACCAAGATTTGCACTAGTATAGTGTGTAGGAAAGTAAGGATCACAAAACTACCATCCTAGAGATAGTTTAAGTGCCGGAAAGTGCCTAAAACTCACATAAACTGCAGAATTAAACAGAAAATCAGCAAGATCAGCATTTAAACAATCTAATATCATGCAGAAATGTGGTTACATGGTCCTGAATGCTTTCCTAAGTGTCGGGAATCGAAACTGTCACAAAAGGTAACATAAAGCACACTAAACTACATAGTTTAGCACCTTAACGAACCGGTAACCAACCAAACAACCGGACACTACCCGAAACACCAAATTTTCACTAAAAGCATTGTTTTAACATTACCAAGCTAGTTATGGTCCCCGAACATCATAACACATCACATAACAACTAGTAATTAAATCCCTAACTAGAATACTTGATTCCTAATCATGATCTAACTTACAAGTTACAACCTACACCTATACCCCCCCCCACCTAGTGGACGGCGCAACAAGGGGCCCATACTGGGATTTTATTTTGATTAAATAATGGATCATGTTTCTACTTTATTAAACACTAAAACCATGAGGTAAAGCTTGTATATGGATTATAAGTATGACTATAAGCATCACACTTCTCATTTTCTCTAAACAACACACTTGATCTTCTCATTCCCTCCTCCATAAGCTCACGGCTGAACACCACCCCCACTCCATCATCATCATCATTCATCTTACATACATTCCACACATATACGAGGGTGTTAGAAGGTGCACAAAGAAGCTAGGAGCTTTCGGAAGTTGAAGAACCTTCACCAATTGCTTTTATCCACTTCATTTCTTCCATTGATCATCCCTAGCCTTGAGCTAGTAGTAAGAACACTATACTCTTCATTTTACTCTTCATGTCACCATGTGTGTGGTTATTTATATATTATGTGTATTAGTTATATTATTTTAGGACTTGAAATAATATAACTCACCAAAAATACCAAGAAATTACAATCCAAAATACCAAATGTAGGATCGTTTGCTGACCCGAACGAGTCGTTCAGAGGTTGTCTCTTGCGTTTCAGATGCGGAATAATAAGAAATGCAAGTAGATATAGCTTGTTCTTCCTCCTAACTGCTTGTTTTATTGATTTGAAACGTTTTACAGCTCAATCGTCACACCGGCAGAGCTTCGGCGTGGAATCCAACAATCACCACCGAGGTTCGCTCAAACGACTCCTATATATAGGCAGTTGGGTCCACTTATGTGTCACATGACCATAAGAGCGGACCACCTTAGTCCACATAAGCGGACCACAATTGACAAATGAGCGAACCATAACCCTAATGTCCCTATGAGCGGACCTAGCACATAAAACCTATACAAACTCCTGTTTTCTCGTATTACGTGCCCTATGCTATACATTACGACATAAGACCTGATCCTAGACACCTAGACGCAATCAACAGATGTAGTGTACCAACAGACTCCCCCTCAGATGTTGATGGAGTCGACTATCGAGCACCGTCTCCGTGTCTTCACATCTTCTGTCTTGATCAGTCTCAGGGCTTTTCTTCTTTCAATCTTCAGACTCCCCCTCTCGATTTACTGGTATTCCTTTGTTCTTCAGTAACATCTTCAGGATCGTTGTCTGGTTTTAAAACACTTTAATTCTATTGATCAGATCTCTTGATTCCTTAAGTTCATCAGCATCAACGATAGACGTGATCTTCAGTATCAGAATCTGACTCTACTCATTCTTTCAGGATTGATTTCCAGAATAGAAACTTGACTCTCCTCCATCTGAGATCTTCAGATATTGAAACCTGGCTACCTGCACAATCTCAACCCCGAAATAAATTTTCTTTCACAAACATTTCAAACCACTATGTACCAACATTTGACTCTCATATGCACTAAACAAACATATAATCGCAACAACTCAGACTCTCTCTCAAATATCTATGATGAACCACTTGAAGAAGGTTAGATTTAACGAAAACAGTTATATTTACACAAACACTCCCCCTCAAATGCTGCTCATCATGTTTAGCACTCGGAATTTTGAAAATCAGTTTTCCAACATCAGCTGTCGAAAATCTTTTTGACTTTTTCAAAAATTATGCTAAAACACACACAAAATCTTTTTGGATTTTCAGAGAAAACGAACCTGACACTACTCGTAAACAAAAACATACAAAAATGTAATATTTACAAACAATATTTTTTGTGAGTTCGTGCAAGAGGATCATATCAGCTTATGAGACCTATCACCAACACCGTTAAGCTTGATTTCATTTTAAGCTTTAAACAATTTACCTAGATTGTCAGTATGTTTGTCCACTTAAATTCTCACATAGATTTCAATTGATTCGAGATACGATATTAATGTTTTAGAGACTTAAACTTAATTGTGTATCACTCCACTTGAATATACTCCTGTATCCAGATCCCAAATATTCAGTCTTATAGGTGAGTATACCACAGATGATATCTGTAAAGGGGTTAGGTGCGAAACCGTGAGAGCTCAGGTCAGAACTTCCGTTCAGCAGAGAGATGACGGCTCGACTTTTGGTGGGTCCCCATTAGAGGATCTTTTGAATTTCAACAGCAGCGACTATCAATTTTATTGTTTCATCAGCATGCTGAGGGCGAAGCTTATGTTTCAAAGCATTAGCAGAAAGTATTATCCGGGGACTAGGTCAGAACTTCCATTCAGCAGAAGTCCCGGGATAATACCCCAGATATCACTGAGTATAAAGACCTAATATCTCAGAATATGGGACCTTTCAAACAAGATTTCAGGGGTTACCCATATATTCAAGAATAGTTACCCACGAATCAAGCAAGTTTGAATTTAGGTTTATATCTCGTTTCAATTTACTAAATGTGCGAAAATCTACTGACACATCCGTAGTAAGATTGTTTATCACATTTTAACTTTACATTTCTTTAGCATGCCGTGATAGTCCACTGATGTACTATCATTTCCTCTTTTTCGCAACAAAACTCTTTTTTGAATTTTATCATGTTTTTGGCTTTTTCAAATTTTCAAATGTTTTTGGATTTTCTAAAATTTCTACTCCCCCTAAAATGCAAACACATTTCAAAGGAAATTTGAAAACAACTAGACTCTAACCCAATAGAAACATGAGAAGTAAAACAAACTGTACAGAAACTTGACAACTGACATCGAATCATATCAAATCGCCATTCACTAGGCATAAACAATCTGAACTCCCCCTATCACAAATCATTTTCTCATTTAGATTTCAAAACACTTAAGTTTGTTTTAATCAAAATGATTTTTCCGGAAAATGAATTTGTGTTGATAAAAACCATTTGTAGGTTTATCATTTATAAAACGGGGATGTGGTTCATCATCTTGTGCTTCTCTTGCCATGAATAATAAATCAAGTTCAATTTAATGTCCCTGATTTACCATTTGCATTTCAGAACCTTCTGTACCACTTGTAAAAATACAAACATCTCAAAATATAACCACAAATACCACTTGTAGGAATGTTACGTCTACATCACCATTTTACCAATCAGGATGCCGATTCCTGCTTCGCACTTACCAACCTGGAAGCTCCGGCGTAGTCCTTCAACCTGCAAAACATTAAAAACACTATTCAAAATCTTTCAAAACAAACTGTTCAAACACTAGAAAGATGCCGATTCCTGATCCACAATATAAATTTGGGATCTCCGGCATAGTCCTTCGACTATCATGGAAAACAAACTTCCATCCAAGTCTTTTCAAACTTGATGGCTTTCAACTCTTGAGCAGTAGGGTTGTATGTCGCCTTTTTAGTTGCATAAAAATCTTTTACCCCCTTAGCTCTCCCACTCAACATTTTCCCAAAAATCTTTTTGACATTCCCATTGAATGTTTTCTCGACATCAAAATCATTCTTTTCTTTGTAGAACTGATTCGAAATCTCAGTTTTTCCAACTTTCTTTTTCACTTCTTCAAACTTCAATGATGGAAACTCTTCATCATTCACTGAAATTTTCTCCTCAACCTGTGGCTCTTCTGGCTTTGTGGAACCAGATTCATCGCCGACATTCACTTCACCTTTCTTCGCAACCCACACCTGGTTGTCTTTTCCTTTCTTCTCATATTTGTTCTTCTTTGAACACTCACCAACCTCGAATTTTGAATTCTCAAAAATTTTAGGTCTATTGGTTGGTGTGTCAACATCAACAACTTTCTCTTACAACTTCTGAGAAACTCCCTGTTTTGATTAGACACTTTTTGAGCAATTCCATGCAATGTGACCAGCTTCATTGCATCTATAACAGGTTCTAGTTTCTCTTAGATAACATATATCAGCTCCATTCTTCTTTCTCTCAGCAAGAAACTCTTTATTAGACTGTCTCCAGAACGGTTTCTGCTGTTCCTCCTCAGCACTTCCACCTGACACAAATTCAGATTTTGTTTTAAAATTTTTCATATTTTTATCATTTTCTGGTGGAACAAAACCAAGGCCTTTCTTTTTGTAGCTACGATTCTAGTTAGGTTTCTTTTGAAAACCAGACCCAGAATTGTTGCCCCTTTTCTTATTTAAACGTTGCTGAACTCTAGAAGTATATTTTTTAGATTTTTCAAAACTTTTCAAAACTTTTAATTCTGGAATATTAACTTCTATAAGTTTGAAACTTTTGTTTATTAGTTCCGTTTTAATACTCATTATTGGGAACTCTTTATTGTAATATAATTTGTCCGAACCATTCAAAGTATACACAACTTCGAATGTTTCATCATTCAAATATGCTTTTGACAACAAAAATTCTTTACTGTAAGACCGTTTATCTGACGAATTTTGACTGTTGACTGACGACTTTGACTTTCCAGACCCAGATTTCGATTCAGACTCCTCATCAGTATCCAACACCTGACCGACCACCTTTTTGATTAATGCAGACTCATGATCAGTATCGGATGAGGTATACGTGACATCAATATTATCTGGTAAAACGTCAGTTGTGTCGGTTTTAAGCTTTTTATTGACTGCTTTTTCCAATTGCTCCTCATTTGATCTCCTAGGTGAATAACCATCCCAAATCGGAGGCGGACATTTGTTATAACTAAGAGTCGATTTCTTACCACAGTCTTTCTTCTCTTTCAGCTTCTCATCTTTGAAAGCTTCCATACCTGCAACAGTTGGGTAAATACGGTCAATGAGATAATCAGAACTAGAATAGCTTTGTAACAAACGTCTAATTCTCTCATTCTCTATTTTTTCCGTCTCCAACTCTTGCTTCCACTTAGCACTCTCTTTCGATGTAGAAATTTATTGCTTTTTGTTTTGTCATTAAAATTGCATTCAACATCGTCAATGCTTGTTCTCTCTCTGAGTTTGTCTTTTGAAGACCAGTTACTGTTTTGTTCAAGACATCATATGATTCTTTCACATAATTGAGATTGAACAGTAACTGCTCCTTTTTCTTCTCGTACTCAGCGATGATGTCGTCTTTGGCTGCACAATTCTTGCAAGCTTCCAAGTACTTCTCACATGGCTTAACAACTTCAACAATCTTCTCAACTTCTATTGTTTTAACAACTTCTACCACCTTTTCTTCTTCTATCACAGACTCAGTAATCTTCTCAGCAACATTCTCAGCATTTTGAATATCACCTTCAGATTCAACTTGTTGTTCTTTAGCAGCTCGTTTTTCCTTCAGTTTCTCCATTCTTTCTGCAAAAAAGAAATGAAAACTTACAGGAGATAGATGAGTTTTTGCAATATTTATATGTTTTTCTTCCTCATCATCACTGCTGCTGTGATCTGGTGATTGATCAAATTTTACAGACTTATCAGAATCACCATCAGATACATCAGAATCAGTCGGTGTTTTATCAAACATAACATCCTTTTCTGGAATATTTTCATTTTGTACATTGTCATCTGTACTCTGTAAACTTTCATCTGAACCCTGTAAACCTTCATCTGAACTTTCTGACACTTCCCCAGAATGTTCTGAAAGTTTATCAGTACTATCTGAACTTTCACATGACACAGACTTTTCATCTTCACTTTTCACAGTCTCTCCAATAGATTTCATCCAAGTAGCAAACAGATCTGGCTCTCGGACGATCTTAGCAATGAAGGCTTTAAATTCTCCCTTCTCATCTACAAACATATCCCAGCTGAAACCTTCTGGTAGTTTCTCATCATCCTGATCGATAATGCGTGCTGCTGTGGCTTCAGATGATATGTAATTACTCCAGCTGAAATCTACCAAACATGCTCTCTTGGGATCTTCAATCTTTCTTCCGTGAGCTGTCTGTGGTTCTTGGGATTGACCAACTTGCTGATAGATAGCTTTGCGATAGTAATCATCTTTCCCGAATGGATTCTGTGCTCCGCTAGCTTCTCTTCCCTTGCACTCCCGCTTGAAATGTCCTTTCTCCCTGCATCGAAAACAAGTAACTTTAGATTTATCAAAACCTAAAGTTGAAACATGAGCATCTAGAAAGTCATTTCTCCCGGTAATGGTTTTGAATTTCTCAGCTCGTCGAAGAACACTTGCGAGACACCATTTGATATCCATGAGTTCCATTTCCTCAGCGTCTATTTGATCGTAATCCTCTTTGGTGAGCATAGGATTTCCGATCCGACCAGCAACAAGACCTTCATAGGATAACAGAACTGAACCAAGAAGTGCCATGTGGTCTTTCGCAGTGTCTTCAGAGAAGCTTTGACCTTCTGGAAGGTTGAGAGCTTTGTTGCATTGAATCACGTATCCATTTCCTGTTTTTGTACTCTAAGACTGAAAACTCGTGTTAGTCTCTTTCGGATTCACACTCGGAAATGATGAAAACCCGCTGCTACTCTTGTTCGAACCCTGATCAGCTTTTTCAGATGAATCACCAGCACTGAACGCAGTTTGAATCTTCGGGCTTCTTTCAGACTCAGTGACTGGAACACTACCCCGATAGTACATCTTCACATCCTGTTGACCACTCGGACTATTCATCCTTGCAATCTTTTGCTGCTCAAGATCCTGACTTTCAATCTTCTCAATGAACTGTGAAATAGTCAGCCCGTCATACACACCAGTATTCTTTAAAATCATCAAATATGTTCCCCACTCTTTCTGAGGTAACGCGTCAGCCAATTTATCCACCCATTCCTCACGACCTTTCTCAACTCCCAACATCGATAACGATCGCACCAAGTGACAGTATCTCTCGATTAGCTTTTTAGTATCCTCTCCCGGAAAACTGCTAAACAAATCGAATTCTTTCTTTAACAATGCTTTCTTGCTCTTGATCATGTTTTCACTTCCCTTGAATTTAACCCTAAGAGCATCCCATATCGACTTAGCAGTTTTGTCGTGCAGTAACAAGATGAATATATCTTCCTTTATAGCCTGCTGCAACAAACTAATCATCTTTTTCTCGGCTCTATACATTGCTCGTTCTTGATCAGTGAATTCGGATATCTCTTTAATAACTTGCAAATCTGTTCGAGGCAAAGTGTACTTCTTCAATATGCATTCCCATGATCTGAGATGATTGGCCTGAACCCAGTTTTCAAACCGATCCTTCCACCCATAATACTCCTCAATGCTCATCAATCAAGGGGGCTTTTGAGTCGTTCCCGTCTCGTTTTCTAAATTCATTGCTTGAGCAATTGCGGCTGGAGTAGTCGATGTAGCAAAAGCGTTGTAGAACTCGGAATCCATGATCAAATGGCACAAATTTCAAGACAAATGACTGATAAGCGAATCTGGTACAATAAGCGATCCAACCCAATCTCTTGGATCGAACCAGCAATATAAGCGGACCAGACAAGCCTGATAAGCGGACCGACGTATAAGCGAACCAAATGAGCGGACCGGGTGACTGAATAAGCGAACCAGGCAATCCGGACCAGACCAGTACTTTGGAGCGGACCGAGATGATCAAATAAGCGATCCTGATATGTACTCTTGAGCGAACCAGAAATGAGTTAGGAGCGGAGCAAACTTCTAATTTCGAGCGAACCAGGAAAAAATCGGTATAGATGAGCGAACCAACTTACTAAACTGGATCTAAGAGCGAACCAGAAAAGCGAACCAGACTGTGATCTAAGATCGGATCTCGATGACGTCAGTACGAGCGAACCATATAACGAACATGATTTGACCAGTTTTTAAGCTGTATTTTTGCCTGAAACTTTCAAGGGTTTGTCTAAGTATGATTATACACAATCTGTGAGCTTTTGAACAAAATTCAACCGTGAAATCTCTCCGGAATAATAAGAAATGCAAGTAGATATAGCTTATTCTTCCTCCTAACTGCTTGTTTTATTGATTTGAAACGTTTTACAGCTCAATCGTCACACCGGCAGAGCTTCGGCGTGGAATCCAACAATCACCACTGAGGTCCGCTCAAACGACTCCTATATATAGGCAGTTGGGTCCGCTTATGTGTCACATGACCATAAGAGCGGACCACCTTAGTCCACATAAGCGGACCACAATTGACAAATGAGCGAACCATAACCCTAATGTCCCTATGAGCGGACCTAGCACAAAAAACCTATACAAACTCCTGTTTTCTCGTATTACGTGCCCTATGCTATACATTACGACATAAGACCTGATCCTAGACACCTAGACGCAATCAACATATGTAGTGTACCAACACCAAAATTCCAAGGAATAAATATAAAAAGAATACCCAAATTGTTGGTGGAACCGAACAAAGGGATATAACTCACAAAAATATTCCGGAAACTTTATTCATAAGTATATTTTTGGTAAATAATATCTTGGACACTAAGAAAACAAATATATGATTTTTACAATTATTACAAGATTATATCATATTTTTGACAAGGAGAAATATATTATTTTTGGGCAAATAAAAATATATATATTTTTCTTGGAGTTATTAAAAGAAGTACTATTTTTGGAAGAAAACATATATTTTCTCAAACAAACTTGAAATATATTATTTTTGGAAGGAAAATGGATTTATATTTATTTTCTAAGTTAGACTTGGGTTATATTATTTTTTAGACTTGTATGAGATTTATAAATATTTTTGCCAAGGGAAGAATTATGAATAATTTTTCTAAGTAATATTTCTCAAAATATATATTTTGGAAATATATATTGATGTATTTTTATTAAAGATATTATTCTGGAAAGGTTAATACAAAAATTAAGTATAAGGATAATTAATAAACACAATAAAGATAGGTATTTTCGTACGTATAAATACCCTCCGAAATACGACACCAATACATGGAAGGAATATACAAGTATAAGAATACGAATACAAATACACCCATCCTTGGGAAGGATATACATGTATAAATACATAAAACGTAACAAGTTAAAATATATTATTTTAACTATTATTCCAAAATTTAATAAATATAATTTAAGTTAAAATATTTATTATTTTAACAAATAATTATATAACTTGGAATAATATTGAAGACACAATGAAACGTAACTCAAAGACACTAATTAATACAAAGTTAAGGCAGGACCCGCTCGTCTAATAGACTGTAGTACGTTTGTAGGAAGTCGTGTGAACAAGTAACAGCTGTGAGTTACGTTGGAGATTTGAAGAACGCAAAACTGTGAGTTCATGCCCCCCTTTTCTTTTAGTTGTTTTCGGTTTTATAACTTCGGGGGTGAAGTACATGTTACAAATTGTTTACAAACGTTTATATGTGGTATAATTAGCTAAGGAAAGGTACTGCTTGATCATCTGAGTGGTGGGTACAATGCTTAAGACCATTAATCCTCATAGTAGGACCAAGGGACATGAGTGGTAGATCTATTTTGGGTGTAGCAAGCCCACACCCATGTGGACCGGGGTTTGGCCCAGGAGGTGACTATGTCTTATTGCCAGAGACAAAATTTGCTAGGTTTGAGTCTTCCTGCATCACGTCACACATATTAATGGCCTTGTAAACCATTAATGATATGTTTCCTTGTTTGCTTTCATACCAGGGTTTGACAAATACATACTTACTTATGATCATTACAACGTTTATTCGAGCTCACACACTAAACACATGAACTCGCTCAACTTTTGTTGATGTTTTCAAATTACATGTAATTTAGGAAACTAAGTATGGATCTGGCGGGCGCTGAAGTTTTCAAGTGTTTGGAATAAAAGATGTCATCCGGTGTCGAATGGTTTGGAGTGTGTATCCTATCCTGGATAGGATACATATTCCAAAGCCTAGTTTTCATTAATGTCTTTTGTGAGTCCTTATGGAACTTAAAACTCGTTGGTGTTCTATTCTGAACGCGAAGTCTGTGTTTTGGGATTTAAAATAATGTTACATGTAATGTTTTAAAACTTTATCAATGGATGAACATCTTGGTTTTATCATATAGTTGTTTGTTATGGTTGAATGCAATGATATTAAGCAAGTCACACATAATCACGCTTCCGCAAAAGTCAGGGTGTGACAAGTTGATGGGAAATGACCCCCAACAGTGGTTAGAGAAAAATGTTTCAAAAACTGTCCAAACACCTGAGCTAACCATTGTCCATCTTCCTGAACTTAACACAGACACTGTTAAGACCACTTCCATTGGCTTCGGAGACCCTCCTGAACTAAAAATTTACTTAATGTGCAGGGAACTTCTGCATGCTTAGATAGTCTTTGGTATGTAGATAGTGGAGGCTCTAGGTACATGACTGGATGTAGAGCCCTACTCAAAGAATTAAAAACTCATGGAGGGGGTTGTTATGTGTGGTTTTCTGCTCATATATCCTGAATAATATTCTGACTATATTTCTTTTATTATGATCAGGATACCGGATCAGGATATTGGTAACATCTTGACACAGTATCCTTGTAGTGACTAATTAACTCACGTGAAGATTAATGAAGCAAGTCTATAACGTTCAAGTGGACCTCTTCTCCCAAAGACTCGGGCTAATCTGTTGGAATAGGAACGTTGAAGGCGGAAGACGTGGACTACAACGTTCACAAAGGGAATATTTGCTTTATCCCGGATTTGTAGGATAGTTAGTTAGCTTTGTTTTACTATAAATAGGATTGATCGAATCAGATAAGAACACACACAATTTCTCAAACACTCTTGCTCTCTACTAGCTGCAATCACTCACAAACACTCACACTTGTATTCAAATCGCATTGTAACACCTAGTCAATCCGTATCATATCCTGCACTGTATCCTGATATTTCAAGTAATAAGACGAACAAGGCAGATGCGATTGTCAGCTCCCGAGGTTTTGTGCCAGTGATCTAGATTGATCAAGGGCTTTCCTCATACATCCCGTGTCACCCTTTACCTTTTTGCTCATTGTTTGATTATAGATACAGCTCGATATCCTGAGCCGTATCCTGAAAACTGTTTTTGTTAACAACTTAATCAGCATATATTTTTTCGAATACTTCTAGCACACTACCTCACTAAACTAATTTGATCACTTAATTACTTAGGTAATTTTTGACCAAAATAATTTGGCACCCATCGTGGGGCAAGTGGTGCTATTTTTACTAAAAGCTTTTGCAAAATCATTACTTGGTTTTCTATTTTCAAAACTTTTTGCTACACTATTTTCAATGGTCTCAAGATCAAACATGAGCTCTTCTACCATGTCTGCTACAACCTCTGCAACAATTGGTTCGGTGCTTCCACCACCTCCTCCAAGGACGCAAGCCTCTTCACAGCCTCAGGATCTTTCAAGAGGAACTTAAACTCATGTGGCTCGGGATGTTATCCCCACTCAGAATGTCCAGGGTTCTGCTCCTATTCTGGCCTCTAATAATGAAATCCTAACTTTGTTTGGTAGTATACAGGATCAGATGAAACAACAGCAGGAAACCAACCAAATGCTGATGAGAGATATACAACTCTTGAAATCCAGCTCAAGCAGGCCTGCTGAGGATACTGTCACTCCCTTGTAACCCAGAGCTTTGAATTTCAGTTTGACAGTACATACTGAGGATAATAGGGGCAATATTGTCCCTAGCCATTCCCAAAGTCATATTCCTGAGATACCCTCTTCGGTTAGGGTGTCGACTGTAAGAAGTTCAGGATATGCTTTAGGATATGGCCAGAATCCTCAAACTGGTAACGTGTCTAATAATACTAATACTCTTGCTACTAATGGTATTGGATCTTTGCAGGATGCAGGTATGACATCAACACTTTCCAGGGAGCTTCAGAAGTTAAAGGACATGATATCCAGTGTACCTGGGGTAGTTCGGCCGATCCCAGAAGTATCCCAGGATAGCCACAAGATATCTCGATTTGCATATCCTATATGTGATCTCAAGGAAGCTTGCTTCTGCAAGGGTTTTGATTCTACCTTAACAGGATCAGCCTTAAAATGGCTCTTAAACGTTCCTCCTCATTCGATTACATCATTTGCTCACTTAGTCAATTTATTTAATAGTCAATTTTCTTGCAGTCAAAGTTTTGAGAAACTAACTAGTGATCTCTACAGGATAACTCAAGGACCTCAGGAATCCTTAAGAGATTATGTGAACAAGTTTAGCCGGGAATCCTTAGATATCCCACATCTTGATGTTGCAACAGCTGTGCAGGCTTTCAAGATGGGATTGCAAAAAGATTCTCAATTTTACCGGGATCTTGTAATGAATCCCTGCAGGAACCTGGATGAAGCTCGGAACAGGGCTTTAAGACATATTCGACTGGAGGATGACAAAAAGATACAAGAGAGGATGGATTCATCTTCAACCTACGAATCAACCAACAGGAAGTCCGAATCCTCATACAAGCCGTATCGCTCTAAGCCATATGACAGAAATGACAGCAAGAAAGTTAATGTTGTTGAAGACGAGGATCCTGAGGTGTATCCTAAATTGTCAGAATATTGTTTTTCTGTTAATATACCTGAACTAATGTATGCTATGCAGGGCTTGGGACACAAAGCAAGGTGGCCTAGGAAGAACCAACAAAAAGCCGATTGGAAGGATAAATCCAAGTGGTGTGCCTTCCATGAGGATTTTGGACATGTTACAGAAGATTGCATTGCCCTGAGGAAAGAAATAAGCTATCTGCTGAGCAAAGGATATCTAAAGGATCTTTTGGGAAGAAAGAAGAATAAGGGTCAGGATACTGAGGAGGATCCTGAACGTGCAGCATCACCTCCTGCAGATGCCAAGATAATTAAATTTATTTCTGGAGGATCCCAGATTTGTGGAACTTCATACTCTGCTGCAAAAAGACATGCAAAAGAGGCTAAGGCAGAAAGGGGAGATAAGCCAACTAGGATGACAACCCTCACAACTGATAAAGTGATCACGTTCGACAGTGATGACAGGGATACTGTCCAGGATCCTCCTCATGATGCTTTGGTAATAACTTTATATGTTGCTAATCATTTTGTGCATAGGATACTGGTGGATAATGGCAGCTCCATCAATATAATTCAACTGGGGACATTGAAGAGGATGAATGTATCCCCGATGGATATCACATCGAAATCCACTGTGCTTGTTGGGTTCAGTGGAGAGGCTGGGAATACTGTGGGAGAGATAAAATTTGCCAGTTTATGTTGAAGGGGTCAACTCAATGCAACGCTTCTGTGTCATGGACTCCTTATCCTGCTACAATATTATATTGGGTAGGCCATGGATCCATGATATGAAAGTTGTGCCATCTACCTATCACCAGTGTATCAAGATCCCTACCCCTTGGGGTGTTGTCAAAGTGGAAAGTGTTCAACAAGAAGCGAAGGAGTGTTATTCTTCCTCGATGAAATCCTCAACAAACCCCAAAGCATGATAGCAATTAAAGATGCGAGCCCAGGATATCGCGGAAGCTTCAGAGCAGGAAGTTAAGAAAATTATCCTGGATCAGGATAATCCAGATATCTCGGTGCTCGTAGGAACCAATATCCCTAATGATATTGAGAATCAATTGACTAACTTTTTGAAATGCAGGATGTCAACATTCACATGGAAACATGAGGATATGACAGGTATTTCCAAGCATATTATAACTCATAAGCTTGGAATTAATAGGTCTTTCAAGCCTATCCAGCAGAAACGAAGGAAGTTTGCTCCTGAATGAAACGCGATCATTCAGGAAGAGGTCGAAAGATTATTAAAGAGCAAGATGATTAGGGAAGTCAAATTTCCCAAATGGCTAGCAAATGTAGTTGTGGTGCAAAAGAAAAACGGGAAATAGAGAGTTTGTGTAGATTACACAGACTTGAACAAAGCGTGTCCGAAAGACCCATTCTCTCTGCCTCATATCGACTCAATGGTGGATGCTACTACCGGTCATAAAATCTTAACCTTCATGGATGCATCCTCAAGATTCCAGCAAATACAAATGGAACCTTCGAACCAGGAGGATACTGCTTTCATTACACCAACAGGTATTTATTGTTAAACTGCTATGCCTTTTGGTTTGAGAAATGCAGGTGCAACATACCAGAGTTTATTGAACATGATATTTAAAGAAAAACTGGGGGACACCATGGAGGTATACATTGATGATATGGTGGTAAAATCTAAGAAGGCTGAGGATCACCTCCGAGATATTAAAGGAGTATTCGATATCCTGGACCAGTACAACATGAAACTAAATCCTACCAAATGCCATTTTGGACTGGGGGCAGGAAAGTTTCTAGGATACATGGTGAATAAAAGGGGGATCGAAGCAACCCTGGAACAGATTAAAGCTATCTTGGATATCAAGTCACCTTCAAACATGAAAGATGTACAAAGATTAACAGGGCAAGTAGCAGCGTTGAACAGGTTTATACCAAGATTCTCAGAAAAATGTAAGGAATTCTACGATATCCTGAAGAAGAATAAGAAATTCGAATGGGGAGAGAAGCATGAAGCAGCCTTGCAGGAATTGAAGCAGTATCTTTCAACTGCACCACTGTTGATGAAGCCCGAGGATGGTGAACCATTATCCCTATATCTTGTTGTATCAGTGAACGCAGTAAGTGTTGTCCTGGTAAAGGATCACGAAGGTCAGCAGTGTCACACCCCAACCGATGGCGGAAACATCGGGATGAGACGAAGTGTGTATAGATTGCTAGAGACGTCATAACACTATGTGACAATATTTAATTTAATTCAAATTTCATTTCAAAACTAAATGTCATACAAAATTTAAAAGGAAATAACAACATTGTTTCAACAAGTAACATAACAACAAAAGATAGATAAATTTAGTGTGTATCTAGCCACCCTAAACTTGTTTCATCAATCATCCATACTTCAATAATCAACCTGCAACATGTATTAAAATAGAGTTTCAATGCAAAAGCAAAGAGCGAGTATACAAGTTTGTTTACATAGCATAATAGAATAAAAACTCATATCCAACATGAACATAATAAAATAGTTTCAGCCATGCTAGTTTACGCAGTCCAAGTGATAGCCCAAGTTTCCAATGCGTTAAAGTACCTAACCCAAAGTTTCACGGGAGGTTAATATGTCTCCTCCTAACAATACCCCTCGACTACAAATGGGGGAGGTGCATTACCCCTATTGCGCTACTATTGTTAAGGCGGAACTACACACAGGGATTAAACGTTCACATAGCACAAAATAGTCTCAAGTATCACAAGTTTCATGTTTCATGTTTAAAAGGATACAGCATGTTTCAAATAAGTTTCAAGTGTCACGTGCGTTTTATATTGAATACATGTTGCACCCAAAGTGTTTAAAAGTAAAAATGGGTTCGAGTATACTCACGGTGGTTGCAAGCTTTCCCACTTGAAATCCCGCGAGCGAGTTTGGGTGGATGGATTAAGTTGGAGCACCTAGTCCTTCTACACAAGGAAACGTAGGTGTGTGAGTTTGGCGTATAACGGAAGATTATAAATTTGGAGTTTAACATAACATAAAGTATGATATCAAAATAATCATCTTTGACTTATACTCTTATATGACACTACGTAACCACTAGGGTTATATTGTATTTCATGGGTAGTAAGCCCATTAGAATCATACTTGGAGTGTTAAGTCTTAGATGTCATTCTACTACCTTAACATATAAACACAAGTTTAATATTAAAGGTTCGAATGTGTGTGTATATATATTTAAGTATTACATATTATTAAGTTCAATACTTCAAGTAGGAGGTAGAAGATTAAGATCTTCGTTTAGGCACCTCGAGTCATTCATGAATGTCATGTATGGGGTAGGAAGAACATGCTTCCGTTTAGGGACCCCTTGAATGTTCACCACTTCACTTGATGTAAAGACAACCAAGGAGGGTCACGAACTAGGGTTAATACAAGTATGTAAACAATCTAACTAAAAGAAATCATCAAATCATGTGAGGATTTTATGTTGGAACAACCCAAGTTGTTTCACAATCACTCATTCATCAAGGTCTAAGCTTGACATGACTTGTGGGTTAAATACCCTAACAAAACAGAAAGTTTATGAGGTTTAATCCTCTGATTTAAGTGTCTCAACCATGTTTTTAAGCTTAACCAACCATAAGAGGGGTTGTAAGCATTAGGACATTGGTGTGAGATGTGTTAGACACAAGTTGGATGAAGTTTAAACAAGTATGTAACAAAACAGAAAGTTTTTGGTCAATTTCAGAGCAATTCAAAGTCTGATTTCTCCAAAGAGAAGTCAAGGAATCAAACTCCATGATTAACCAAGCAAGTAGGAAGAAGAATCAAGTAATTTCGTTAAGAAATGAGCAAGTTATACCAAGTTTAGTGCAAGAGTGTGAATCTGTCCGAAAATGCAGATTCTTGCAGTAACTTGAGAGTGTTTTTGAGAGATTTGAGTGTGATGAAAGTGTCCAAGTGCTTGGAGGACCTTGGGTACTTATAGGGAAGTGATTAGGGTTGATTAGAGGGGTTTACAAGTGCCAAAACAAGAAAATCCCGCTCAAAATTGAAGCTGGTCGCGACTGTCCACATTTCTGCAGACCTGAGCCTCATGCGGCCCGCCTGGGATATCCAGGCTATGTAACATGGGCCGCGAGCCCTTTGTGGTCCGGAAACAAGTTTGTTTTTATTACATTTTGGCCCCTATAGTTGTGTAGTTGATGTTTTAAGGTGTTTTAAGGACCATTCTTGCCACAAGAGCATATTTTAAGGTAAACCCAAGTTCGAGGTGTATAAACCAAGCATAACCAAGCGTATAAGTATCAAATCAAGTGTCGTTCTCGTTCAAAATACGTTCAATGCATAAGTTTAGTTTAATTACAAGTTTCACACGTAGTTTCCAAGAATAACGATTAAACATCGATTGATTCACGAAGTTAAACATACGAGCATAGAATGTGTATAACGTAAATGTAACAAAATACAAGTTTCATTAATGATCCAAGTCTCGGTTTGATAATGATTACAAGGAATGAAACGATTACAAGAATACAAGGTTTCCAAAAATAGAAATACGAACAAAACTTTCTATAAATGGAAAGTACAAAAGAGCCGGGCGTTACAAGCAGTACCCTGTCTATTATGTTAGCAAAAGTTTATTAGATGCTGAAACTAGATATTCTCATTTAGAAAAATTGATATTGGCCCTAGTTATGGCATCGACAAAGCTTAGACATTATTTTGAGACACATAGGATTCATGTTAAAACTAATTATCCTGTTAAGAATGTGCTTAGGAAACCTGAGATGTCAGGCATGATGGCTAAGTGGTTAGTAAAATTAAGTGCCTATGATCTAGTATATGAACCTAGAAATGCTATAAAGTCTCAGGCTCTAGCTGACTTTTGGCTGATTTCAGTAGTGATATTCAAAATGAAGTAGACCTAGAAGTACAACAGCTAGGAGAAAATTTAGAATCCTGGACATTATATATTGATGGGGCATCTAATGTGAGAGGTGTAGGATTGGGTATACTACTAAAATCGCCACAGGGGGACATAATACCCCAGGCTATTAGGTGTGAATTTCCTGCCACTAATAATGAAGCAGAATATGAAGCTTTGATTGCAGGATTAGAGTTGGACATGAATATGAATATTAAAAGCTTACAAGTATTTGTCGATTCCTTGTTAATTACTAATCATTTTAAAGGATCCTATGCAGTTAAAGGTGAGAAGTTAATCGAGTATCTCGAAATTCTTAAAAAAATAGCAGGATATTTCGATGTTTTTACACTTGAACAGGTACCAAGAAAGGATAATGCTGAAGCAGATGCCTTGGCAAATTTAGGATCATCAGTCAGGATACCGGAGGGAACCCAAATACCAATACTACATATCCTACATCCTGCAGTGGATCTTCTCAAATCTCAGGATAAGGAAGTAGTAAGTATCCAAGATCCAGATGATGAATATCCTGAGGAGGATCCTAAGTCCTGGACTGTGACACCTCGGATCTTTCCGGATAACCTTTCGATGTAACAAACGTGTACGTAATCGACTAACAGTAAAAATGTATGAAAAACTATTTGTTATTATGTGTTATGTGCCGATTTACTTATGTGTATGTATATATATATATGTGTTATATATATGTGAACCGAAACCTCGACCCGACTCGAGACCCAGAATGGTCTCGAGTGAACAATAGCACTTGGGCCGTTTGGGCCTTGTAACCGAGAACCCAACCCGGAAACCCTTAGCCCAACTCGGTACACTATATAAACCCAACCCCACCTCCCTTATCCATTTTACACACTCTCTTCTCACACTCTCCTCTCATCTTCTTCACTAAACCCTAAAACCCTAAATTTCTAGCAACCAAAATCATCTCCCCATTCCTTCATATCTCTCGGATCAAGTGAGCTATCAACAAGGAAGATCGGCCGAACCAAGAGACCACCCGAACACCCCTTTTCTCTCAACCCCGAGTAACCGGTTAGTGTTTTTATGTTCATGATTGTTGATGATTGCTATGGTTTTATGCTTGTTGATGTGATTAGAGGTTTTAGTATGAATATTAGGCTTGTATGTTCATAAATATGCTAAGGAAGGTGGTTACTTGATGATGTTTGTTGTGAATGTTTATGATGTTTGTTGTTATGATATCCGATTTGTGGTTTGTTATGGTTTTGGTTAAATGTTTCGGACCATGATAGGAAGTGTTATATTGTTTAAGTTGATGGGTTTTGCTATCCGATGATGTTAAAAGATTTATGCTTGATTGTTAGTTAATGTTCATGATTGTGGCTATTAAAATGCATGTTTGGGTTTAATCTTGTTTATGATTTTGTCCGAAAAGTAAGTAGGAGTTTTAAACAGGATTTTGGGTTGTTTATGAATGAAATTTGAATATGGATGATGAATATATGATGAACAGCTTGAATGTTGCTAAAAGTTTTGAATCTGCTGATTTTGATCTAAAATGTGCACAAAACCGACCAAGAAACATGTTTAGTGGCTTAGTACAATATTTACATGAAATAGCAATTCCATTGGGTCGTACACTGCAGGTTCTAGAAGGGATTGCCATGCACGTTATCATGGTTGCGAGTCGCAACCATTGGTTGCTACTCGAAACCACACATGACCAGTCGAAACCTCCCAGTTGCGAGTCGCAATCAGCACCATCAAACCTGGTTGCGAGTCGCAACCACACCTGCTAAGTCGCAATCTCCGGTTACGAGTCGTAACCAAAACGTGACGGACCGAGACCGCAGTTACGAGTCGCAACCTCGGTTGCGAGTCGCAACCACCTTAGTTTCGACTGGGCTGTTTTATGTTATTGGGCCTTGACTGTTTGTCTTGTTGTTTTGGGCTTCAACTGTTGGGCCTCCTATTGACTAGACTTCATTTTGATCTGCTACTGTATGTATATATGTTACTGTTTGTATTTCTGCCTGTTAACTGTTTGTATACGTACATGCTATACGTGTTTACTTGTACCCGACTTGACCCATACTTGGTAACCATGCTAGGACGTGGTGACCAACATACTTAACCAAGTAACGTATCATACCGAGCAACCCAAGGTGAGTTCACAACTTAAAAGCATGCGTCCCGGTGGTTTGGGACACGAGACTGAAACAACCCTATCCCCTTGTAAAGGGGATACCGTCTACATTCCTTCCCTAGTTATTGGGAAACAAACTTACTTTATCTTCCCTTGTATTGGGAAACCCTTTTTAGTTAATTACTGTTTATACGGAATGCAACTAACGGCACTAAACGCAACTCTATCACTCAAGTCCCTACTACATAATACCGATTAGTCGCCGGTGCCAGGCGAACGGGTTATTAGTTGATAGCGCTATTTAGGTCTTACCAGCCTCACACCGTGCCATGGTATGGGATCGGTCGTGAACTAATGTACTCAGGCATCCGTCAATGATGATAGAACATTGACATCGGGGCATCCTGCGGAAACGCAAACGGTTACCTAGTGTTCGGTATTGGAAAAACAGTTTAGTCGCTAACTTTTGGGGTAGCTCCCCATGGCATGTATAAACGGATAAATTAACTGGAGAAACGAGTTTTTGGTAATTAAAACTGGACAACTAGTGAACTCACTCAGCATTATTGTTGACCCCCTTTACTGCATGCTTTGCAGGTGGCCAGTGACTGGAGCAGCTACTTGGGATGTGTAGTGGTCGTCTGCCCGTGTGTTGGGCATTTTTCATGCTTACCTTATGAACATTGTTTTAAAACTGTTTAATTATGCTTCCGCTACATTTTACTCTGAACTTAAGACTCGAACTCTAAACTTAACACTTGCTAATCGTATGGTTAGTAAGTACTACTTTTGTTATCAATTTAATTATTCGGTATAATTGGTGGCTGGATCCTGGTCAGTCACGCCCTCGAAGCGGGTGTTATCCGCGGGTGGATTTTGGGGGTGTGACAGATTGGTATCAGAGCCATTGGTTATAGTGAACTTGGTTTTAAAAAGGGGAAAAATCTTTTTGAGGAAAACCAGACTATAACCCGTGACTCGTGACGACACTACACTCCAAGTACAAGGCTCGACTTATCTGACCTCATAGCTCGGACCCATATTTACTTGCTTGGTTGTTCTATGCTTTTCGTTTTACTATACGTACTAGTTTGCCTGATTAGATAGATACATCTTCTCTCTTCTATCTTATTCTCGCTATCACGCACTCATACTATGTTTTCTGGTTATGAAGACAATGAGTGGACGCGGACGAGGAAACGTCAACATGACTCAGGCTCAGTTCACTAGCCTGCTCAACACTGTGGCTGCAGCTTTCGCAGCTCACCCGATAGGTCAGCCTGCACCTGTGCAACCGCGTGTTTGTACCTTCAAGACCTTCATGGATTGCAAGCCTCTTCCGTTCAGTGGCACTGAGGGTGCCATAGGACTCCTGCACTGGATCGAGAAGGTCGAAGCTGTTTTCGCTGTTTGCGAGTGTTCCCCTGCTAATTGGGTGAAGTTTGCTACTGGTACTCTGGAGGGAAGCGCACTTTCTTGGTGGAAAGCGCAAATTCAAATGCTTGGTTTGGAGACTGCTAATGCTACTGCGTGGGAAGACTTCAAGGATATGATCAAGGAAGAGTACTGTCACAGGGATGACATCCACAAGCTTGAGAATGAGTACTATGAACTCAAGATGGTTGGGTCAGAGATTGAGACCTACACCAAGCTGTCCAACGACTATGCTGCTCTTTGTCCAAACATGTCTCGACCCATGTACCGAAGGATCGAACTGTACATCAAGGGTCTGGCTCCAGAAATTCGAAGCCATGTAACTTCAGCTAACTACACTACCATTCAGCCGATCGTTCGACTTGCTCACAAACTCACTGATCAGGCTGTGGAAGAGGGCAGGTTGCCCAAAAGGATCAGTGCAGCGGAAGGAAGTTCTAGTGATGGCAAACGGAAGTGGGAAGGAAGTCAGGGCAAAGATGCTAACCCTACTCAAGCCCCAGCACAGCAAAGGAAAACTGACAACAACAAAGGCACTCAGCAACAGGGTGGCTACCGGGGAAACTACCCTAAGTGCAACAAGTGTAACAGGCACCACAATGGGGCATGCAACAAGGGTCAGTGTCAACGATGCCACAAGATGGGGCACGAAGCAAAGGATTGTAGAAGTCAGTTCCCGGCAAGGCAGAATCAGCAACAACCCCAACAGCAACAGCAGCAGGGAAACAACAAAGCATGTTTTAAATGCGGGGCAACAGGGCACATGCGAAAGGATTGCCCTGAACTGAATCAGAATCGCAACAATCAGGGAGCTGGGAACAATGAGCAGAACAACAATGCTGGGAATGCAAGGGGAAGAGCTTTCGTGATTGGAGCTGGAGAAGCAAGGAACGACCCCAACGTCGTGGCGGGTAAGTTCCTACTTGATGATCGTTATGTTTCTGTGTTATTTGATTCCGGTGCCGATGCCAGTTATGTATCCCTTCGCATTAGTAAGAAACTTAAGCACTCGCCCGCATTATTAAGTTCTAAGCACATCGTCGAGATAGCTAATGGTAAGAACATCGAGGCCACGCATGTGATCCACGACTGCACCCTAGAATTGTCTGGCCACACGTTTAGTATCGATCTTTTCCCTGTTAAACTTGGAAGCTTCGACGTCGTCATTGGTATGGATTGGTTATCCAAACATCGCGCTGAAATCCACTGTCAAGAGAAGGCAGTTCGTATACCTCGCCGTTTTGGTCAACCCCTCATCATTAAAGGCAACAAAGGTGGAGAAGTCACAGGCATTATCTCGCTTCTAAAAGCTCAGAAGTGTTTACAAAAAGGGCACACCGCTATCTTAGCACTCGTCACCAATACCCACGATAAGGAAAAGAGGATTGAAGATTTTCCTGTAGTACGCGATTATCCCGAGGTATTTCCTGAGGAACTACCTGGACTCCCTCCTCACCGTCAGGTCGAATTTCAAATCGAGCTAGCTCCCGGAGCAGCACCCATAGCTCGCGCACCGTACCGTTTAGCCCCTGCAGAACTGAAGGAACTCTCTACGCAACTACAAGAACTATTGGATAAAGGATTTATCCGTCCTAGTTCATCACCCTGGGGAGCACCAGTACTCTTTGTCAAGAAGAAGGACGGCACATTCCGAATGTGCATCGACTATCGTGAATTGAACAAAGTTACCATCAAGAATCGTTACCCTCTCCCGCGCATCGACGACCTATTCGATCAGTTGCAAGGATCGAGCTACTATTCAAAGATTGACCTGCGATCAGGCTACCATCAGTTGAGAGTACGTGACGAAGACATCTCTAAGACTGCGTTCAGGACCCGTTATGGTCACTATGAATTTCTCGTCATGCCTTTTGGAATGACCAACGCACCTACAGTGTTCATGGATCTTATGAACCGCGTATGTAAGCCTTACCTCGATAAATTCGTGATTGTGTTTATCGACGACATTCTGATTTATTCGAAAAGTCAAGAAGAGCATGAACAGCACCTACGCCTTATCCTCGAACTCCTTCGCAACGAGCAACTGTACGCCAAATTCTCTAAATGTGACTTCTGGCTTCGAGAAGTCCATTTCCTCGGCCATGTAGTTAATAAGAACGGAATTCACGTCGACCCCGCCAAGATCGAATCGATAAAGAACTGGCCTACACCTAAGACTCCCACTGAAGTTCGCCAATTTTTGGGTTTGGCAGGCTACTACCGCAGATTCATTCAAGGATTCTCGAAGATTGCACAACCTCTCACAACACTCACTCAGAAAGGCGTCGCCTACAAGTGGAATGCAGCACAGGAATCCGCTTTTCAGAGGCTTAAGGATAACCTCTGTAGCGCTCCTATTCTCTCGTTGCCTGACGGTACTGACGACTTTGTGGTTTACTGCGATGCGTCTATTCGTGGACTCGGTTGCGTGTTAATGCAACGCGAGAAAGTTATTGCCTACGCCTCTCGACAACTCAAGACGCATGAAAAGAACTACACGACGCACGACTTGGAACTAGGAGCAGTGATCTTTGCTCTTAAGATATGGAGACATTACCTGTACGGTACCAAGTGCACTATTTACACCGATCACAGGAGTCTCGAGCATATCTTTAGGCAAAAGGAATTAAACATGCGACAACGTCGATGGGTCGAACTCTTGAATGACTATGAATGCGCCATCAAATACCATCCGGGCAAGGCCAATGTCGTGGCAGACGCCCTCAGCCGGAAGGACACCGTACCAAAGCGCGTGCGAGCACTGCAACTTACCATCCAGTCTAACCTCCCTACCCAGATTCGAAATGCTCAAGTTGAAGCATTGAAGCCGGAAAACATCAGGGCTGAGTCTCTGCGAGGGTCGAGACAGCAACTAGAACAGAAAGAAGATGGTGCTTACTATGTAACAGGACGCATTTGGGTTCCTCTCTTTGGAGGTTTACGTGAACTCGTGATGGACGAAGCCCACAAGTCTCGCTACTCAGTACATCCTGGTTCGGACAAGATGTACCATGACTTGAAGACTACGTATTGGTGGCCTGGTATGAAGGCCCACATAGCAACATACGTCAGCAAATGTTTGACTTGCGCGAGAGTCAAGGCAGAATACCAGAAGCCAGCAGGCCTACTCCGACAACCAGAAATCCCGAAATGGAAATGGGAACAAATTTCCATGGACTTTGTTACAGGGCTACCTAGATCTCAACGCGGAAATGATGCTATTTGGGTAATCGTAGATCGACTGACCAAGTCCGCGCACTTTCTGGCTATTAAGGAAACAGACAAGTTTTCTACCCTGGCGGAGATTTACTTAAAGGAAGTAGTTTCGAGGCACGGAGTGCCAACCTCGATTATTTCCGACCGAGACGCTCGATTTACTTCGGAATTGTGGCAAGCTATGCACAAATGCTTTGGCTCACGTTTGGACATGAGCACTGCTTATCACCCGCAAACGGATGGACAGTCCGAACGTACCATCCAGACTCTAGAAGACATGCTTAGAGCGTGTGTGATCGATTTTGGCAAGAACTGGGAGAAGCATCTACCGTTAGTAGAGTTCTCATACAACAACAGCTACCACACTAGTATTCAGGCAGCACCTTTTGAGGCATTGTACGGTCGTAAATGCCGGTCACCTCTCTGCTGGGCAGAAATCGGTGATAGTCAAATCACGGGCCCAGAAATGGTGGTAGATACAACGGAAAAGATTGCCCAGGTCAGACAACGCATGGCGGCAGCTCGTGACCGTCAGAAGAGCTACGCTGACAAGCGTAGGAAACCCTTGGAATTCCAGGTCGGTGACCGGGTTCTACTTAAAGTCTCACCCTGGAAAGGTATGGTTCGCTTTGGTAAACGGGGCAAGCTTAATCCGCGTTACATTGGACCATTCGAAATTACCGAGAAGATCGGTAAGGTTGCTTATAGATTGAACCTGCCTGAAGAACTGAGTGCGGTACACAACGTTTTTCACGTATCCAACCTGAAGAAGTGTTTGTCGGATGAAACACTTGTGATTCCTTTTAAGGAATTGACTGTTGACGAACAGCTACACTTTACTGAGGAACCAATCGAGATCACGGATCGAGTGATCAAAACCCTCAAACGTAGCCAGATACCTCTTGTACGAGTTCGTTGGAACTCGCGACGTGGCCCAGAGTATACCTGGGAGCGGGAAGACCAGAT
This sequence comes from Helianthus annuus, assembly GCF_002127325.2. Classification (NCBI taxonomy): domain Eukaryota; kingdom Viridiplantae; phylum Streptophyta; class Magnoliopsida; order Asterales; family Asteraceae; genus Helianthus; species Helianthus annuus. The sequence continues at coordinate 99,294,894 of NC_035448.2, read as the reverse complement.
GAAGCACAAATATCCCCAGCTGTTCCCTAACGAAAACCCCAGCACTGAAGCTACGAACGAATTTCGGGACGAAATTCCAAACTAACGGGGGGATGATGTGACACCCCGTTGAAACGCTTTCACTTACACTAGCTTGACAGTGGCTGCCTTAACTTTCGGGACGAAAGTTCCTAAAACTTGGGGATAATGTGACACCTCGGATCTTTCCGGATAACCTTTCGATGTAACAAACGTGTACGTAATCGACTAACAGTAAAAATGTATGAAAAACTATTTGTTATTATGTGTTATGTGCCGATTTACTTATGTGTATGTATATATATATATGTGTTATATATATGTGAACCGAAACCTCGACCCGACTCGAGACCCGGAATGGTCTCGAGTGAACAATAGCACTTGGGCCGTTTGGGCCTTGTAACCGAGAACCCAACCCGGAAACCCTTAGCCCAACTCGGTACACTATATAAACCCAACCCCACCTCCCTTATCCATTTTACACACTCTCTTCTCACACTCTCCTCTCATCTTCTTCACTAAACCCTAAAACCCTAAATTTCTAGCAACCAAAATCATCTCCCCATTCCTTCATATCTCTCGGATCAAGTGAGCTATCAACAAGGAAGATCGGCCGAACCAAGAGACCACCCGAACACCCCTTTTCTCTCAACCCCGAGTAACCGGTTAGTGTTTTTATGTTCATGATTGTTGATGATTGCTATGGTTTTATGCTTGTTGATGTGATTAGAGGTTTTAGTATGAATATTAGGCTTGTATGTTCATAAATATGCTAAGGAAGGTGGTTACTTGATGATGTTTGTTGTGAATGTTTATGATGTTTGTTGTTATGATATCCGATTTGTGGTTTGTTATGGTTTTGGTTAAATGTTTCGGACCATGATAGGAAGTGTTATATTGTTTAAGTTGATGGGTTTTGCTATCCGATGATGTTAAAAGATTTATGCTTGATTGTTAGTTAATGTTCATGATTGTGGCTATTAAAATGCATGTTTGGGTTTAATCTTGTTTATGATTTTGTCCGAAAAGTAAGTAGGAGTTTTAAACAGGATTTTGGGTTGTTTATGAATGAAATTTGAATATGGATGATGAATATATGATGAACAGCTTGAATGTTGCTAAAAGTTTTGAATCTGCTGATTTTGATCTAAAATGTGCACAAAACCGACCAAGAAACATGTTTAGTGGCTTAGTACAATATTTACATGAAATAGCAATTCCATTGGGTCGTACACTGCAGGTTCTAGAAGGGATTGCCATGCACGTTATCACGGTTGCGAGTCGCAACCATTGGTTGCTACTCGAAACCACACATGACCAGTCGAAACCTCCCAGTTGCGAGTCGCAATCAGCACCATCAAACCTGGTTGCGAGTCGCAACCACACCTGCTAAGTCGCAATCTCCGGTTACGAGTCGTAACCAAAACGTGACGGACCGAGACCGCAGTTACGAGTCGCAACCTCGGTTGCGAGTCGCAACCACCTTAGTTTCGACTGGGCTGTTTTATGTTATTGGGCCTTGACTGTTTGTCTTGTTGTTTTGGGCTTCAACTGTTGGGCCTCCTATTGACTAGACTTCATTTTGATCTGCTACTGTATGTATATATGTTACTGTTTGTATTTCTGCCTGTTAACTGTTTGTATACGTACATGCTATACGTGTTTACTTGTACCCGACTTGACCCATACTTGGTAACCATGCTAGGACGTGGTGACCAACATACTTAACCAAGTAACGTATCATACCGAGCAACCCAAGGTGAGTTCACAACTTAAAAGCATGCGTCCCGGTGGTTTGGGACACGAGACTGAAACAACCCTATCCCCTTGTAAAGGGGATACCGTCTACATTCCTTCCCTAGTTATTGGGAAACGAACTTACTTTATCTTCCCTTGTATTGGGAAACCCTTTTTAGTTAATTACTGTTTATACGGAATGCAACTAACGGCACTAAACGCAACTCTATCACTCAAGTCCCTACTACATAATACCGATTAGTCGCCGGTGCCAGGCGAACGGGTTATTAGTTGATAGCGCTATTTAGGTCTTACCAGCCTCACACCGTGCCATGGTATGGGATCGGTCGTGAACTAATGTACTCAGGCATCCGTCAATGATGATAGAACATTGACATCGGGGCATCCTGCGGAAACGCAAACGGTTACCTAGTGTTCGGTATTGGAAAAACAGTTTAGTCGCTAACTTTTGGGGTAGCTCCCCATGGCATGTATAAACGGATAAATTAACTGGAGAAACGAGTTTTTGGTAATTAAAACTGGACAACTAGTGAACTCACTCAGCATTATTGTTGACCCCCTTTACTGCATGCTTTGCAGGTGGCCAGTGACTGGAGCAGCTACTTGGGATGTGTAGTGGTCGTCTGCCCGTGTGTTGGGCATTTTTCATGCTTACCTTATGAACATTGTTTTAAAACTGTTTAATTATGCTTCCGCTACATTTTACTCTGAACTTAAGACTCGAACTCTAAACTTAACACTTGCTAATCGTATGGTTAGTAAGTACTACTTTTGTTATCAATTTAATTATTCGGTATAATTGGTGGCTGGATCCTGGTCAGTCACGCCCTCGAAGCGGGTGTTATCCGCGGGTGGATTTTGGGGGTGTGACATGGACGGTGTGACAACCCTCACAAATCCAGGTATCCGTACGAATTAATTAATATTTAATTAGTGCTTAATTACTGTGCTTGATCTCAATTATGATTAAACTGCTTTCTGATTTCTGATACATACATACTCATGCATCACATTTTATACTGTCACTCCATTTATTTACACACAAACAATAGTGACAAACTTGATGCACAAAGCACAGTTAGCACAATGAGCGGATAACCCAGTAAACATGCTGACAATGCCAGCACAAACAGACATTGTTTTTGGAGGCCAATGTGAGCCAGGAATAGAATACTACACTAGTAGGGAGTGTAGGGAGGTGAGGACCATAAAACTGCGTTATTAGGTGATAGTTATAGTGATCGGAAGTGCCTAAAACATACTTAAAGTGCAGAATTCTGCACTAAATACCAAAAATTCAGCATTTAACAATGCTAGTAAAGTGCAAAAACTTGGTAAAATAACCTTAGATACTTTCCAAAGTGTTGGGAATTTAATGCGTTACTAAAAACAATATAAAAGACACTTTAAAGCTTTATTTAGCATTTTAACGGATCAACATCCAACCGAACAACCGGACTTTACCCGGAACATAAAAATATTGCCAAACACATTGTTTTTACTTTTCTGAGCTAGTTAGGGTCCCCGAACACCCTAACACACTTTATATTAGATAACACATTAATATCCTAACTAAAATCCTAACTAAGTTCCTAACTAATTAGTAACCAAGAATTACAAACCAACCCTATACCCCCCCCTTTTGACGGTTGCAAGATGGTGGGACACCCCCACCATTCTTTTCCTTATTTTATTTAGATCTTGTAGGATGTGTTGGGTTTTTCACATGTTTATCAAAGTCATTTTATCCGAATAAAATTAAAACGCAGCGGAATAAGGATTTAAAACATGTTACTTTGCAAGATTTAAAACCATTTTTATTGCAAAAACCCAAAATCGGATCCATATATGACATGCATGCTATCAAAATACAACCATAGGGTGTTTGAGAATTCAACCTTTCTTAGAGCAAGGAGATGGAATATGATGATGATTCTTGAATGGTAGCTTTCAAACGAGAAAGCCTCAAGCTAGTATACCCCCAAGCCTCCAACAAACACCTTGAGATTGCTAGGATTTGCACTTGTAAAACTCTCTTGGATGACCACCCTTGGCCGAAATTTTCTAGAGAAAATTAGAGAGTTCTCTTGTTCTTGCACTTGAATTCTTGAAAGAAAAAAATGATAGAGATGGTTACAAGTCTTGCAACACCTCTTTCTTAAAAGGATGAGAGAGAAAGTTGCCACCCAAAATGGCCAATCAAGGATCATCTATATATGCAAAATGCATGCACTATGATTGGACCAAAAAAAACTTTGTGAGTTCCCATGAGGGGGGCGGCCCTAGCTTTTATTTTTATAAAAAAAATTTTTAATAATTTTCTTATAATATCATTTTAAGTCATATATAATTTTATAACTTTTATCAAATTATAACATCACATGTTTTAAGACTTATGCAACTTTTATTAAGTCATTTAACCCATTAAATAACAAATAAGATACTCTCTCTCAAAATAAATTATCCATATAATTTACTAGCTTGTCAAGTGCAATTTATTTAGAAAACCGATTTCTAAATATTGTAAGTGTTAATATTCATTTGTTTGATCATATCATAAACAAATATTATAGGTGTTTGTCTAGCTTGTTATTGGGTATGACCCGACTTGGATCATAACGTACTAGCCACATCAATTTAATATGTGTCTTGGGCATACAGAGTCCAACAATCTCCCACTTGCACAAGATACATAGAAGATTGATGCCAGCAGTAAATGACGCCTAGCAACGGTTTACTACCCCTAATACGTATGACTAAGTGCCATTCAATAACATCATCCCCTTCAAGTCCCTTACTTGAAAATGATTTAGGTGAATCTATCATTTATCCTTTCGTTACAGATGCTATGTCAAATCCAGAGACACAGTGTGATCATTCTCTGTTGATTTAACTTTAGCAGGCCTTAGACATCTTACTCTCAACGAATAAGAGGAACAAATCCCTTCTTGACTACATACGTCTCTCACAATCACCTCGTATCATACCTGAGCTTAGTCTTATGTACTATCTTATTACAGACAGCGAAGAACTAAGTCAAGGCATAATATTTGGTGAATATCAAGACCCAATATGTATCTCAGGTCAGAGGATACTATGATATTCGCCTTTGCTCAAATTTACTTATGATCAATCATAAATGATTCCATGCAGTAACATTTGAGAGCAGGTCAGTCCAATATTTGTATCCCATAAATATCTATGAACTTTGGAGCAACTCTTTGCTCTATATTCATACCTAATGAATATCCACCATCCAAGTTCATAATAGTCTTACATTCATATTTGTTCCCACAAGTATGATCGACTACGGACATTTAGAATAATTAATTTATTCACGGATTTAAACATGCTAAAATGGAACATAACTCAAAATACCATAAAAGAGTTAAAATGACAATTGTTCCAATATCCAAATACAAAATAGATCAAATCCAATCACTAGAATATCGAAGTCCTAAGGCACAAGTATGACCCTCATGTTTTGGCCGTTCAAGGAGCTTCGTGAGTGGATCCGCAATGTTTTGATCGGTGTGAACTTTGCGAATGCATATCTTTCCCTTTTCAACTTCATCCCTTATGTAGTTGAATCTCCGCTCAATGTGCCTAGTCTTTTGATGTGCACGAGGTTCCTTGATTTGAGCAATCGCACCCTCGTTATCACAAAAGATCTCTAGGGGGTCTTGAATGGTAGGGACTACCCCTAGGTCGGCAATGAACTTCTTTAACCACGCATCTTCTTGTGCTGCCAATGAGGCGGCGATGTATTCTGATTCTGTAGTGGACAATGCTACAATATCCTGCTTCGAGCTCTTCCAAGAGACTGCAGCTCCATTCAAAATGAAGACATACCCAGATTGTGATCGAGAACCATCTCGATCAGTTTGGAAACTCGCATCCGTTTAACCCTTTACAACGAGTTCCTCTTCACCAGATCCATATATTAGAAACATATCCTTAGTCCTCCTAAGGTATTTCAATATGCTCTTAACAGCCATCCAATGACTGTTACCTGGATTTTGCTGGTATCTGCTTGTCATGCTTAAAGCGCATGACACGTCCGGTCTAGTACATATCATTGCATACATTATGGATCCTATAGCAGACGCATATGGGATTCCTTTCATTCTTTCTTGCTCATCCTTTGAGCTGGGACATTGAGTTACATTCAATATTGTCCCCTTTTGAATAGGTACCAAACCTTTCTTAGAGTTCTCCATCTTGAACGTTTTCAAGACTTTGTCAATGTATGCACTTTGGTTTAAACCTATCAAGCGCCTTGATCTATCCCTATAGATCTTTATTCCCAAAATATAGGCAGCTTCTCCAAGATCTTTAATGGAAAAACATCTTCCAAGCCATGCTTTTACACCTTCCATGGTTGGAATGTCATTTCCAAATAGTAGAATGTCATCGACATACAACACTAAGAAAGTGACGGTGCTCCCACTAGCTTTCTTATACACACAAGCTTCATCGCCGTTCTTGATGAACCCAAAATTCCTAATCTCTTCATCAAAACGGTGATTCCAACTTCTCGATGCTTGTTTCAATCCATAGATTGATTTCTTTAACTTGCACACTTTGTTAGGATGTTTTGGATTGACAAAACCTTCAGGCTGAACCATATAGACATCTTCATCAAGATATCCATTGAGGAAAGCCGTTTTGACATCCATTTGCCAAATCTCATAGTCATAATATGCAGTTATGGCAAATAATATCCTAATCGACTTTAGCATCGCCACTGGCGAGAAGGTCTCATCATAATTAACCCCTTGAGTTTGAGTGAAACCTTTTGCTACAAGTCTCGATTTATAAGTATCCAGTTACCATGCATATATGTTTTCTTCTTGAAAACCCACTTACTTCCAACTACTTTGGAGTTAAGAGGTGGCACAACCAATTCCCAAACTTGGTTGTCATACATGGATTGCATCTCCACGTTCATGGCTTCAAGCCATTTGTCGCAATCAGATTTTGACATTGCATCATGGTATGTGGTTGGTTCATCTGAATCTACCACATAGCATCCATCCATGAAAAATCCATATCTTTCAGGTGGATTACTAATCCTACCAGATCTGCGAACGTTTTGTGTATGTTGATCAACCATTTGATCCTTTTCAACAACCTCTTGTTGAGTGCTAGTATCAACCAAACGTGTATCTGCTTGTGGTTCTTGATCCTCATCAAGTTCCACTGTTCTACTAGTTCCTTCCATAAGGAACTTATCCTCCAAGAACTTACCCTTTCGAGCAACAAATACCTTTTGCTCTGTTGGATCGTAGAAATAATATCCTATATCATCTTTAGGATATCCTACGAAGATACACTTAATGGATCGTACTTCTAACTTGTTTGGGGTGTATTGCTTCACATAAGCATCACAACCCCACACTTTTATATATGATAAAGATGGAACCGTTCCATGCCATATTTCAAAAGGTGTCTTATCCACTTTCTTGGTTGGGGCCATATTTAATATACGAGCCGCGGAGAGCAAAGCGTAACCCCAAAATGATAGAGGCAATGTGCTTCTAGCCATCATAGATCGAACCATATCCAATAAAGTTCGATTCCTCCTCTCAGACACACCATTAGGTTGTGGTGTTCCAGGTGGAGTAAGTTGTGAGATAATCCCACAACTCCGAAGATGATCTTGAAAAGCATCACTAAGGTATTCACCTCCTCTATCGGAACGAAGAACTTTGATTGTCTTGGTGAGTTGATTCTCTACTTCGTTTTGGAAGACTTTGAACGTTTCAAAAACTTCATCCTTGTGTCTTAGCAAGTACACATAACCATAACGACTAAAGTCGTCGGTAAAAGTTACGAAGTATCTTTCACCATTCCTAGTCATTGGCTTAAAAGGACCACATACATCTGAATGTATGATGCCTAATAAATCTTTTGCCCTTTGATTTGTGCCACTAAAGGGTTTCTTGGTCATTTTGCCTTGTAAACAAGATTCGCATGTATCAAATGAACCAATTTCATTTGTTTCCAAAAGACCATTCTTTTGAAGTGTTTGCATGCGATTTCTGTTTATATGACCAAGACGACAATGCCAAAGATAGGTCTCACTCAAATCCATTTTGAGTTTCTTGGTGTTTGCATGGTACATTGAATTATCAAATGATGTATTATCATGAACCAATTCATAAATACCATTTGAAGGCGTAGCTTTAAAGTAGAACATGTCATTCATCAAAGCATAAATTTCATTGTTCACAAACTTAAATCAAATCCATATTGTTTTAAAAGGGAAACAAAAATAACGTTCCTAGTCAAACTAGGAGCATACAAAACATTTTTCAAACATATTTCCAAACCACTTGGAAGTTTTAAAACATAGTCTCCTTGGGCTTCAACTTGAACTTTCGCTCCATTGCTCATGAAGAGACTAGTATCTCCCTTCTTGTAATGCTTATTTCTTTTGAACCCCTGCAACGAATTGCAAATATGAGTTCCACATCCGGTATCTAATACCCATGTGTTAGAAGAAATAACATTTAGATCAATATGTATCATAAAGATTGTACCTGAGGTTTGCCCGGCATCCCTCTTGTTTTTCAACTCTTTGAGATAGGTTGGACAATTCCTTTTCCAATGTCCTATCTCTCCACACTCAAAGCATGGATCGCTTGTGGCAACTTTTGCCTTCTTCTCTTTTGGTTTTGGTGGTTCTGCTTTTGCCTTTCTTTTTCCCTTCCCTTTGACGTGTCCCTTTCCCTTGGCAACATTTGCTTTGGTGTCGGGGCGATGCCCTTTCTTGCCTCCCTCATTGATCGTTAGAACGTGTAAAGCCTTTTTACCCATTCCTGCTTCGGCCGTTTTGAGCATTGCATGAAGCTCACCAATGCTCTTGTCCCATCCGTTCATGTTATAGTTCATAACAAAGCTCTCAAATTTCTTTGTTAAAGAGTTGAGGATCAAATCCGTAGCCAACTCTTTAGAGACGGGACAATTGAGCCTCTCGAGGCGATCAATGTGGCTTTTCATCTTAAGGACGTAAGATGAGACTGATTGGGTTTCCTCCATTCGACATGCATGAAGCGCTCGAACCGTTTCGAAGCGTTCTACCCTTGCTTGTTGTTGGAACATTTCCTTCAATTGGGTAATCATGTCGTATGCTCCATGATGTTCAAAGTCCTTTTGAATCTCGGGAATCATAGTTCCCAACATGAGGCAAGAGGTTTGCATGGAGTCCTCGGTATACTTAACCCAATCATTGTAGGCTTCTACATCTTCCTCGTCAGGTTGATCGGAAATGGGATCGTCCAACACATAGGATATCTTCTCTTGCTTGAGAACAATTCTCAAGTTACGAAACCAATCCATGAAGTTGTTATGGTTGAGACGATCTTTTTCAAGGATGGTTCTTAGTGATAGGTTACGGACGGTTTGGGTAATCGGGTTTGCATTGTTAGCGGCCATCTACAAAATTTAACAAAGCTCAATTTTAGTATTTTCGATATTATTAAATTTTTTAATCATTAATACCCTTTTAATGTCTCATAGACAATTAATAATTAAAATCAAGAATCCAACGTTACATTTAAATATTGGTTAGGTGACCTTTATCCCATTATTTAAATTAACAAGGTAGTCAACGTTTGACAATTGCAACCCTTTGCAACTTCTAGCTATACGGGATCGGTTAAACATCTTTATGTTTAGTTGGCATGTTTAATCCCATCAACACCTTTGTTCCCCATGCTTCGGTGACCCTAAATTCATGGTTTCCAAATCAAGTCATCTAACTTACACACACATGTGAGTTTACACACATAAGTGGTTAGGTGACCTTTATCCTACAAAGATGGTGAACCCACCTCAAATATACAAGTTTCCTCAAATGTGGTTAGGTGACCTTTATCCCACAAAGAGTTCCCAAGTAATTCGAGTGTTGTATAAAAGGATGGTGTTTGACTTGTTTTATAAAAGGGATTTTATTTTTTCAAAATTCTAGTTTAGAAAAATTTTATGTACCATAGATTTGCATGCATTCAAATCAATGGTACTTTAGTGAAAACCAATTTTCAAGGTTCTTTTAATAAAACCCATTTTATTATAAAATCATTAATTTTTAATAAAATCTTTTATTAATCGTTTTAATGATTTTGAAGAACCAATTTTAAGCTTGTTCCGGATTATTTGTTGTTAAGCATGCATATCCAAATATCATCCAAACAACCATAAAAAAAAATCATACAAGCACACAACACATATGTTAAAAGGTGCATAACCATATCCAACTATTTTGACCACACTTGTTAGCCGAAACAAGTGTGTCAAAAGATCCTTCCTAAAGAGTGAAGATAGACACAAAAGGGGTGTCGGTGAACTCCCACTTGATCCCGCATCCAAATGCTTCAAGTCTTCATCTTGTGTTGTGATTTCTTCACATTCTTTGAGCTTCCAAATGTCTTTAATATTCAGCTCCAAACTCCTTTGGACTCAAAAATGTGTTTTGGTTATCGGGCTAAAATCCCGTTAAGAACTATGAAGTCCTTTATGCCCGAAATTGGCAAAACCCAAATAATCCGAAATTGGCTAAAATCCCGTTAAGAACTATGAAGTCAAAATACAACCATAGGGTGTTTGAGAATTCAACCTTTCTTAGAGCAAGGAGATGGAAGATGATGATGATGATTCTTGAATGGTAGCTTCCAAACGAGAAAGCCTCAAGCTAGTATACCCCCAAGCCTCCAACAAACACCTTGAGATTGCTAGGATTTGCACTTGTAAAACTCTCTTGGATGACCACCCTTGGCCGAAATTTTCTACAGAAAATTAGAGAGTTCTCTTGTTCTTGCACTTGAATTCTTGAAAGAAAAAAATGATAGAGATGGTTACAAGTCTTGCAACACCTCTTTCTTAAAAGGATGAGAGAGAAAGTTGCCACCCAAAATGGCCAATCAAGGATCATCTATATATGCAAAATGCATGCACTATGATTGGACCAAAAAAAAACTTTGTGAGTTCCCATGAGGGGGGCGGCCCTAGCTTTTATTTTTATAAAATTTTTTTTAATAATTTTCTTATAATAGCATTTTAAGTCATATATAATTTTATAACTTTTATAAAATTATAACATCACATGTTTTAAGACTTATGCAACTTTTATTAAGTCATTTAACCCATTAAATAACAAAATAAAATACACTCTCTCAAAATAAATTATCCATATAATTTACTAGCTTGTCAAGTGCAATTTATTTAGTAAACCGATTTCTAAATATTGTAAGTGTTAATATTCATTTGTTTGATCATATCATAAACAAATATTATAGGTGTTTGTCTAGCTTGTTATTGGGTATGACCCGACTTGGATCATAACATAGTAGCCACATCAATTTAATATGTGTCTTGGGCATACAGAGTCCAACAGGATAAAGAAACATAATGTATGTTGGGTAATGTTAAGATTGGATTATAAATAAACTCAAGGGTTAATCATCTTCTCACTTCACCACCATCACAACATCAAAAATTTTCTCCTCCCTTCTTCGTAGCTCACGGCCGCCACCACCACACCACCTTACAACCACCATCAACCTTCTTTCAAGCCATTTTCATACACTCAAAGGTGCAAGAGGTTCAACAAACAAGCTTGGTGCACTCGGAAGCTCAAGGACCACTCTTGTTTTCTTTTATCCACCACTTTTACGCCTTGTTTCTCCCCTAGCCCTGTGCTAGTAGTAAGTGCTCTAAAACGTCATCTTGTTCTTGTATTTAGTGGTTAATAGATGATTTAATGGTGAAATATTAAGAAACACTAATGAACATAAACTATGTCTTGAACCTAAGTGATAAAGGGTGGATAAAGAGAAGATATATGGGTAAATCATGTAGATCTTGTGTAGTTATGATATTTGGATGTTGTTTGTTAGTAGAAGTAGGATGGATCATCATCTATACATGCTAGATCATGTTCAAGAACATGAACTAGTAAGATGTAAATGTTAGAAATACGAAGGATGATGAAACCATCCACCCATGAACTTGAAACTTGAATAAATATAATTTTTCTTGAAAAATAAGGTTATAAACTTGTAGATCTAAAGATCTAGAAGTGGTTTTTTGGAAGAACCAAGTGAAAAATACTAGTTTTGTTAAAACTCAGATCTTGTATGAACTAAAAGCATTTTTAGTAAGTAAACAAGTGTGTGAACACTTGTGTAACAAGGAAAAAATATTTTTTTGTAAATCATGACTAGAAGTTGTTAAACTTCAAATTCTTTAAAAATAAAGTTTTTAAGAAACTAATCTTATTTTTAAAGATATTTTTACAAACTTTCAAGTTCATGAGTTTATGATTTAGTCTTATTTTGTCAAGATTAGTGATTAAAAATTGTATATTGTTGATTTTTGATTGCTTGGGATGTTTTTACAAAAAGAAAATGATATGCTAAAAGCATGGACACCTCCATTTACAGAGTAAACTCTGGCGAAATGTTTCTAGAAATATAACACTTAGAAATATTTTCCTATCAAGCGTTTACGTATATATTTTTAACTTGGTTTTTTCAAAATAAGCTTCGCCATGATTTTTATTACAAAAATACCAAGTACCGGAGGTGGATTTTCGTAAACAAAATTTGTTAAATATATGTTTAGAATATATATTTTAACGCTTGTGTGATTGTTTGTTATTTTGTGTACTAGATATATTATTTTTAGGGTAAAAATAATATAACTTGGAAATATCACGAAATTACGACTCCAAAATAATACCAACGCTCTCACAAAATAAATATTTAAGTTACACAAGTATTATTGTTACAACGCGAACTTTAAAACGTAACTTATGTAGCATTTCTGAAAATACTCTGATATGTATATTTTTGGTAGAATATTATTTTGGAAAAACTACTGAAATAAAATATAGTATTTTTGGGAAGAATATATATATATTTTGGAAATTTAAACATTTTAGACAAAGTGATTAAAATATATTTTTCAAGTGAGACTTCAAAATATATTTTCCGGATTATAAAGCATACATGTATTAATACCCCCATCCTTGGGAAGGAATATACTTATAAATTAATTAAGAAGTGTGAATACGAAGTAGTTACCTAACTATTTCCCAAAAACGTTAAACCTTAAGCCAAGGCACGACCCATTCGTCTAATAGGCATTAGTACGTGTAGGTCGTCACGCAGCAGTTAGAGTTGGAGATTGATGTTTCTGGATACGCACTTCTGTGAGTTCATGTCCCCCTTTTCTCTTTACTGTTTTCAGTTTTATACTTCGGGGGTGAAATACATGCGACAATTGTTGATGCATGGAATGTCTGTTGACTACGTCTGCATTAAGTCTTAGGTCAAGATAGGTCAACATAGGAGGTAGAAAGTCAAATTAGGTTTTAATGTTGTAGTTTCGCTTATATGTACATAGGATAGAAGTAGTTCCACTTATATGTACATATGGTTCCGCTCATGTGGTTATCAGGTAGTTCCGCTTATGTGTCACATGGAGGTTACGCAGTAGTTCCGCTTATGTGTTACATGCCATATAAGCGAAACTAGCTGCCCTATATATACCTCATGTGTGTACGTTGGAGCGGAACCAGTTCATGCTTGTGGTAACGAAAAACTCTGTCAAATTGTAATCAGAAAGCATCAATAGAGAAGAAATTAAAGAGGAAAAGTTGTGTAACTTCATGTGCATTGATTCCGCCTTTGTATGTGAAGATGAACGTTCTCAACTGACTGTTTAGGGTCGGAACACGGTCCAACAAGTGGTATCAGAGCTCAGGACGAGGAGTTCATACTACTACAGCTTGATTCTACCGAATTCTCTCATTTCTACTCACTTTCTCTCATATTTTTTCGATTTGAACTGGTTCCTACGGTTGAAATGGCCTGATTTTCAAACTTAACGTGTGAAACATACAATTAACAAACCCTAGAAAGATTCAGGTTAAAACGTGGCTTAAAAATGGTAAAAATGAGTTAAAAACTTAGTTCTGCTTATTCGGACATCGCAGGTTTCGCTCGAAATACATAGGTTTCGCTCGAAATAACTTGATAGTTCCGCTTATTCGAACAAGTTAGTTTCGCTTATTCGAACAAGTTAGTTTCGCTTATTCGAACAAGTTAGTTCCGCTCATTTGTACAGTGTCGTTCCGCTCATTCCTACATTGTAGTTTCGCTCATACGTACAGTGAGTAGTTCCACTTATTCGGACACTGAGTAGTTCCACTTATTCGGACAGTGAGTAGTTCCACTTATTCGGACAGTGAGTAGTTCCACTTATTCGGACAGTGAGTAGTTCCACTTATTCGGACACTGATAGTTCCACTTATTTGGACACTCATAGTTTCGTTTATTTGTAATAATCAGATATTGATTTGATTCCGCACGAGTGTTCATTGTGATTGTTTTTTTTTTGGTGATCTTGTTTGATTGTACAAAGCTTGGCAAAAATGTTTGATGAACAAGAAAACAAGAATCTTGAAAATTTAAGTAACTGGACTAAGGAATCTTGGTATGAGATGAGATATGATAAGGATGTTTATGTTAAAAGATTCGAAAATTTTTTATGTATGAAGAATGAATCGGTGGAGATGTTGAAAGAAAGGTTTTATGAGCTAATCATCAAGTTAGAAAAACATAAAATATATCATTCAAATGATGAAAGAATTTCAAAATTGTTTGATGCTTTACCTTTGGAATGGGATAAATTCGTGAATGAACTGAAACGGGATTCTAGTTTATCACGCTTTGATTTAAGAAGTTTCATCAATACAATAACAAATCATAGGCTTCATGAAGATTCAAATAAAAGGAAATTATTAGATGAAATAAAAGAAGAATCAGGAAAGATAGATTTGAATGTAATCATTGAAATGAGAAAACGAATCAATGTGTGTCTTGCAGCAAAAAATGTTATGAAATACGATATTAAGAGGGGTTGTTATATTGATGAATATCTGAATCCTCTTGATTTTGTTAAAATTTTCTGTGCAGGAACATACAAGATGGAAACAAAGAAAGAATCTCATGATGGAAAGATGAATGAAAAATGCTCGAAATATGAAAAATCAGAAACAGACAATGTGAAACTCTTGAAGGAAGTGGAGAGTTTGACATTGGAAAACAAAACTTTGAAGATTGGAAGAAAGCTGATGATGAACAGATTCTGGAGTTACGCTTGAACTGTGAAAAGCTGAAATCTGAGAATGATAAACTGTTAAACGATTTGAACAGTTTGACATCAGAAAACAAAATTTTGAAAGAAAAAGAAAAATACTTTGAAAGCAAAAGGAAATCTTCAGAAAATGAAGATTTCTGGATAAAACTGGAAAACAAGAATATGAAAGAAAATGAAATAAAATTTCAAGAACAGTTAAAAGTTTTGGAAAATGAAAAATCTGTTCTTGAAAATATTAAAATTGAAAATGAAAAATCAATCAAGTCTCATCTTGAAAGAATATCTCAGCTTGAAAATGAAGCTGAGAATTCAAGAAACAAGATTGATGAACTTGAAAAGAAATTGAAAGGTTTTGTGACTTCATCAGATAATTTGAATTTTCCCTGTCCAAAACCAATCAATTCTGTTCCAATAAGTGACAATGTCACAAATTTTGACAAGGTCAAAATTGAAGATTGTGATGACAAATCTGATGATGAAAAAGAAAAAGAAGAAAAAAGAAAAACATTTTTGAAATTAAATGAAATGTTTAAAAATACTGTTTTACATTCTACTGAGAAAGGTGAATGCTCAACGCAAAAACCTGTAAAGAAGAGTGTGGAACAGAAACAAAAAATAAAAAATCGAAAAATTTTCAAAAAGAAAATAAAAGTTCATCAGATCAATCATCCAATCACAATAAAAAATCGCAAAAATTTAAAAATCAAAACTCAAAAATAGTTGGTAACCAGTGGTGCAGGTTTGACCACAGTTCTCAAAAGACAAATCCAGTTTACAGGAGAAGATGGAATGAAGATTCTTCAAGGACAAATCATTACAATGATAGAAAACAGAGAAATGGTGATTACCACAAGGCAACTCAATGCTATGATCTAAGTGTGTGGTATGAAAATGGTGTACGATATGAAAGAGAGAAGAGGTATGATAATAGAGTGTGTTACTCTTGTGGCTATCAAGGACACATAGCTGTTAACTGCCAAAGCCAGAGATTTGAAACGAGAAGGTGTTATGAATGTCAAATCAGAGGTCATATTGCAACAGATTGCCCAATAAGATCAAAGGAAAGATTGAGGGATAAATCTCAGAAAATGGAAAAGAAACCAGTCAGTGTCAAGCCCAAAGGACAGAAAGTTCAAGAACCAAAAGTTCAAGAACAGAAAGTTCAAGAACAGAAAGTTCAAGAAAAGAAAGTAAAGCTTTCACAAGGGCAGAAAGACAAACTGAGGAAGAAAAGGAAGAAGGCGAGAGAGTATTTGGAAAGGATTTTGTCCTCGGATACAGCAAGAAAATCAGAGAAGAGTTCTGATAAATCGTTTTGCTCTCTAAAGAATGACAAATCAAGCAAAACGAATTCATCGGATGCAAATCTGAGGACAGAATGTAGTGTTAAGAAAGAAAAAGTTCCTGGCAAGGAATTTGTTTCTTCGGAAACAAAGGAGCCACGTGTTGGTGATGAATCTGACTCATCAAAGTCAGACAAGCCACATTTAGGCAATGATTCTGGTGTGTCAAAACTAGAAGAGCCATTTGTTGAGGAAAAATTTGAGAATTCAGGTTTAACAATGAATGATGCAAATTTTCCACCATTGTTGAACAAGAATTCAAAATCACCCAAGGACCGTCAGGCTTGGGTGAAACTATTCAAATAGAAAAACCTGACTTGCCGGAGTTCCCAGGTTGGTAAGCGTGGAACATGAATTGGCATATTTCTTGAGAAATTTCACTCTGGTGATGTTTCGTCTTACATGTGGTAAATCAGGGACATTAAGTTGTACTTGATTTTCTACAAGTGATGTTTGAGATTTAAAATTGAAATTGTTAAATTTGTCAAGTGATTAAAGGAAAACAATGTGATGAAATAACTTCGAATTTGTGAAAAGACGAACAAAACTAATTTTCTGGAAAAACCATTTTGATTAAAACAAACTTAAGTGTTTTGAAATCTAAATGGGAAAATAGTTTGTTGTCAGGGGGAGTTCTGATTGTTTATGCCAAGTGAATGGCGAATTGAAGTGTTTCGATATAAGTTTGTCACTTTATTTGTACAGTTTGTTTTCAAATTTTCCTTGAAAATCAAAATTGAAACATATTTTGATTTTAGGGGGAGAAAAATTAAAAAAATTAAAAAAATTAAAAAAATTAAAAAAATTAGAAAATTTGAAAATGTCAAAAACATTGAAAATCAAAAATGAGTTTTGTTGAGAAAAGAGGAAATGATAATACATCAGTGGACTATCACAGCACGCTAAAGAAATGAAATGTCAAATGTGATAAACGGTCTCACTGATGATGTGTCGATAGGTTTTTGCACATTTAGTAGATTTATTCGGGATATAAACCTAAAATTTCAAACTTGCGAAATTTGTGGGGAACACTACTTGGATATATAGGTAACCCCTGAAATCTTGTTTGAAAGGTCTCGTATTCTGATATACTAGGTTTTTATACTCAATGATGTCTGGGGTATTATTCCGGGACTTCTGCTGAATGGGAGTTCTGACCTAGTCCTTGGATAATACTTTCTGCAAATGCTTGAAACATAGCATAAACCCTCAGCATGCAGATGAAACAATAAAATTGATAATCGCTGCTGTTGTATCTAAAAGATCCTCTAAAGGGGACATACTGAAAAGTCGAAGCTGACATCTATCTGCGCATACAGAAGTATCGACCTGAGATCCCTCGGCCCTCGCATTACCTAATTTATGTACAGATATCATTGTAGTGTACTCACCTGTAAGACTGAATATTGAGATTCTGGATACGGGAGTATATCCAAGAGGTGGGACACATGAATGAGCTAAGTTCATAAGACATCTAAATCGTATCCTGAGTAAATTGAAATTTGTGTGAAAATTTAAGAGGACAACGATATCGTCAATCTATGTGAATCGGTTAGAACTTAAAATGATTAAAGCTTAACGGTGCTAGTGATTTGTCTCATGAACTAATACGATCCTCTTACACAAATTCACAAAAATATTATCTGTATATATTTGTTTACTGCATTTCTTTCAAAAACAAAAATCCAAAAAGATTTTCGGAGTGTTTTAGCCTAAAATTTTTAAAAATTAAAAAGATTTTCGACAAACTGATGTTGAAGAGCTGATATTCAAAATTCGAGTGCTAAGCAAGATGAACAGGATTGGGAGAATATGTTAAAAACTTTGAATGTCATATACAAATGTTTTGTAAGGTTGTATGCTGAGTTAATCAAGGTCATTCATTTGAACTTGATGTAACTATACAGATTGATGAATTAATGATTTCTACCAGTAAGTTTCTTAAATCTAACTGTTATAAATTTGTGAAACTTATGTTGAGGTAGAGAATGTGCAGGTTAAATAGGTTTGGAATTCATTATTCCCAACGGAAATTAACTGTTAAAGTTTGAACCAGATCAAGATCTCAAATTCTAGCATACCGAGAAGGGGAGTATGTGAAAGGGGGAGTCTGGATCAACAGTCCAAGGGGAGTTTGAAGATAGAGTTAGGTTGTGATCCTAAACCTGTGAAGATAGAATGCTTATGATGTGAAGACAGAGAGTTGGAGAAAAGACCAAGACTACAGACTCGGAGCTGAAGACTTCGTCAACATCCAAGGGGGAGTCTGTTGATGCATGGAATGTCTGTTGACTACGTCTACATTAAGTCTTAGGTCAAGATAGGTCAACATAGGAGCTAGAAAGTCAAGTTAGGTTTTAATGTTGTAGTTTCGCTTATATGTACATAGGATAGAAGTAGTTCCGCTTATATGTACATATGGTTCCGCTCATGTGGTTATCAGGTAGTTCCGCTTATATGTCACATGAAGGTTACGCAGTAGTTCCGCTTATGTGTCAAATGCCATATAAGCGAAACTAGCTGCCCTATATATACCTCATGTGTGTATGTTGGAGTGGAACCAGTTCATGCTTGTGGTAACGAAACTCTGTCAAATTGTAATCAGAAAGCATCAATAGAGAAGAAATTAAAGAGGAAAAGCTGTGTAACTTCATGTGCATTGATTCCACCTTTGTATATGAAGATGAACGTTCTCAACTGACTGTTTAGGGTCGGAACACGATCCAACAACAATTATTACAAACTTTTATCACATGGTATGGTTAGCGTAGGGAGGGTTTATACTACTAGATTTTGAAGAGGGTTGGTTTAGTAGCATACAAGTTGGACTTACCTGCCGAACTTAACGGTGTTCATGATACATTCCATGTATCAAACCTGAAGAAGAGTCCGACTCAAGAAACTGTTGTCATTCCCGCGGACGAAATTCATATTGACGACACGCTCAACTTTGTTGAAGAACCCGTTGAGGTTACGGATTGGAAGATAAACAAAACACGCAGGAGTAGTGTCAAGCTCGTCAAAGTTCGTTGGAATGCTAGACATGGTCCAGAATTCACATGGGAACGTGAGGATCATATGAAACAAAAATACCCCCATTTATTTCCAAAGACCCCTGCAAGTAGAAGCAGAGCCTAAAATTTCGAGATGAAATTTTCTTAACGGGGGGAGAATGTGACAACCCTCACAAATCCAGGTATCCGTACTAATTAATTAATATTTAATTAGTGCTTAATTACTGTGCTTGATCTCAATTATGATTAAAATGCTTTCTGATTTCTGATATATACATACTCATGCATCACATTTTATACTGTCACTCCATTTATTTACAGACAAACAATAGTGACAAACTTGATGCACAAAGCACAGTTAGCACAATGAGCGGATAACCCAGTAAACATGCTGACAATGCCAGCACTAAACATACATTGTTTTTGGAGGCCAGTGTGAGCCAGGAATAGAATACTACACTAGTAGGGAGTGTAGGGAGGTGAGGACCATAAAACTGCGTCACTATGTGATAGTTATAGTGACCGAAAGTGCCTAAAACATACTTAAGGTGCAGAATTCTGCATTAAATACCAAAAATTCAGCATTTAACAATGCTAGTAAAGTGCAAAAACTTGGTAAAATAACCTTAGACACTTTCCAAAATGTTGGGAATTTAATGCGTCACTAAAAACAATATAAAAGACACTTTAAAGCTTTATTTAGCACTTTAACGGATCAACATCCAACCGAACAACTGGAGTTTACCCGGAACATAAAAGTATTGCCAACCACATTGTTTTTACTTTTCTGAGCTAGTTAAGGTCCCCGAACACCCTAACGCACTTTATATTAGATAACACACTAATATCCTAACTAAAATCCTAACTAAGTTCCTAACAAATTAGTAACCAAGAATTACAACCCAACCCTATACCCCCCCCTTTTGACGGTTGCAAGATGGTGGGACACCCCCACCATTCTTTTCCTTATTTTATTTAGATGTTGTAGGATAAAGAAACATAATGTATGTTGGGTAATGTTAAGATTGGATTATAAATAAACTCAAGGGTTAATCATCTTCTCACTTCACCATCATCACAACATCAAACTTTCTCTCCTCCCTTCTTCTTAGCTCACGGCCGCCACCACCACACCACCTTACAACCACATCAACCTTCTTTCAAGCCATTTTCATACACTCAAAGGTGCAAGAGGTTCAACAAATAAGCTTGGTGCACTCGGAAGCTCAAGGACCACTCTTGTTTTCTTTTATCCACCACTTTTATGCCTTATTTCTCCCCTAGCCTTGTGCTAGTAGTAAGTGCTCTAAAACATCATCTTGTTCTTGTATTTAGTGGTTAATAGATGGTGGAATGGTGAAATATTAAGAAACACTAATGAACATAAACTAAGTCTTGAACCTAAGTGATAAAGGGTGGATAAAGAGAAGATATATGGGTAAATCATGTAGATCTTGTGTAGTTATGATATTTGGATGTTGTTTGTTAGTAGAAGTATGACGGATCATCATCTATACATGCTAGATCATGTTCAAGAAAATGAACTAGTAAGATGTAAATGTTAGAAATACGAAGGATGATGAAACCATCCACCCTGAACTTGAAACTTGAATAAATATATTTTTTCTTGAAAAATAAGGTTATAAACTTGTAGATCTAAAGATCTACAAGTGGTTTTTCGGAAGAACCAAGTGAAAAATACTAGTTTTGTTTAAACCCAGATCTTGTATGAACTAAAAGCATATTTAGTAAGTAAACAAGTGTATGAACACTTGTATAACAAGGAAATTTAACAACGAAATATTTTTTTTTTGTCAATCATGACTAGAAGTTGTTAAACATCAAATTCTTTAAAAATAAAGTTTTTAAGAAACTAATCTTATTTTTAAAGATAACAAGACCTACTAAGCATGTTAGTAACTTATTACATATTTTTACAAACTTTCAAGTTCATGAGTTTATGATTTAGTCTTATTTTGTCAAGATTAGTGATTAAAAATTGTATATTGTTGATTTTTGATTGCTTGGAATGATTTTACAAAAAGAAAATGATATGCTAAAAGCATGGACACCTCCATTTACAGAGGAAACTCTGGCGAAATTTTTCTAGAAATATAACACTTAGAAATATTTTCCTATCAAGTGTTTACGTATATATTTTTAACTTGGTTTTTTTCAAAATAAGCTTCGCCATGATTTTTATTACAAAAATACCAAGTACCGGAGGTAGATTTTCGTAAACAAAATTTGTTAAATATATGTTTAGAATATATATTTTAACGCTTGTGTGATTGTTTGTTATTTTGTATACTAGATATATTATTTTTAGGGTAAAAATAATATAACTTGGAAATATCATGAAATTACGACTCCAAAATAATACCAACGCTCTCACAAAATAAATATTTAAGTTACACAAGTATTATTGTTACAACGCGAACTTTAAAACGTAACTTATGTAGCATTTCTGAAAAATACTCTTATACGTATATTTTTGGTAGAATATTATTTTGGAAAAACTACTGAAATAAAATATAGTATTTTTGGGAAAAATATATATATTTTGGAAATTAAAACATTTTAGAGAAAGTGATTAAAATATACTTTTCAAGTGAGACTTAAAAATATATTTTTAGGATTATAAAGCATACATGTATTATTACCCCATCCTTGGGAAGGAATATACTTATAAATTAATTAAGAAGTGTGAATACGAAGTAGTTGCCTAACTATTTCCCAAAAACGTTAAACCTTAAGCCAAGGCACGACCCATTCGTCTAATAGGCATTAGTACGTGTAGGTCGTCACGCAGCAGTTAGAGTTGGAGATTGACGTTTCTGGATACGCTCTTCTGTGAGTTCATGTCCCCCTTTTCTTTTTACTGTTTTCAGTTTTATACTTCGGGGGTGAAATACATGCGACAATTATTACAAACTTTTATCACATGGTATGGTTAGCGTAGGGAGGGTTTATACTACTAGATCATGTGAGGGGTGGGCAATAACACTTGAGGCCATTAATCCTCTTTGTTAGGACCGAGGGACACAAGAGTGATAGATCTATTTGGGTGTAGCAAGCCCACACCCGTGAGGCCGGGGCGGCCCATAGTGGTGACTGTGTCTTCCAGCCGAAGCCCGGTAACAAATTTGCTAGGTTTGAGTTTCCCTGCACTTCTCACGCATACCAGTGGCTTTGCAACCCATTGGTGATCTCTTTTTCCTTATTGCTACATACCAGGGATTTTTATACATACTTTAAAGGTTTATACATACTCACTTTTACATGAACTCGCTCAACTTTTTGTTGATTTTTCAAATTACATGTATTTCAGGGAATTAGTGGATCTGGCAAGGTATGCATTCACGTCAAGCTGCGTAGGAATAATGATGTCATCCGAGTTTAGGAAATGTGGCCTTTGCCTGGACGGGTCACAAGTCTTAAACTGTGTTTTATGTCGTTGAACATGTTTTCATTATCTCATGGTTGTATTTGGTGTGACATCTGTGCTTATGATATCATTTTACAAACTTTGAACAATACAATATTAATAAAATAGTGTGTTTTGATCCCAATGTTTGTCTTTTATGTTTGATTTTATGCTCGCATTGATTTTTGATCGATTTTGAACTCTATATCGCTTTCTGGAAAGTTATACGTGAACTGATGCGTAAACGTAATCAGTTTAACACGACAAACACTCCGGAACATCATCATAAACTTAACATACCTTAAGTAACCTTTACATAACTTAGGAATAAGTATTAAAGGCTTAAGTATGGCAAAAAGAAGTTTATTCGCTCCCAGGGACTAATTGCGTCAACTTGCAAAAGTCTGTTGTTTCGTAAGGCAACGTACAGTCTGGAACTTGATCATAAGTTAAACATACCATATATAACCTAAACATGGCTTAGAAATAAGCTTTGATAGGTTCGGTGTGCGAAAACATGCTTACATGATCTTACGGGGACTAAAAGTGTCAAAAAACGGCGTAAGTTTGCATTTTCGCGCATATCTTACGTTCTGGCCACATCTGGACATCCAAAATTTTTGTACACACTAAAATATTTTTATTTTAGTGATCCACATGCAAAAATTCCATTCGTCGCTTAATTTGGTTTGTTTTCGCATCTGTTTGAGTTCCGTCGTAATTAACCGAACAACGCGATCGTACGACCAAACGAACCGACATCCGAGATGTTTTCGAGCAAGCTTTGAGTCCCCTATACTTTAACTTCATTTTAGAGCCTTGAAATGAGGTTAACGGGGTTTAAACGCATCGAAAAAGGCTTTAAACACGTGCAGGGACCATTTCTGCCAAACTTTGAAAGTTCAGCCTACACCATCGCGCTGCGCGACGGCCATAAGGTCTTGTGGTCGCGTTACGCGAGCATCACATCTGGGCAGAAAGTCTGTTTTCAGCAACAGTTTGTAAATTCAGGGGCCAATCTTGCAATTTCTTTGTGTGGTAGCCAAGTTACCACCTCTTCAAGGCTTCTAATCAGCTTGTAACAAATGGATGGCCATGATTTCTTGCTTAATGGCTAAACAAACCACTTGTAATGATCTTGTTCTTCACCAACAACTATAAATAGCAAGGCCTTTCATTTGATTCTTTGCTCATTCCTCTCATTTCTCCTCTCTACATCTGACTTGGGAGCTCTCAAGCATTGGGACTTTGTCTTCTTTGTTGAAAAGATAGCAAGGACCCTAAGTGAGCTTCTTTCATATCTTTTTATTGCTTTTTCCTTATGTAGTTCAGAAAGTCAAACGTTTGGCCAACAGTTTGACTTTCGGTTTTGAACAATCAATTGGTCAAGTCAAAGTTCAATTGAACTTTGAAACGTGATTGTAATCACAATAGTTATAATCCTTCGTGATTATAGCCACTGATTACCACGTTAGCTAGTTGTAGTGTCGAGTCAAAGTTCCGGTCAAAATGCGTTTTAGCACGCATTTTGCCTCGGAACTACTTTAGGGGATCAAAACACCTTGTTTTGATACCAAATCAGTAGGTTAGACATGTTTTGACATGTCTAACTCGACACTAATAGTTTGTGCTTGTTTAGGGTCGTAAGGTAAGCGGTCTAAACAACCGCTTATACTTTCGAACCCGACCCGTTTGGTCGATCTTTGGGATCCGACCAAGCTTAGTTAGTGATCATAGTCTCATAGGGAATAACCACTGAGGTTATAACCTTATGATCACATAGGATTGGTTAGTCATATGCTTGTTAGCTTGTATGCCCATAGGAAATGACCAAAATGCCCTTTTGAAGCATAAATCCGTATTTTGACTATGTGAACATATTTTTGACTTATAATCTGATTTAGTAACATGTTTAGGGATAATTGGGCATGTAAGACTTGGCATAGCATATAGTTAACCATCCGAACATAGTTTTACGCTAACGACGCCTTATAGTAGCTTATGTTACCATAATGTGTCGAAACGGGTCAAAAGCACTTAGGTAGGCTTTCTAATCAGAATGTTGGGCCTATTAAATCATACCATATGAGTTCAGTTACTCATTTGACTTATAGAACCTCATTCTATCCTATCTCCCGATTTAGGAGCCGACTTATTAACATAGTTACCTATACTAGGTGCCGGTTGATTCGGTGACCCTTGGAGCTTAAATTGGTCTTATTCTCAAGACTAATTAGTGTTTTGGTTAAAAATCACGCTAGGATAATGCAACCAAACTCCAAGTTACGGGGAATGATGCTTGAAATGAAGAATTATGATAAGGATCACTATGAAATGAAGTGTACGAACAACACAAGGATTTATACGAGGAAAAAGCCCTTGATCAATGAATGATCTCCGGCATAAAAAACCTCGGGTGATGGAAACTACCGATCACCAAGCTCAAACAAATCAATTAGAGTTTACAACTTCGGATAGTGACGAGCTAAGTACAAGGATCACTATGCTTAAACGTGTAAAAGTGTGAGAAATGCTAAGTGTTTGCTGAGAGCTTTGTGACTGAATTGTACGAGAGTGTGTGTAAGCAAAAAATGGCTAAGTGTTCTAATTTTAGCTCGTCACCCCATTTAAATATGAAAGCTAAACTAAGCTAACTAACTGCCCGACTTTCGTGCCATTCTCCCACGTTCTCCACAACGTCCATTTTCGTTCAAATGAGTGCGAAATACTTGGGGAATATTCCATAGTAACGTTGCCAAGACCAAGTCAAGTTCAATACTCCTGCAAAATAATACGAAATACAAACAGCCAATCGTTAGTATGAGGATCCTTAAGGTGATCCGTGATCCTGATCCTGAAGCTCTTCTGAGGATCACTATCTGTCACAGAAGCAAGGATCACTTGTCAGGATAATAAGCAAGGATCACTAATTGTTAGAAAATCCTCCCCTAACAATTGCCCCCAAAATATAAGGAGTGAAATGTAAAAGTAACGAATTATGTTTTCTCGATCTTATCCGCAACAAACTCAACGGATTTATAGCCGTTAAATTCTAACTAGCCGTTGCATTGTGACGTCACAGAAGTGACATATCTGCAAAAATCATGATTATAAATAGAGATAGGGATATGATCAAATGCATTTAAATTCAAAGCAACTCCCTTTATAACCGTGTTCAGAAGATCAACCAGGTATTCTCCCTTTCATCTTCTCTCTTGCTTGCTCTGTTTTTCTTTCTTTCTACTATTCTGTTCAAAAGGCTACTTCGGAACTCCCCTGCTAAGGATCACCAGAAGAATAGTCCACTAAGAAGCCAAGGAATCATCGAAGATTCCATAAAGGAACGATGCTGCTTCACCGATCCACAGATTGACAGGATCCGTTATTGCTTCCCGGCGACCACTGTTTTCAAACCCTTTAACCCCAATGCTCTCAGCGATCACATCTCTGATAACTGGGTTGCATTCCCTGTTACCCCATTTACCATAGGCTACACATATCCTTTCCCAGCTTTCACCCAATCCTTCTTTTCCCTGACCGGCATATCCTACAACCAAGCTATGCCGATGATCTGGAGGGTTTTATATACCCTGGAAAGGATCATCGAGCAGGAGGGGATAGATTTAGGCATGGCTGAGTTAGGAGAGCTGTATGATCTGACCACCTTCGGTTCCCATCGCTATCTGTTCAAACGAAAGCCTGGGGAGGAGCATCCAATCTTCAAGGCCACCAAGAACGACACTAATTGGAAGCGACGCTTCTTCTTTGTGAGGAGGGATTCTATCCCTGATGGGAAGGATCTACCCAAGATGTGGGCTATTCATGGTAGGATGAAGGATCCTGGGGAGGATCACCAGAGAACCTTTATTCTGACATAAAGATCACTGACTTTTTATTGTTCTTTTGTTGTACAGCTATCTCCGTTGCACATCTCAGACTGACTCCGGCTGCTAAAGAGAGACTCTTGGCTTTCAAGAGACTGGACCCTGAAACAAGAACTTTCAAGTCTACCACCCAAGATTCTCAGGAAGTATCCTCTGGTTCTGTCACGATGTTAAGTAAGTATCCTTGTTTAAAGATTTAATTAGATAATGAAAATCAAGTAAAATTTAGACACTTATCTTGTTTTGGTTGTGTAGGTGCCGGAAAGTCCACCAAATCAGCTTCGAAGTTCAGCATCACCGATCTCACCAATGTCAAATCCTCGAGGAAGAAGACTCCTGCTAGCCCAACTGCTTCAATCCCCAAGGCACCCCTCAGGGGGAAGGGAGGCAAGAAGAGGAAGGCCTCCGAGGCTGAGGATTAGCAAGGGCTTCCCTTGATCCGCCAACAGTTCATGGACTACTTCAATGAGGTAAGGATCACTGTCCCTGCTTGTACATCCTGCTTGTATAAGGATCACTTGGTTCTGACAATATCCTTTGTTTTCCTTGCAGAAATTTGCTGAAATAGAGACCTATGTTGGCCACGTTGAGGATCAGGATAGCAAGATTGTTGATCTTCAACAGGTTGTTGTGCTGAAAGACCTCAAGATAGCCGATCTTCAGAAGGATCTCCAGGCCACCAAGAATGATGCTGCCAAGATGCTGATCAACTTTGACTATGAGAAGCACGAGATCACCCAGGATGCTAAGGTCTCCGCCGCCATAGCAATGTACAAGATCCAGCTGCAAATGGCCATGGAAGCTCAGGATCCTGCTTTCGATAAGAGCACCTGGGACGTGGAGGGCTGGAAAGCAAGGTTGGCTGAACTGGAGGATGATGAAGAGGCTGAGGAGATCTTGACGCTTGAGGCTGGAGGCAGTGGCAAGGATCAGTGTGGTGAGGCAAGTGGAGCTGGTGGTGAGGATGCAGCGAAGGTCTAGGCTGCAGGATTGGGCAATGATGGAAATTTCGAGACTTAGCTGGAGCCCAATTTTTTTTGTTTAGTGGTTGTTTGTTTGAACAGTTTGGTGGTTTGTACTTAAACAATAGTTTTTAGGATTAAGGATCTAGGATCCTTCAGACAATAGGTAGGATTGCATTTGGTGGAGGGATCCTCTGTTTGGGGGATGAAACCATTGTGATCCTGCCATCTTTATTTTCCTGCACAACTTAAAACCTATTATCCTGGACACCCTTTACCTACCCCAGCGGACGGGCCACGTTTTGCTGGTAGATGCTTGGGGTAGGTAATTTTGACAACCTTTGAAGGGTTAGTCTTTTTGTTAATAAATAAAACTTTAACTTTTTGTCGCTTATCCTGTGTTGTTATCCTTTAAGTTCCTTTAATTTTTAATTGTCTTGATGTACACTTATTAAATAAGCAATTTTGAATAAGTCAGATTGAAAACATTTAGGATATGATCCATGATCAAATATCCTATAGTTGAAAAATCCCAAAAAGTAATATATGTTCTAAGGATCATAAGTTTAGTTGTCAAAGTATAAGGGGGATTCAAATAATCAGCGAATAGAATTGAAATAGTTAACGATCATACCTGAGGATCCAAGTTAGGATCCTAGTCATAATCAGGATAACCATAAGATAAACCTTAAGAGAAATAAGGATCAAGGATCCTTAGTTGTTTAACTTCAAAGACCTGAAATAGAGCATAACTTGGGACTAAGCCAATATAGGATAAGAGTTAGCAACTGGGGACAAGCCCAAGGATAACTGGGGACAAGCCCAAGGATAACTGGGGACAAGCCCAAAGATCGTATGTAAACTGGAGTATGGCCCTAACTGGCGACTATCCAAACTTAGTGACATGATAATGCCAAAACCTTAGCTAACGTGTAAACGTTAGAAACCTTAGGAACGGATGTATGGTACGTCTACCATTATACGTAGGATCCTAGGTATAGCCAGTACAATGGAATTATCAGCCCCTAAAGCGAGTACTGGTCCCAATGCCTTGAACTATACCAGGATCATCATGCGCTACAGGCGGAACTGTGGTCAAGCCCAAATAACTGGGGTTAAACCCAAGGATCTGGATCACTTCTGTAGATAATCAACATTATGCTAAGAATACCTGAACTTTCAAAACTCAAAATCTTGTGAGAGAAGGATAAAGGATACATGATCCTTATCCTTGTATGGGAAAGTAATTAAATGAAATAGTTCAAGATTAGGATGTTACCAGAGTGAGGATCATTGACGCTTTAAGGATCCTTCAAGGATACCCCTAATGTAAGGATCATATGCTTTCGGAGGATCCTGCTCACATAAAATACTTCTTCAAATGGACAGCATTCCAAGCCCTTGGTAACAAATCACCTTCCATGGTCAGCAATCTATATGCCCCCTTTCCTGCTTCAGCTTCAATCAAATAAGGGCCTTCCCATTTTGGTGCCAACTTTCCATCAGCAGGATTGGTGGTATTCTGGAATGCTTTCCTCAATACCATATCTCCAATTTGAAACTTCCTTATCCTGACATTTTTGTTGTAAGCACCAGCCATTTTCTGTTGATAACTAGCCATCCTTATCCTAGCCAAATCCCTGATTTCCTTAATAGTATCCAAGTCTTGAGTCAGGTTCTCATCATTTTCCTCAGGATCACGGGTACTTGTTCTAGCAGTTGTAACCACCATTTCTGTTGGGATCACAGATTCTGCCCCAAATACCAAAGAGAATGGTGTTTGACCAGTAGCATTCTTGGGGGTTGTCCTATCAGCCCAAAGCAAATAAGGTAATTCTTCTGCCCATTTCCCTTTCTTGGATCCAAGTTTCTTCTTTAAATTGTTGATGATGATCTTGTTGGATGATTCTGCTTGACCATTAGCTTGTGGGTGGACTGGTGTTGATGTTATCATCTTAATCCCCCAGCTGTCACAAAAGTTAGTGGTTCTGCCCCCAATAAATTGGGAACCATTATCACATATAATTTCAGAAGGAATGCCAAATCTAGTTATAATATTTCTTTTAATGAAGGATATAACTTCCTTTTCTCTGATTTGGGCAAAAGCTTCAGCCTCTATCCACTTGGAGAAGTAATCAGTCATAGCAAGCATGAACACTTTCCCACCAGGTGCCTTAGGGAGCTTACCAACTATATCCATGCCCCATCTCATAAATGGCCAAGAGGAGGATATAGGATGTAGAAATTCAGCCGGCTGATGAAGGATATTGTTGTGTCTTTGGCAAGGATCACACTTCTTAGCATATTCCACAGCATCCCTCTTCATTGTTGGCCAGTAGTATCCTGTCCTTAGGATCCTTGAGAACAATGCCCTGCCCCCAGTGTGGTTTCCACAATCTCCTTCATGGAAGTCTTTTAAAACTTCTTGGACTTCAGGATCCTCGATGCATCTTAAATATGGTCCTGCAAGAGATCGCTTATACAACATATTATTTAAGATTGTGAATTGAGATACCTTAATTTTAAAAGCTCTAGGGTTTTCTCTGTTTTGGTCAAAAAATCACACAAGGATTATGCAACCAAACTCTTTGTAAACGGGGAATGATGCTTGGTTTGATGAACAAAGATAAGGATCACTTAAATGAAAATTGCACAAGTGACACAAGGATTTATACGAGGAAAAAGCCCTTGATCAATGAATGATCTCCGGCATAAAAAACCTCGGGTGATGGAAACTACCGATCACCAAACTTCAATATAACAAACAATGTTTACAACTTTGGATGGTAACGAGCTAGGTACAAGGATCACTATAGTATCGTATGCTAGAGCGTGTGAGAAATGTGTTGTGTCTTCCGAATGCTATAGAGTGCCATTTATATAAGCGTGTGTGGTTTAATTTTAGGCAAGTCACCTAACTACTAGCTCGTTACCCCTTTAGAAATAGAAGTAAATTTAGCCTAACTAATTGCCCGTAATTTGTGCTAAGTTTCCATATTCTCCACAACGTCTATTTTCGGTGATGTATGTGCGAGATTTACGTGAAAGATTCCTTAATAACGTTGCCAAGACCAGGTCCAACTCGTAATCCCTGCAAAAGAACATTAAATTCAAAGAGAACAATCGTTAGTATGAGGATCCTTAGGATGATCCATGATCCTGATCCTGAAGTTCTTCTGAGGATCACTATCTGCTAAAGAAACAAGGATCACTCGTTAGGATATCATGTAAGGATCACAGGTTATTAAAATCCTGCCCTAACAATTGCCCCCAAAATATAAGGAGTGATTATATAATATTAACGAGTTATATTTTGCCGGATCTTATCTATAACTAACTCAACGGATATATACCCGTTAAGAATGAACTATCCGTTGCGATCTGACGTCATGGAGGTAACAACCCTGCACAAATCATCATTATAAATAGAAATAGGGATAGGATCATTTGCATTTAAATTCAAGGACTCTTCCCTTTATAACCGCGACCAGAGGATTGAACAGGTATTCCCCTTCACCTTCTCTCTTGCTTGCTCTGTTTTTCTTATTTCTCTCAATATGTTGCTCCGGAACTCTCTCAGCAAGGATCCTAAGAATAACAGCCCCTTGAAGGGTCAAGGGATCATCAAGGACTCCCCCACCGAGAGGTGTTGTTTTACTGATTCTCAAATTGACAAGATTCGTCATTGTTTTCCGGCGAACACCCTCTTTAAATCTTTTAGCCCTACCGCTCTGAGCGATTACATCTCTGAGAATTGGGTTGCTTTCCCGGTCACTCCTTTCATGATAGGATACTCGTATCCTTTCCCTCAGTTCACCGAGTCCTTTTTGTCTCTTACCGGCATCTGCTATATCCAGGCTATGCCGATGATTTGGAGGGTTTTATACACCCTTGAAAGGATCATCGAACAAGAAGGAATTGATCTGGGTATGGCGGAGCTGGCTGAGATGTATGATCTCACAACTTTTGGATCCCACCGATACTTGTTCAAACGAAAGGCTGGAGAAGAGCACCCTGTTCTCAAAGTTACCAAAAATGACATGAACTGGAAGCGGCGGTTCTTTTTTGTGAGGAGAGATACCATCCCTGATGGGAGGGATCTGCCCAAGAAGTGGGCTACTCATGGTAGGATAGAGGATCCTGGAAGGATCACCGTAGAACTTATCCTTTAGCATAAGGATCACTGACATTCTTTTGTTTCCTTATTGTGCAGCTATATCCGTTTCTCATCTTAAGTTGACTCCTGCTGCAAAAGAGAGACTCTTGGCCTTTAGGAAGCTTGATCCTGAAACAAGAACTTTCCAGGTCACCACCCAGGATTCTCAGGAAGTATCCTCTGCTTCTGTCACAATGTCAAGTAAGTATCCTCTTTTAAGGAGTATTTATATAATGTGAGTCAAATAAAATTAAGATACTTATCTTGTTTTGGTTGTGCAGGCGCTGGAAAATCCTCTAAGTCTGCTTCGATGTTCGGCATCGATGATCTTACTAATGTCAAATCCGCAAGGAAGAAGACTCCCGCTGCTAGCCCAACTGCTTCAGCCCCTAAAGCACCTATCAGGGGAAAAGGAAGCAAGAAGAGAAAGGCCTCTGAGGATTTGCAAGGTCTGCCCCTGCTCCGCCAACAGTGTCTGGATTACATCAACGAGGTAAGGATCATTGTCCTGCTTGTGTATCCTGCTAGTCTAGGGATCACTTGATTTCTGAGGTCATTCCTTGTCTTCCTTGTAGAAATTCGCTGAGGTTGAGACATATGTTGGCCATGTTGAGGATCAGGATCGCCAGATTGCTGACGTTCAACAGGTTGGGGTGTTGAAGGATCTCAAGATAGCCGATCTTCAGAAGGAGCTCCAGGCCACCAAGGGGGGAAGCCGCCAAGATGCTGATCAACTTCGAATATGAGAGGCACGAGATCACCCAGGATGCCAAGGTCTCTGCTGCAATAGCTATGTACAAGATCCAGCTGCAGATGGCTACGGAGGCTCAGGATCCTGCTTTTGACAAGAGCACCTGGGATGTCGAAGGCTGGAAGGCTAGGCTGGCTGAACTGGATGATGATGAGGAGGCTGAGGAGATCCCGATGCTTGAGGGTGGAGACATTGGCAAGGATCAGGGTGGAGAGGCAAGTGGAGCCGGTGGTGATGGTGCAGCGAAGGATTGAGCTGCAGGATTGGGCAATGATGGAAATTTCGAGACTTAGCCGGAGCCCAATTTTTTTTGTTTTGTTGTGATGTTTTGAAACAATTATGGTCTGTATTTGAACAATAGGTTTAGAGTTGAGGATCTAGGATCCTGTGAACAATAGGTAGGATTACAAATGGTGGAGGGATCCTCTGTTTGGGGGATGAAGCCATTGTGATCCTTCCGCTTTTAATTTCCTGCACTTGCTATAACCGCATAAACAATGGACACCCTTTGCCAACCCATGTGGACGGGCCACGTTTTGCTGGTAGAAATGTGGGTTGGCAATTTTGACAACTTAAAAAGGGGTTATTTAATGAATAAAACTTTTAACTTTTGACTTATCCTGTGATGTTATCCTTGTATATCTTTTGAACTTTCAATTGTTTTGATTTATACTTGTCTAAGTAAGAAAGGTTAAGCAAATTATGTTTAAGAAATTTAGGATATGATCCTGGATCAAATATCCTATAATCGAAAATTTTCAAAGTAGTTTATTTTATGGATCATAGGTTCAGTTGTCAAAGTGTAAGGGTTATTCAAAATAATGAATGTAATTAAAACAGTTAAGGATCATACCTGAGAGTCCAAGTTAGGATCCTAACCTTTAATCAGGATAACCAGAGGGAGAGCTTTAATGGATAATAAGGATTGAGGATCCTTAATTGTTTTTCTTTGAAAACCTGAAAATAGAATATAACTTGGGACTAAGCCAATATCATAGATAAGTTAGTAACTGGGGACATGCCCAAAGGATAACTGGGGACAAGCCCAAAGGATCGTGTGTAAACTGGAGTATGGCCCTTACTGGCGACTATCCAAACTTAGTGACATGAAAATGCCAAAACCTTTGCTAACGTGAAAACGTTAGAAACCTTAGGAACGGATGTATGGTACGTCTACCATTATATGTAGGATCCTAGGTATAGCCAGTACGATGGAATTATCAGCCCCTAAAGCGAGTACTGGTCCCAAAGACGTGAACTATACCAGGATCATCGTGCGCTAATGGCGAAAACTAGGGACAAGCCCAAGGATAACTGGGGACAAGCCCAAAGGATCGTATGTTAACTGGGGTTGAACCCAAGTGTTTTGGTCAAAAATCACAAAAGGATTATGCAACCAAACTCTTTGTAAACGGGGAATGATGCTTGGTATGATGAACAACGATAAGGATCACTTAAATGAAAATTGCACAAGTGACACAAGGATTTATACGAGGAAAAAGCCCTTGATCAATGAATGATCTCCGGCATAAAAAACCTCGGGTGATGGAAACTACCGATCACCAAACTTCAATATAACAAACAATGTTTACAACTATGGATGGTAACGAGCTAGGTACAAGGATCACTATAGTATCGTATGCTAGAGCGTGTGAGAAATGTGTTGTATCTTCCGAATGCTGTAGAGTGCCATTTATATAAGCGTGTGTGGTTGAATTTTAGGCAAGTCACCTAACTACTAGCTCGTTACCCCTTTAGAAATAGAAGTAAATTTAGCCTAACTAATTGCCCGTAATTTGTGCTAAGTTTCCATATTCTTCATAACGTCTATTCTTGGTTATGCATGTGCGAAATCAGCGTGACAGATTCCTTGATAACATTGCTAAGACCAGATCCAACTCGTAATTCCTGCAAAACAATATTAAATTCAAAGAGAGTAATCGTTAGTACGAGGATCCTTAGGATGATCCATGATCCTGATCCTGAAGCTCTTCTGAGGATCACTATCTGCCAAAGAAACAAGGATCACTTGTTAGGATATTATGTAAGGATCACAGGTCATTAAAATCCTGCCCTAACAATTGCCCCCAAAATATAAGGAGTGATTATGTAATATTAACGAGTTATATTTTGCCGAATCTTATCTATAACTAACTCAACGGATATATAGCCGTTAAGAATGAACTGTCCGTTGCGATCTGACGTCATGGAGATGACAGCCCTGCACAAATCATCATTATAAATAGAAATAGGGATAGGATCGTTTGCATTTAAATTCAAGGACTCTTCCCTTTATAATCGCGACCAGAGGATTGAACAGGTATTCCCCTTTATCTTCTCTCTTGCTTGCTCTGTTTTTCTTTCTCTTTCCATCCTTCTGTAAAAAATGTTGCTCCGTAACTCTCCTAGCAAGGATCCTATGAAGGACAGTCCCTTGAAGGGTCAAGGGATCATCAAGGATTCTCCCACCAAGAGGTGTTGTTTTACTGATCCTCAGATTGACAAAATCCGTCATTGTTTTCCGGCGAACACCCTCTTTAAATCTTTTAACCCTACCGCTCTGAGCGATTATATCTCTGAGACTTGGGTAGCTTTCCAGATCACTCCTTTTATGATAGGATACTCGTATCCTTTCCCTCAGTTCACCGAGTCCTTTTTCTCCCTCACCGGCATCTGCTATATCCAGGCCATGCCGATGATCTGGAGGGTTTTATACACCCTTGAAAGGATCATCGAACAAGAAGGGATTGATCTGGGTATAGCGGAGTTGGCTGAGATGTTTGATCTTACAACTTTTGGATCCCACCGATAGTTGTTCAAACGAAAAGCTGGAGAGGAGCACCCTGTTCTCAAGGTTACCAAAAATGATATGAACTGGAAGCGGCGGTTCTTTTTTGTGAGGAGAGATACCATCCCTGATGGGAGGGATCTGCCCAAGAAGTGGGCTACGCATGGTAGGATAGAGGATCCTGGAAGGATCACCGTAGAACTTATCCTTTAGCATAAGGATCACTGACATTCTTCTGTTTCCTT